>NW_028318040.1:6247307-6566153 GCF_062004578.1 Staurois parvus | reverse complement strand
ATTTTTTAAATGTTTTTGTTAGATATGATTTATAGCAAAAAGTCAAAATAACGTTTTTATCAAAATTGTCGGTGTTTTTTTGTTCATAGCGCAAAAAATAAAAACCACACAGGCGATCAAATACCCCCAAGAGAAAGCTTTATGTGTGTAAAAAAAAAAAAAGGATATACATTTAATTTATGTACAGCGTTGCATGACCGCACAATTGTCAGTTAAAGTAACGCAGCGCCATATCACAAAAAATGGCCTAGCCAGGAAGGGGGGTAAATCCTCTGGAGGGCAAGTGGTTAAATGCTGCAGGAGTGAATAGGCACAGTGTGCAGACCCATAAATCGAATATAATATATACAATAAAAATAACACCTTAAAACTGCAACCTGGAGAAGCCTAGTGGAACTATACATGTAATCTTAACTAGCATGCTGCAGTTGGAAAACCTCCGACCACACTTTACGTTTACCAAAGGCAGTTGTCACTTCCTATTATTACACAACCAAATTACAGACCGCTGCAACACTGATATGATGTTTAACATACCCACAAGATTAGGAAGAATATAAAGCATATCTCAATACAAAGCTGGGCGCTGTTTTCCCCTGAAATAGCTGTGTCTGGGGAAACCCAGCCTGTAGACATTCAGCCTTCTATCATTCTCCAGCCCTTTGGCAGACAAGCTGCCTTCTACGACAGCCAGTTATTTCAGATCAGGACTTGTTAGTTCACATATGCATTGGCTTTGTTTCTTCCTTAGAGGAATATTATTTTGGTTCCAACTTTGCCACCAGGACCACTTCTGATAAGAAATGTCTGGACTTTGGAGGGATGTACCATGGTCCCAGTGGTTTCTGCCAGTTCTGAGCTGATTGGACCATTGTGTTGCTGATTCCCAACCTTGCTGATTTGTTTGTGCTTTCACAGAATGGCACATCTGAAAGTCTGACACAGATTTTCTGTGTGGGAGAGACCATGCTGATGCAGGTTGACTAACGTGTCTTTTTACTATGTTCACTTTTGAATTTAGGGCTCATGTGCACAGGGCGTTTGAAAAACCTTTCTGACTGCTGGAAACTGCTAGAAAACATAGATTAAAAACGTCAGTTAACTACCGCGTTTATGCATGTTTACCTGCGTTTATGCGCGTTTGCATTTAGAAGCATTTTTAAAAGATAACCTCAAGAGACCCTCCCAAATGCCCAGAATGCACTGAAAAAAAGTAAATAATTAACAATTTCAGACATTTTGTGAGAAATAGAGAGAGCAGTATGTGTTGAGATGACCTGTCTTTTCTGGTTGTATTCACTATGGATCCCATCATGAGAATAATGCAGCACGTTCTACCATTATTTCCTTCATGCGAAACCTGGAACTGACTGCGCTGGTGTACTAGGTCCATTTGAATACATGGAAAATGCTGTGCATGCATTTTGATGAAAAAAAAGACTCTGGATAGCATCTGGAAATGGGCGAGCCCAAAAACGCGTCTAAATGCAAACATGCATAAACACGTTACATGGTTACAAGCATTTGGAACGCCGGTAAACTCTACTTCTGAATGCAATTTTTGTGCTTTCAAAAAGATGCCTGTAACCTCAACTGCCTGTAAACTACTGTAAACGACTATGTATACATGGACACATAGGAAAACATAAAGGAGAGTTCAGGGGCTGCTGGAAAAAAAAGCTCAACTGCTCCTAAACTTCAGTTTAGCAGCTGCAGTTTACATGAGCCCTTAGATTTCATTTCTTGGGCAGATACACTTATTTTTTTAACCCTATCTTATACTCACCAGTCACCAATCTAGCAAGATCTTGAATTTTTGGCCTACTGAGTGCTACACAATATCTTACAATCTATTATGTTGTGCCAGCGCATGTGTGTTCATTTCTATGAAGAGCTCATAGTAAGAAGATGGGATTTAATGGAGATTGCAAAGTACATATGAAGGCACTGGGGGAGATTTACTAAAACTGCAGCACTCGGAATCTGATGTAGTTATGCATGGTAGCCAACCAGGTTGTAACTTCTGCCTGTTCAATTAAGCTTTAGCAATAAAGCCTGGAAGCTGATTGGTTTCTATGCAGAGTTGCAGCAGACTGTGCACTCTACAGTTTTAGTAAATAGCCCCCACTGTGGGCTCTGAATAGCCCACACAGCCAAGATCTGACTGAATTTGGGACAGGTAAGTAGAATAGGTGTGGAGGAGGTTAGTAAAGTAGGTGTAAATGTAAAAAAAGTGCAGTTACCATTTTACTTCTCAGCCAAGGTTCACACTGATGCAGTGCGGGAAACAGAGCGATTCCTTTGCATTTCCTGCACCACATAGCAATCGCACTGTGTTCATGTGATCTGCTGCGGGTGTCAGTTAAAAGATAACGACACCTCAAAAGCAGGTCGTTTGCCTGAATCAGATTGCATGGTTATAAATACCCATGCGATCTGATTCCAGTGGGCTTTTTTTTTCTTGGCTTACTTGTTGCTGGGCATAAGAGAAATGTCAAAAACTAACTACATGCATTTCTGCAGAATATTTATTGAAGTCTATTGAACCAAAATGCGCCATTTTGTGTATAAAAAAGTCCCTGACCCTTTAAAAAAATCGCACCAGTTGAAAACGCGGAGATGTGCACTTCACCCATAGGAAATCATCTTGAATGGACTCTAGTACATTTCTGCAAAACGCACCGCAAAACGCTTAGATGTGAACCTAGCCTAACACAAAGCAGGTCAGACCCCTATGAACTGACATATATGCTGGCCAGTTGATGTCATTGGGATTTTGATGACCTGTGTTTGGAATGCATATTAAACTCTGAAAAGCAACGCCCATCAACATGAGCCCTAAATCTCTTAAAGGGGTTACCAAGTCATTGTGATGAAATGCAATACACTGTATACAGTATGTAGTTTATCAGTACTGTGCATGCAAAGGGGTACCCCTCCAAAACACCACTGCCCAATGATGACAGGCTAGTCACTCCCAGTGCACAAGAAAGGATACAACCCAGAGGCAGGAGAGTCTCCCTCCTGGGGTGCTGAGGTTCTGGATGGGGGGAGGGAATGCAGCTGGGACTCTTCTGTCACAGCATTTCCCTTGGTATATCCTACCTCTGCGGGACTAATCTGTGAAACTGATCAGTTTTTTGAAGCTATGCCATTTTGATCAATAGGACACTGCTATCCATGTGACAGCTACCCTCTGCACTTTTTATCAGCAGCTCCAGAACCTCTCCTGATATGCAGAGGGCAGATGTCACAGTGTAATCTGCAGTGCTGAGTAAGTAATGTAACAATTTAGTACTGCTATTCATTAATGTAGCAATAAAAGCTTTAGTTGTAAAATACTGTTACTGGTAAATTGTAAATAAAATATAATTTGTGTTTTTATGTAAGGTTTTTTTGGATGAGTTATAAGCTACTTTAGCTCCCAAATAGAAAAATAAATTGTGGTTATCATAATGATAATGAAGTTCTGGCTGGAGCTCAAGACCTATTTTATTATACTCCCCTCAGTCTACTACACTGTAGTCCATAATTTCCTGTGATATTATTGACTGTCTGTCCATCTTTAGTTTTAGTCTAAATGTGGGCAGCCAAAGCTTTAGTTATAGATGGCTGTCTGTGGATAGTTTACATCGCACTCTAGCTTTTTATGTCTTTCAAGCTTTTTAGCTGTGAACTCTTCACATGATTTCCAAGTTCAGTCTACTTGCAATTTTGAAGGACCTTTAGGCATACCTCTGGATTATTCGATTGTAAAGATGAGGTTGGGTGTCCTCTGAATTCATCTCTAGCTGAACTCTGAGTCCGAACTTGCTCATTTGGTTCATTGGAACCAGCCCAAGCTCATCTCTACCCAGTTATTTTAAATGAATGGGAAACTGTATTAGGTTTTAGGGAGGTAAGGTGGAAACGGAATCACTTAAAGACAGTAAGCAGGTAGTAAGGGGGGAGAGATTGAGAACCAAATTGCATAGGTTGGGGACAAGAAGGCTCTCTTCTCCACCCTAAAATTATGTCAAGCAGGCAGCATCAGAGCTTATGCTGGGCTAGTTTGGTTTTGCTAAGTTGTTGCATAAGAGGACCTCTTACTCAGAAGTAGAAAAACATTAAATCCAGCAGAACCATGTTTTCCAGACATGCTATGAGTTCCCCTGTTTGATCCATCATTAATTTAATTTACTTTATTTTGACTTTCGAAAGTGAGATGGGGGGGGAATGTGGCACCAGGTTCTTAACAATATAACCTAATATTGATTATTTTGACTGAAACGTTCATTCGGTCCTGCTAGAACATCCTTGATGCTGTGCCAGCATTCAGTCCTCATGCACACTGGACGTTTTTACAGCTGCTGTTTTTGGCTTTTGACATTTTTTGCTACAGTCAGTAAACTCCACAGCATGTTATCCTATGTGTCCATGCACACATAGACCTTAATCAACGTTTTTGGCAGGGAAAAAAACCCCCAGGACTAGTGAGTTTCTAGATTAGTTTTTTAGCTGTAAAAACGCTCTAATGCTAAAAAAAACACAGTAAATCCCGGCAAACCAGCATTTTCGGACTTGTTTTGTCCCAAAAAAAAAAATTTAGTTTTGATACAAAAAAAATAATTTTGTTTTGGTACAAAAAAACCTCTTAAAAATGCAAACGAAAAAAACGCTGCTAAACGCTAATACAAAAACACTAAAAAACTCACGGTTTTTACGTCACTTTACACAGCTAACATTACCAGCGTTACTAAAATGCCCAGTGTGCATGGAGCCTTAGTGTGTGTGAAACAGCAGTCAATCTGTTTTGTTTCCTTGCACTAGATAAAGAAGGTTTCAATTTCATTTCAACAGCTTTCAGACTGTATCCTCCTCACCCATCATTGTCCCATTCTGTCAGTGTCCACTATTGAGAAGACCAGCAGATATCATGGGCAGTGCAGTCTCCCACATTTTCCTACACAATTTAATTGTATTAGGTTTGTTAAATAATAGCAAATATAGTTTTTGAATAGCTTTTAATATTTTTTTTTACAGGTAAAACATGGCAAGACATATGTTTGAGTTGGATGACCCAGTAAGTATTAAGTCTGATTTTTAAAAACTATCATAATCATTTTGCTATCAAAGGTGTTTTTGAGTTGTTTTGCACACATGCTAAAAAATTCTTTTAGGCCTTTAGATTAGTTAAAACTCCCAAACAGCATGTTAGACCCCTAATGTCTTCCCTGCACTCATATTAAACTTATCTAGCCTAGATTGCATTCCATTAGCTTCTTACCCAGCCACATCAGACGGAGAAAGTGACAGCGTCGGACCGATGCTACATCCACCTAGGTAAGTATAATTTGGGGGGAAAAAACTATTCCCATACTTCTATTTTAAAGCGGAGCTTTCTGAAATGTTCACATTTGCCTAGGGTACCCATAAAGAGCAGTTTTACTTATCTAATCCCTCACAATCCCAGCAGCTGGCAATTTCCTCTGACGCTCTTATTTGTGGGCTGGCCCTGAGTGTCTTCACTTACAATTCAGATCTGTTGGTTCTGCATTGTGCAAGATGACATCAGAGGGACAGAGCACTGAGGAGAAGTGACTTTGGGGAACCAGTCAAACATGGAGGAAGAATGGTTCCCTAGGGAAAATGAGCACTAAACCTTTGCAATACAGGGGTAGCCCAAATGCAATTTACCCTGAGTTCAGCATTAAAAGATAAGTTCAGCTTTTAAGAAAAAAACTAATAAATGCAACCAATGAATGTTCCCTGCAGGAGCCTGGAAAGCATTGCACCTGCGATCAGTGGATTAGGGGTGCAGTGTCAGGCTTCTGCAGACAAGCCCTGCAGCTTTCAGCCCATACCTTCATACAGGCTGACTGTTTACAAGTTGCAGGGCTTGTTGAACTACAAGACCTATCGCCAGCGCTCTCACAGTCCATTTAGAACTACAATCAGCCACAATTATGGTAGTTGTAGTTCATCCATTCACAGGATGCTGTGAAGGAATGACACGGCCATGTGGGGGGAGCCCCGCACAGCCCCGCTGTTTTTGAATTGTGACAGCATTTGCAGGGAGAAGACTGCTCGCTTGCACAATGCAAGAGACATCAAGGGGACAGACTGCAGGAGCTGGAACATTTTTACATGTTTCACCCTAAACACGGTGTTATTTTCCTATTTTGATGAAGAAATTTTGCATTGAAAAATGCTGGTGGGTAGGATTTGCTTGCAGAAGAAACTTGATTTACTAACACTGGAGAGTGCAAAATTTGGTGCAGCTCTGCTCTGCATAGAAATCTTCCCCTAAATGTTTCTTGTACAATAAAAGCTTATTATACTGGTCGTAGATGGATTGAAATTTGGCTAGTTTAACAGAGAACAGATAAATGTTGATCCACGTGTAGCTCTATGTTGGTTCATATATTAAACAATGCGCTGGTTGAGGCTGGAGCTATAACTTTTTGCTTTGGAGGGTTTGCTTACACACAAATGAATATGGCTGTTCAGTTGGTACACTGAGAACCTAGATCTATAATAATTTGATCAGATAGGCTGGACACATTTTCTTTTGTTTTATCATTGACAGTCAATAATAGGCAGAACTATATTCATAGAAATAACTAATCATCACAGCTCTTAACTATTCACATCCACGTAGCAGAAAAACTTGAATGTGCAGCATGGGTGGATTATATTCACTCATACATTTTGTCAGTTATATAAGGTAACTGTATCCTTAGGCTACACACAATATGTTACAGTGCAAACTATGTCGGTGATCATGGTACATATTTCTTTCATTCATTTCTGAAGGCAAGAAACAAATTCCATGCTTGAAGGTCATTGAAGCATAATTGACAAGATAATATTTGGTAGTGTTTCCACAAGTTGACAGCTTGGAGCTGAAGATATTTATGCTTGGGTTCAATATTCAGTATACTGTAGAGTATGAAACTGTTAAAATGCTGTACAGATTTGTTTTAATGCATTACTCTTTAACATTCATGACACAGGCATTTTAGCTGTTTCCCACCTACCCGCCCGCAATGTACTGCGGACTGGCGGCAGCTACAGGCAACGCGCAGCACTCCCCACCTGCGTCTGCTGTGTCCAGCGGACACAGCGGAATGAAGATCCCAGTAAACAAGACCCGGTGATTGCTATGTGATCACATGATCACAATGTAAGCAGAGCTGTTATGAATCAATCTGATTTATAACAGCTCTGCTTCTCTTCCTAGTGAGCTGTGATTAACCCACAGCTGTCACATGATACTATCACAGCCCCCTGTACCATGTGACCAGCTCCAGCCAATCACAGATCAATATCTTGAGCTATCAAAAACCTAACTCATTTTAGTTCATGAATGAGTTTGGCCGGGTGTCGGCAAGCTGCGGCTCCTGAGCCGCATGCGGCTCTTTTTCCCCTTTGCTGCGGCTCCGGAGCACACTGCCCACCAGGTGACAGGCAGCCGCAGCTCGCGAGCCACATGCGGCCTCCTTACACGCTCTTCTGTGTGCCGGGCGCCCGCTCCTCTCCCTCCTCTCGGGAGGCCGCCCCAAAAGTCAGGACTCTGCAGCTAGCCCAGCAATGGGCAAACTACGGCCCGGCGGACCTTTTAATCCGGCCCACGGAGCGTGGCAAACATTGGTTGTCAGGATGTAGGCGGGGCAGCCAGGATGTGGGCGGGGCAGCGTGAAGAACTCCTCTCACAGTCTGCCCTGAAGACCGGAACGGCGCGGGAACACGGCGAGAGGAACGCGCGGAGCAAAGGTAAGTGAATTGACACAATATGGGGAATGAATTACTATAGGGGGGATGAATTACTATATGGGGGATGAATTACTATGGGGGATGAATTACTATATGGGTAATGAATTACTATATGGGGGATGAATTACTATGGGGGATGAATTACTATATGGGGGATGAATTACTATATGGGGGATGAATTACTATAGGGGGGATGAATTACTATATGGGGGATGAATTACTATATGGGGGATGAATTACTATGGGGGATGAATTACTATATGGGGGATGAATTACTATGGGGGATGAATTACTATGGGGGATGAATTACTATATGGGGGATGAATTACTATGGGGGATGAATTACTATGGGGGATGAATTACTATAGGGGGGATGAATTACTATAGGGGGGATGAATTACTATATGGGGGATGAATTACTATATGGGGAATGAATTACTATATGGGGGATGAATTACTATATGGGGGATGAATTACTATGGGGGATGAATTACTATATGGGGGATGAATTACTATATGGGGAATGAATTACTATATGGGGGATGAATTACTATATGGGGGATGAATTACTATATGGGGGATGTATTTTCAGTTTTAAAAATGTGGCTCTCAAAATAAATTTCAATCGTGGTTTTGGCGAGATTTGGCTCAGTTGAAAAAAAAGGTTGCCCACCACTGCATTAAGGTAAGAAACAATATATGCAGTGTCGGATTTGTTTTAAATGTTGCAATGGTTTTGCGGCTCCCAGTCTTTTTTTTCCCTTGGAAACGGGTCCAAGTGGCTCTTTATGTCTTAAAGGTTGCAGACCTCTGAGTTAGGTTCATGACAGCCAGCTTTGCATTGCAGGAGAAAAGATCTTTATTTTTCCTGCAAAGCAAAGTGTAAAAAAAAAAATTTCCTGATGACCACCCCCTCCCCCCCCCCACAGTAGTACAATGTCACTATGGTAACATTGTACTATTCTGATAAAAGTATTTTTAAAAAAAGTAAGATAAATAATGTTAAAATAAAATAAAAAATACTGTATTGAGAATTAAAAAAAAAACATTTTTAAGGGTTTTTTTAACTACTTGCCGACCGCTTACTCGCATTTTGCAGCTCTGGGCAAAGTGATGTAATCTTGCGTCGCTTTCTATTTTGGGGTGTGAACACGTCTGTGCCCCCCGCTGCCCCCGTCAGTTCAGGAAGAGAAGAGAGAGAACACCGCACCGAGTAAATGCACTACATTTTACACACACACTTTAGATTAGCACATTTAACCCTATGATCGCCTCTAATAACTCTTTTATCACCCCGTCACCCAGCCAGTGCCATTATTACAGTGTCAATATATAGAATTTTTTACTGATCACTGTATTGCTGCCACAAGCGACATCAGTAAGCGTCAGGGTCAGCTAGCATTGCCCGCACACTATCGCACTCGCGTTATAGGTCGCTGATCATCGTCATTACTAGTATAGTGTTTGTACAGATCAATATATAGATCATGAACAGAACTATACTAGTGCCTCCTTTGTATACTGTCCCCAAAAACACAGTGTTAGCAGGATCAGCCCCGGTTGCTGCCAGCACTAGCGTTTATCCCCTCCGCTGTTTTTCATGGAAGATTTGTACCAGTTGATTGTGGGTCAAAGCAATTTATACGCACAAGAATACATCGCCACTCACCCAAATTTGGCTCTTGCCAGACCATTCGCATGGAAACCTATCATGGTTTCTGAATTTAAATGAATTGTGGTCATATTGGTCCACAGACTCGATTCATCATATGCCTGTGTTCTCTGCTGTTACATATACTGTATGCCCAACATAGACCAGCAATGTACTGGTACGTCACTGGACTTTGAGTGGCTATACCAGGATGATGCTTGCAGCTACAGCCATCATTCTGGTATTGTGTTTTTCAGCTGGCGGTTGACTTTCATGTAAAAGCAATCATGGTGGCCAATTAGCTGCTGAATCGTTTTTACAAGCAGCGGGAAGGGACATCCCCCCCCCCCACTCCTGCAGCCTTCCACAGTTTTCTTGGGCTCTCCTGTCCCACAGGGGAATCCGAGAATGCTGCCGGAAGTTCTGATAGCTGACCACAGAGCTGATCAGAGACCAAAATGGCTCCAATCATCTCTATGGTCTAAGAGACCAGAAGCTACAAGCATTTCATCATTTCCGTTTTGCTGGACTTTAACAGTGCCATTTTTAAATTGGGAAAGCATCTGATCACACCGATCTTGATGTGATCAGATGCTTTAAGGGCAGAGGCGATATCTAGAGTCTAACAGGCCAGAGATTTCTAAGAAAAGAGTACTTGTCACTGCCTATTGCTGTCACAGGGGATATTTACATTCCCTGTGATAACAATAAAAGTGGAAAAAAAGAAGAAAGGGACAGTGTAAAAATAAAAATAAAAATCTAATTAAAAAAAAAAAATCACCCCTGCCCCTCCCCCCTTCCCATGGTGGTCGTGGGGATCCCGTGCCAATATGCAAACAGCGGTTGCACCATCCATGTGAGTTATCACCGCGAACGTCAGATCGAGGGCACTTATAGCACTAGATCTCCTGTGTAAATATAAATTGTTGATAATTGTTTTTAAAGCGTTGCCTATCATTTTTTATATTTTATCAAAAAACTGGGCAATATATTGTGTTTTTGTGCATTAAAATTCTGTTTTTTTCGCAAAAGATTTGTGCTTGAAAAATAGCTTCACAAATACTGTGTAACGTAAAAAACTTCAACAACCACCGTTTTATTCTCTAGGACCTCTGCTTTAAAACAATATATAATATTTGGAGATTCATAGATATTTTTAAGCAAAAAAAACCCCCTGTTTTTTCATGTGAACAAAAAGTGTCAGAAAAGGCTTGGTCTTCAAGAGTGGGTGATGTGTAGCATAAGCTTCTATTGTTGTCCCTGAAATGCCAGGATAGTAGAAGCACCCCCTCCAAATGACCCCTTTTTGTAAAGTAGACACTCCAAGGTATTTGCTAAGAGGACTGCTGAGTATTTTGCAAATCTCATTTGTTGCCACATGTTTTTGGAAAACGAAGAAAGAAAACAAAAATGTATTTTTTCTTTTTCAAAACCCTGTGACAAAAACGATACCTTTAAAATACTCACCATGCCTCTTATCAAATTCCTTTGGGAGTCTACTTTCCAAAAAGGGGTAATTTGGGAGGTATTTGTGCTATCATGGCATTTTAGGGCCTCTGAAACTGTGGTAGGTAGTGAGGAGTGATATGAGGAAATATGCCCTTTGAAAGCCTGGAAGTGGTCATTGGATTTTGGGGGCCTGTATGTAGCTAGGCTGCCAAAAGGTCTCTCACATGTGGTATCCCCATACTCGGGAGAAGTAGAAGAACGTGTTTTGCAATGTTATTCCACATATACCCACGGCATTTAAGTGAAAAAAAAATGTGTCATTTTAAAAAAACTTGTGCCAAAAAATAAAATGTTCCATGGACTCAACATGCCTCTGCAAAATTCTTGGGGTGTCTACTTTCCAAAAAGGGGTCATACTGCCCTGACATTTTAGCACCTCAAGAAATGTGATAGGCAGTCAGAAAGTAAAAGCTACGTAAATTCCAATATATATATACCATAGTTTGTAGATGCTGTAACTTTCACACAAACCACTTAATATACATGTATTGGGATTTTTTTTACCAAAGACGTAGCAGAATACATTTTGGCCTAAATTTGAAATTGTGACTAAATTTCAGTTTTTTGGATATTTTTTATAACCAAAAGTGAAAAATATAATTTTTTTGTCTTGTCATGTCTTTTTTGTTTATAGCGCTAAAAGTAAAAACCTCAGAGGTGATCAAATACCACCAAAAGAAAGCTCTATTTATGTGAAAAAAAGGACATAAGTTTCGTTTGGGTGCAGCAGTGCATGCCCGCGCAATTACCAGCTGAAATAGCACAGTGGCGAACAGCAGAAAATGACCTGTTCATGAAGGGGGGTTATTCTTCCGGAGGGCAAGTGGTTAAAGACTGTTGCAGATAGAGAAACAACTTTGCACAATGCTATCTATCAGCCCCAATAATAACTACTTGTTCGAAACTAAAAATATGCAGCTCTAAATAACCAATCATCACATATCACACAGGTTATATATAAAGTCGCCTTAATCAAAATAATTGAATAAATCTAGTGCATAAAGATTAAATATGTGATTCTACCAATCATATAAATATGCTTCAATGTATTCCACCACCGTGTGTGATCAACAATATAGGCTTTTTATCAAATTTGTTGGACCATAAAATTATAAATGGTCTAAATCGCTTTTGGGCCATACACCTTCCACCGCTCTTTTCATGAGATCTACAGGTCAGCGCACTCCCATTCAATGCAGTCCAGATTTTAAATGACTGCTTGTTACTACTTGTTACTTAAAGCAAAAATCACTTTTTTTTGGAAAATAACAAACATGTCTATACTTACCTACTGTGTGCAGTGCTGTTTCACAGAGCAGCCTGGATCCTGCTCTTCTTTGGTCCCTTGCAAACTCTCCTGGCCCCTCCCTCCTGTTGGGTACCCCCCACAGCAAGCAGTTTGCTATGGGGGCACCCGGTGCGCCGTGTGTCCCTTCACACACGGAGCCGCTGCTCAGCCCCGCCCTCTCTCTCTCCTTATTGGCTCACTGGCAGTGATTGACAGCCAATGGCTCTCGCTTGCTGCTTCAGCCTGTGAGGAGAAGCCTGGGACAGCTAAGGCTGTTGTTCACATCGCTAGATCGCGATGAGGCTCAGGTAAGTATTGAGGGGGCTGGGTGCACTGCACACAGAAGGGGGGCACTGCACACAGAATGCATGAAGGTAAAAAACCTTCAGCCTTTACAACCACTTTAAAAGCTGGCCTTGTTATGTGCCCTTAGATGTTACAAGATGAGAGACAATGTCTATGGGTCACCAGCAGACTTTGGTGTCTGAGACTTGTGGTACAGAATAGGTACTGAAGATATTAAAAACCTTGTCCTTCTACCTAATAAGTTAGCGCCAGGGGGTATTTACATTGCATTGTGCCTACACATCCCTTCTTCATAGTCTGAGTGCAAAAAGTTGCACATGCATCCAGTAAGTGACTGTCATAAATGTCACAGGGCAGCTGGATCGTATCTGTATCTGTTCATTGTATCTTAAAGCCTTCCTAGCTTGGTAGCTGTGCAATAGCATTTTAAAAACACATTATACCTACTCAAAAAAGTATCTAATTTTAATAAAGCAGAACTAAAAATGATATAATTAAATGCAGTTTGTCTTTTGAATGACAGAAACTATGCATGCACTTGCTATTGAACTTTAAACTGTATTTAATTATAGTTTCCTTTTTTTTAATAAGCAGATGCTCGAAAATTATTTCAGGACTAATACAGTGGGTGTATATGATGAACAAATTTTGATGCCCCATGAACATCATATTCGACCAGGTAAGCTCAAAAATTCATAGTTACTTATTCATCAGATTTTCTTGTATATTTAATTGTGAATATCAACTACTTAATGTAGTTAAAGTGGTTACAAACATATCCCCATATGAAGTGTACTTGCCTCAGTCCATAGCAGCTAGTGTGGATCCTGGCTGCTCTCTCATTTCTGTGTAAAAATACCTTACTGACAGTTTTCTCCAAGATCAGTCAATCCAAGGGAGCATTTGCTTCATCACAGTGTATTACCTGAGGCTAGTCACTTCAATAATCTTATGTAAGGGTTTATTATCACTTTACAATTGTTAATTTATGATAATATAATTAATGGAATTTTTAAATATAAACATATAGTACATGGGGCCAGTCAAGTTTGAAAACTACACGTGCAGTCTATGCATCCTGTTTGGTAATGTGGTTTTCTTAATTGTACACAGAAGAGGACACAAAAGACTTGATATTCATGACTACTTGGGTTATGCTGACATCTTCAGGGGAATGAACATTAGCAAAGAAAGAAAGGAATCCACACCCAAGCATAAAATAAGGAACAGCCTGTAATGTCTGCCTGTCAGCACTGGATCCTATGGACAGCAATATTTGGTGTAAAGTGTATACTTTGATCTCACTGGCAGGATGCTATACAGGTCCAGGGCATTGATCCCCGAAGGGAAATTGAGACCCTGAAAGCCCCTTGGGTGCACTCACAATAATGAATGAAGATTGAGCCTGCTGGCGTTGCAGCTATGGACTGTGAGTGCCTCTAATGTAATAGTGTATTGTGTGGCAGTCCCTTCTGTCAGTATTTCCCTGTGTTCTGGGGTAGTTGTGTATCAGAGGCATAGTTCAAGAGGGGAGGTTCAGGGCATGAGACGCTGAATGTGGTTGTTGAAGCCCAAGTCCTGAGAGCTCGGGTGGTTTTTGATTTTGCAATTCCTACATCCATCAAGGTTAGAAAGTGGACCACCAGGAAAGTGTACCATTGTACATTGAAAGTTTTTTCATCTGATGTGAGACTTGTAAGTTTCCTCAAAAGTATGATAGGGGGAGGAGTGCACTCCAGTCCTATTTGGAGATGTCTGTGGCTTTGACTACCATTAAATGACAAATATCAAGCTTGGTTGTTATGTTTGAGAGACTGATCGTGTCTCATTCCTTATTTGGAACCTTTGTACAAAGTGTCACATAGATTGTTCCACCTGTACAGACCCTCATCTCCATGGGACCTTAATTTAGTGCTTGTCTATTTTAAACCTCTCTGAGAGATCCTCTTGTTGCCACTTATGTCACGTGGTGCTTTTGGTAGCTATTACCTCAGCTTCCAGGGTCTGCACTTTCCTGCAGGGAATCCTTCCTGGTTCTTCACCAGGATAAGGTTATGTTGAGGCATCGGTCCTCTTTTCTACCCAAGGTGGTTTCTCTGTTCCACCTGAATCAGGACATTATGCTGCCATCTTTTTGCCCTATTCCTAACCATCCTAAGGGGAATATGCTTCACTCTTGGGATGTTGTTCAAGCTGTTTAAGTCTATCCGAAATCTAGAGCTTAATTTCGACGGTCTGTTTCCTGTTTGTTCTGCTTGAGAGTCCTCGTAAGGGTCAGTCTTCTTCTCAATGCACTTTTTCTAGGTAAATTCATCAGCCCATTTCTCAGGCCTATAGTATCAAGAGCAATTTTCCTCTTTTCCTGTTTAAGGCCTACTGCATCGGGATTGTTAGTGCATTGTTGCATTTCACAAGTTCAAACAGGTTGGTTGCTAATACAGTACATTGTTGCATCTCACAACTTCACGACAGGTTGGTTGCTAATACAGTACAGCTTATTAGTATACATTCAGCCAAGAAGATTCACCTGTAGTACATTCACTGCTTTATAAATGCACCTCTGTATGTATATACATTGAAAGTGCTTTATAACAGCCAGGGTGGATTTGATTTAAATCAAGTTGCATTTATATGGACCTTTTTGGTGAACTCAGGGAACTCAGCAGCCAGTTCCTACTCTGAGTTTTCTGAGATGACTGTGTACCATTCTATCCCATAAGTTCCTACCACTATGATATGTAATCACCAGTTTCTAGGCATTCCTTCATATCATTGTCCTGTGTCAAAATTGGCAAATATTGATAGAAGATTCTATAAATACTATTGGACTGTGCTGAGAAATTTCCAATTAACCAGATCATTTTTCTCCAGTCCCTATTTTCTGCCTTGGTCAATTCCAATTTTGCAATCCCCATTTTTATCTTTTGCCCTGTAATAGGCTCTCTTAAGAATCTTTTCAGGATACCCTCTTGCCGTAGCTATCCTGATGGGGGAAGGTGTTATGTGAAGTAGGTTTATGAAAAATATTTGTCTGTAGCACCTAGTTCTCATCTCTGTAGATTGTTAGGTCCAAAACAATCTAGCTTTTCTTCTTGGATATCACTTGTAAGGGCATCCCTATTTGATTGTTGTTTAGGATTCATGCAAATTCACAGAATTTCTCTGTAGAGCCTTCCCATAAAATGAAGGTTTTATCAGTAAAATGAACCCACAGTGAAATTAGAGATGTATACTCCCTTAACTCATCAGCAAATACTATTTTCTTCCTCCCACCATTCAAAAAACAAATTAGCAAAGGTGGGTACACAGCACATACTGTAGCCTGTGCCATGCCCTTCTGTTGCTTATAAATTGTTTAGTTGAATAGAGAGTAATTGTGTTTTAATACAAAGTCCAGAAGTCTCAGGACAAAGTTCAAATGTTTCTGAATGTGAATGCCCCTTTTTGACAGAAAGTATTTACAGTACAAGCCCTCAATTCCAGATTATGTGCTATGTTTGTGCAGAGGGCCTCGACATCTAAACTTGCTAGGATGTGAACAAAATTCACCACTGCACTCTTATGTTGAACATAAAAGTAGCACTACTATGATAGATAAAGATGCATATAGAGGATGTGTGTCATATGTGGTATGCAAAAACATACTGTGAAAACTTGGGTACAGAGCAAAAGAAACAATTATAAATTTTATAATTTTGTAATTATAAATTACAAAAAAAACTTCCATAAACACAGAAATGCACTCAGCCCTTAAGCCCTGTTGAGGGCTAATGCAGGCCATAGACAGGGAGAAAACCGGCCGTTTTTTTTTTCCTTAGAAAAACGAAAAATCGGTCGTTCAATCAGCCGACGTTACCACCATTGGTAAAAAAAAGTCGGCTGATTTTCGTCCCGTCTACGGCCGGCAAATATAATAGCGGTGTCTCTGCAGAGAGCTCTGCTATTATATTTGACAGAAGAAATAGAATATGAATAAGAAAAAGAAATGAATAAGAAGGGAAAGTTGCAACATTGTATCTTTTTGTATCCATTTTGGATACAGATGTTTCTATTCGGATACAAATAGATACAATGTTGCTATACTTTTAAATGTCAAATGTAATATCGGACTGAAATTCTTTTTATTTCTTCTTCATATTCTATTTCTTCTTTTTCTTCTTCATATTCATATTCCTTTTCTTCTTATTCATATTCTATTTCTTCTTTTCCTTCTTATTCATATTCTATTTCTTCTTTTTCTGCCTCTTATTCATATTCTATTTCTTCTTTTCTTCTTTTCCTTCTTCTTGCTGGTCACTGCTCATGCGCATTTTTAAAATCAGTAAAAAGATCGGCCGATTTGTCCATCATTGCCGCAAAAATCGGCCAAACGACAAAATTGGCCGATTTATTTTCCAACATGACCGACAAAAAAAAAGTGTCAAAATCACGAAAAACGGCCAACCCATTACCCCACTAACGATCCGAAAAGTGGCCGATTTGTTTTTTTCGGCCGAAAAATCGGCCGGTTTTCTCCCCGTCTATGGCCTGCATAAGAACACACTGCTTTTTTGGTGGACAATAGGTGTCAGCCCTGCCTAGAATCTTTTGTATTTCTACAACACAAGACTAATTCTGTAGTCCAAGATAACAAATAGGATGTCTTAACAGAGTCTTTGAGATAAGCATGTAGGAGAGGATCAACTGATCTTAAGCTGCACTTATCAAACATATGTAACAAACTGCTTCTAATATTATATAAATAAGACTGATAGGGAGCAACTAAGAGACGCTTAATGTTCAGGTTTACATACACATTAAAAAAGTATTTGATAGTAAATGTTGTTTGCATACAACTAGCATATTGTAAGTACCTTTTAGGTCCCTTTCACACGGCTCCAGTGCAGTTTTCCCGCAGTGCAGGTGCAGTGCAGTGTACCCACAGCTTTCGTGAGGGTTATACGCACCTTGTCATAGACTTCCATTAGATTAGACAGTTTCGATGGATCTAATTGAAGTCTAAGGCAAAGCACGAGTAACCTGCATGAAAACATGGGTACACTGTGCTAGATCCCTACTACAAGGAAACTGCACTGTACCGTGAAAGGGGGCCGAATTTAGTTTTGCAATTAGGCAATGAGAGTTCAGGAGCACTTAGACATGGGGTTCATTCATTACGGTACCAAGCAGTGCTGAGACTGTTACACTGAACGTTGCATGCGTACATTCTGAAGAAGATTGCGAATCGACAATGCGTTTCTTTTGTTACAGAAGAGACATACTATGCTCAAAATTCATCATTTGTTTTTACATAAGGTAAAACTATTGGTATTTTTTTTTTTTTCAATTTGGACAAGGGAGGGTTATAACCCCTACCAGTTTTTTTGTTTCCATCTGTGTTCCATTGGGGGGATTTCCCTTCACTTCCTGTTCCATAGCCAAAACAGGAAATGAAAGGAAATCCTTGCAAAATAAGGGAATCCCTTGGGGTCCTGCAGGTCATCAGGACTAGTGTCACCATTGGAAGATTTTTCTTTTTTTTACTTTTTTGAGGACAGCACAAAATGTGGGATTTTTTTTTTTTACTTCAACTTTGAATGATAATGGTAAACAAGACAAATAGAGAGGGTGAATCTCCTTAATGGGGGCACAGACAGCAATAAAAATGGACAGGTGTTCTAATACCTCTCCACTCTATCCAATACTAAAAACATTTTGCTGTTACTTAAACTCTCACTTTAAGAATCACTTTTATGTGCCCGTAAGTAGCCAGAAGAGTTGATTTATTACATAAGAAGAGAATTCAGTGACAAGCAAAATGTTTTATTTAATATAATTTTAATTTCTTACACATCATTTTAAAGTAAAATAATGTATTCAAAAAGTGACCAAGATGAGATTTTCAGGAATTCAGACCATTCAATCGCACACAATGTTGATATATTTATAAATGTACGCATCCACTATTTTCACAAGTCAAGGCTTCACAGGTCTGGCATACTCAATAGCTTTTATGATCACTAGGACCATGGATGGTCCTGCTAAACATCTTAACAAGTTATTATACACCATCATGGCTTTGGAGATGCATCAATTAGTGTTTACATTAAAAACTTTGTCAGAGATTGCTATCATTAACATTTTATCTTGTTAGTTAATGTGTTGTGATTGTCTTTATTTTTTCTTCTACAGTGGATGGGCCATACCTTGAAGTATCTGAGCAGCCTAAACAGGTAATGAAGTGCTGATTTATCCATTTTACTCCATTGTTTTCCTAACTATTAATTTTGGATCTGTCACATACCTTGATATTGTGCGGTGATCTTGTGGTGCCTGGGTCATGTATAAAGCTTGGCAATCAACTATTTTTGATATTATTTAAACAGTAAACAAGGTTCAGGATAATGATTTTTGTAAACTGTTCTAGCATTCTACAGATAGTCAAAAATATCAAATCCCACCTTCATACAGACGTACAAATATTTGCTGTATTGCTGCTTATCTTTATGGGATAGTTCGCTCATAAGAGAAATTTTTAGTTCTTGGTGGATTTTACTAGAATGAAGAACGTCCATTCTGTATAAGCTAAAATCTCTTATTTGGTTGGAGATTAAACAGGGCTAACTATCTCCCTGCCTTCATGTAGCCGCACTGAACCAGTTATGCAGGCCATAGACGGCTCAAAAACCGGGCGTTTTTTCGTCATCATCATTGACGTGAAAATCAGTCGTTTTCCACAAATTTTCCAACATGACCGATAATCCAAAAGTGGAAAAAACGCGAAAACCGGCCGACGAATTAACCCACTAACAGTGCGAAAATCGGCTGATTAATCTTTCAGATGAAAAATCTTCGACCCGTCTATGGCCGGCATTACTAGGAGCTCTATGACCTTGATTAGCTAATAATGTAAAGCACGCCTACCTTCAAAGTCAATTTCACTTAACAACGTGAATTTTCACTTATTTTAGTGGCTAGGGTAGAACAAAATAAAAATTAATTTTGCAAAGATTATCCAATCAAGGACATTTAAAAAAAACAGGATTTTTGTGCACACATGGTCAGATGATTGAAGTCAACACAATTTAACCTCCTAAACTAAGCTAATAGAAAAGTAACCTTGCAAAGAGAAATGTCACTTAAACTCTGTGAATTAAATGAATGCAGTCACCCAATCATGTGTAAGCAAAAATCCTGTTTCATTTTAAATACATTTTTACTTTGTTTCATCTAGTTTATTAACCCCTTGCCCACCACACTATAGTAGAACTATTGCTACAGGGCGGCAGGGCTGTGCAAAATCCTGTGTATATATACGTGATCTGCACTTCCGGATAGGGGGCGCGTGTGCGCGCCTCCCTGCCCGCGCCGTTGGCGGCTATGGATGCCAATCACCGGGTCCTAGCCAGAGATTCCCTGAGGGTACCTGGTGATCGCTGAGTAAAACTGACAGGGGAAAGACCTGTGTGTAAACAACACAGGTCTCTCTCCTGCCAGCAAGGACATGCTGCTGTGAACAGCAGAGAAATGCACAGCAGCATGTGTCCCTAGTAAAACATACACAGCACATGATGTAAAACAGCACACAGGTTTGATCGCCCCAGATGTTAACCCCTTGCCCAGTATCATTAGTACAGTGTCAGTGCTTTTTATTAGCACTGATTACTGTATTCGTGTCAGTGGAAGTTAGTCAGTTTCCCCCAGTGTCAGAATGCCCGCCGCAGTCCTGCTATAAGTTGCTGATTGTCGCCATTACTAGTATAAAAACAAAAATTCCAGTAGATATACCGCCATTTGTAGACGCAATAACTTTCATGTAAACCAATTAATTTACATGTATTGGGATTTTTTTTAGCAAAGACATGTATGTAGCAGAATACATTTTGACCTTAATTTATGAAGTAATTTGATTTTTAAAAATTTTTTACTGGATATGTTTTATAGCAAAAAGTAAAATTGTTGGTCCTTTTTTTTTTTATAGCGCAAAAAATAAAAACCGCACAGGCAATCAAATACCACTGAAAGAAAGCTCTATTTGTGGGAAAAAAGGACATAAATTTAATTTATGTACAGCGTTGCATGGCCGCACAATTGCCAGTTAAAGTAACGCAGCGCCATATCGCAAAAAATGGCCTGGTCAGGAAGGGGGGTGGGGGGTAAATCTTCCGAAGGGCAAGTGGCTAAGATAAGTGAAAAATCGCTCTTGTTGTAATGTCTGTCCAACCAGTCTCTAGCTGCTCCAGGCATATAGAAAAACTATACCTTGCCATTAGCAATCAACCACAGCTTGGCAGGATATAGCAATGTATACTGAAGACATACCGTTAATTTCCTGAGATGTTTATTGGCTTATGGAAATTTTGCCCTGTGCTTTTGCTTCTTAGGTGAGAATAAAAAAAAAACATAACTCTGTTGCCATTAAAAGTAACATCTTTAGTAAGATCTCTGGATCAAAGGAGAATGTTTTCCTTGTCACTGTATTTCAGCAGTAAATGTCTCAGAGGATTGCCTGGAGACAGGGGACAGGTAAGAACCCTGTGCACCCATATACTCAGGAAGGTTTACCAATCTGATATGTTTGCACCTGCCAAGATCCCTCAGTGGCCAACCACAGCCCCCTGAGATAAGTGAAATATCACCTTGAAATTGGTTACGTTCTTCTCTTAGTAAATCAACCCCTATCTGTTCATGTATTAGTCGTGCTTGTATGCGTTCATATATTTTCAAATTCATTAATTTTTATGAAAATGTTGCAGAGAGGGTTTCGCTTCCGATATGTGTGTGAAGGACCATCCCACGGAGGCCTGCCCGGAGCTTCCAGTGAAAAAAACAAGAAATCCTATCCACAGATTAAGGTTTGATTTTCATGATTAAAATGGATCACATACTGTTTCTTGTCTTTGTGACTTTAAGCCCTGGTACGTGTGAACTATCTTGTCTCCTAAAAGAGTTGTAATTCTGTTCAGACAGTTTTCTTATCCAGACATGCTTATTAAATACTATACTATGTCTGGACCATTTACCATCCTTCAGTGCAGTCAAACCAACACATCTTGGTGGCCATACTGAAGATACAGTGGAGGAGTGACCTAGTCAGCCAGAGACGAGAATTGTGTTACATGTAGGATTACCAGGTGAAAGTAAATAGAAAAAGGCTTCAAAATTGAGAACAAATACATCCACCACACCAAGCACTAGTAAGTTGCAATAAATTACATTTTTGGTTTTGGGTTTAGATACACTTTAATTAAATCACTAGTATAGCACTTAAAATGTTAGTTCACCTTTACTAGAAACCTGCTTATGCAGATACGGTGTGTGTGTGTGTGTATGGATAACAACATGTGTGTCTGACTAAAGATGAATGATACCCTTGCTATAGCTGTAGGCCATTTATGTAACTTATGAAGCCTGACTGAAATACTCCCAGGACGTTGCTAGGACGTTGCTAAGTGAGGCTAGTCATTACTGCTCACCTCCACAATCACAGGAGTGAGCTCTTTCTCTGAATTAAAGCTCTATCTCTCCACTGATGCAGTAGCTCTGAGCTCAGCATCTGAGTGCTCACTACTATGATAGTGAAGGTGAACAGTAATGACTAGGCCTCACCTAACAGTGCCCTGGATGTATGGCAGTCAGGCTTAAGGAGGTATGTAAATAGCCTACACCTATAGCAAGGGCATTATTCAACTTTAGTCAGAGCTGCACAGTTTGTTTTTATCTACAGACACCCCTTATCTGCATAGGTAGCTTTTTGTACAGGTGAACTATCCCTTTAAGTAAAGTCATTAGTATTCAATTTTTATCAGACTTGTCTTTTTGGATGGTAAAGTGTAAGGGCCCATTCACACAACATGCAATGCAGTGCTTTCTTTTCTGCATCAAAAAAGATTGGAAAGTAGGGTTCCAATGTCACACTTCACACCATTGCAGTGAATTCTAGTCCTTTTCAGTTCCAGAAAAAAAAGGACAACATGCTGCTTTTTTCCTGCACAGAACTGTACTGGAATGCAGTAAAACACATAAAAAATACATCAAAAAAGGCACTAGACCCCAGTAGAGTGAAAAAAAAAAACAACAGGAAAAGGAAGCAAACGAAAAGCATTGCCTTGATGGAAATGAAGATTTTGCAATTGAAATGACCCCCAAAAAAGGAGGAAAAAAGCATCTGGAACTCATCCGGAAATGCATACAAAAAATAAAAATGCACTGGAATGCATCAAAAAAGCGTTAAAAAAGCTCATGCAGAAATGCATCTGGAATGGATCTGGAGGCCATATTTATGGTGTCAACTGGCCCTAACACTCTTGCAGCTGCTAGGAATCTTTACTGTCACAAATCACATTGACTTGTCTGCCAGAAATCTTTTAGTCATTCTTGTGCAAAGCAAATTGAAAGATTCTGCACAACAGAGAATAAACTGTGACAGTAGTCTCAGTCTATGTTTTTCCGGTAAACCTAAAATACATAGGTTAAATTATGTAGCAGAGTTAAAAAAAAAAGAATCTCTGTATGTACTTGTATAGAAGTTTCATTATCTACTCACCAATACCCTTGCGTACTTATCAAAGTGAGGAAATCCTTCCTGTTAACTTTCATGTAGCTCAGCTTGTACATGCTAAAATTGTCTGTAAACAGCAGTGGTAATGGGGCTGTTGAAAATAGAAGAAAGCAGCATAAAAGGAGTTTAAAAACACTATTCTCAGTTTCTTAGTGATGAAATGGGAGAGAGATTAAAAAGCTAGAATGAAAACAGATTTTATCCCTGACTGAATGACATTTTGTTTATTAGAACACAGATAATGCAAGATAAACAGTGCCATTTTGCCTGCTGATCTCTTAAAGCCTCTTTACATACACTTTCTTTTTACATACTGTACGTGCACTCTAGTTATAGCTGCATGTCATTTCGCAGGAAGGGTGTCCTAATGATGACAACAGTGGACCACGCCTGCATAATATGTTGAAACAGTTATGTGTAGTCTCCATAGGAAGCCTATGTGACAAGTGACAATGCAAGAGCACAGTTGAGAAACAAGGACAGAGTTGTCACCGCATAACAGCAAGGGCGTTATTTCCAAACACTGGAGAGTGCAAAATCTGGTGCAGCTCTGCATAGAAAGCAATCAGCTTCCAGGTTTTAATGTCAAAGATTAATTGAACAAGCTGAAGTTAGAAGCTGATTGGTTAGATTGGCAGTTTTAAGCTTAGTTAGATTGATTCTGGAATTCCACTTTAACAAGGAACTTCATGGCAAGATTGGCAGGTATTATTTTGATGAAGATGTATTACACACTACATATCACAGAAACCTCTGTGCCTGGCGTTTCACTTTATTTGATGCAAGTCACATTAGCCTTATAGGATTATGCCATAAAATGGTGATACTATTAACCACTTCCAGTCCGGACACTTTTACCCCCTTCCTGACCAGGGCAATTTTCAGCTTTCAGCGCTATCACACTTTGAATGACAATTGCGCGGTCATGCAACACTGTACCAAAATGAATTTTTTACCATTTTTTTTAAACAGATAAAGCTTTATTTTGGTGGTATTTATTCACCGCTGGGATTTTTATTTTTTTTGCTATGTAAATGAAATGTCCAAAAATTTTGAAAAAAAGTGTTTTTTTTATACAATTTTGCAAATAAATAATATTTCATTATAAATCTTTGCCAAAATTTATTCCGTTATCTTTTTAGTAAAAAAAAAAAAATCCAAATTAGTTTATAACCAAAAATTATAATTTTTAAACATTTTTTTTTACATTTTTATTTTATTTTTTTATATTATTATTTTTTATTTATTTTATTTTTTTTTTACATACTGTCACCCTAGCAGTACAGTGTCACCATGGTCATACCATGGTGACACTGTACTACTTGTGGGGGGTGATGAAGATTTTTTTTTTTTTTCTTACACATTGCTTTTACACCCATATATAGGATGTAAAAGCAATCATTTCTCTTTCTCTCTGTGTGCATTCTTGCACTCATTGAGAAGTACTGAGTGAGTTGTGATTGGTCAGAGCTTGTCACATGGTACAAGCCTGTTGTGAATAGACTTGTACCATGTGATCTCTGTGATCATTCACAGATTTCACACGTAGTAAGCAATGATGTCACAAGTGACATCTTGCTTACTACTTTGCATGTGATCACTGATTGGCCAATCAGTGATCACATGATCGGGACCTCGTACAGAGGTCCCGTCCAACGATCGGTGTTTCACTGTGTCCGGAGGACACAGTGGGCACCGGATCGTGGTGCTGCGTGCTCCCAGGGAGCGCGCACAAGCAGGGTGCGGGGAGGCTGTTTATAAACGGCCACCCGACCCTGCACTGCCACCATCCGGCCGTTTATATGCAACGGCCAGTCGGGAAGTGGTTAAAAAGAAAATAAAAGCAAATTATTTTTATATTTACAGGTATAGATAGCTACTGTAGTATAGTATTATTTCTGCTTGTTATATGGTCATATCTTAACTGTTTTGAGAAAGGGGAAGTCTTAAGTTCTGTAAATGGTGTGCTAATAGAAGGAACTTAGGAATCAAATAAGTAATCTATTTATACTTTGGAGTTATGGTCTGTTACAGAAAAGTTGCAGCATTTTGTAATGTTTTGGTGAAAGCATTGAAGGGGGCTGGATGGCTGCCATCAGTCAGTAGTTTTACTTAGTTTAACAATTGTCAGATGTTTGCTGTTAGCACAGATAGAAATTACCCAGAAATCATTCTCATACCTAACAAGTGTCTGGGGAACTTTCCGCTGAATTATTGCTGTGCTCAGTAGCTCTGGAGCATGATATCTAAAAGCACTGAGAATACACACGTTTTTTCCCCTGTGTAAGTGGTGGTCAGTGTAGGCTGTAGTTTCTGCAGCAGCACACAAAACAGTTTAACTCCAGGCACAAAAACTTTTTTTTCTTTTCATCGCCAGCATTTGTCTGATACCTATGGAAAAATGTGATGCAGACTCGTGGGCACCCTGTACCATCTAGTCAGAATATTGTAACTAGTCCAATTACCTTTAGTGGTAATAGGGAACTTCTGGGCAAAATGGAAGATTTTCTACTTGCATGGCAAGATCAGATTCTCACCTAGAGAGAAAGGAAGGGGTACAGTCCACCGCTGGTTGAATCAGAGCCACGTAAATGGTACAAAGGTTATGGTGAATTGGTTTCCATTGGCAGATACTCTGCAGCTCCGTGAATTGACAAGTCCTTTAGCTGGAGTCCTGTTTTACTGTCATATTTTTGGAATATGCTATAAGAAGAAATATAGGTGATTTTCATGGATGTGCGGCCATCAGATGTTTGTTTGTATAAAGGAAATGTCGGAGTTGGAGACCACTCCAGAAACCCAGAGGGGGTCCGAGGCAGTGGCCAGGATAGTGGAGGAAAGCTCACTGTCAGGCCCCAGGAACAAAAGCTTTTATTGAAATACTCTTCTTGATAGCCAAAGTATACAAATCCACTTTGTGTGCACCAGATGCCTTTGCAAAATCAAGTATTACCTGGTGAAGGTAGCATCATCACTGTGCTGTACATAACCTGCACAGAAAGCAAAGCTGTGGGAGGAACCCAACCAAACCAACCACTACAGGTTGCCTGCAGAAAACTACAGGAGGGGGTGGATACAGGTCACCCTGCATTAAGAGACAGAACAGCAGTGACTGGCCTTGAAGTGGTTGTAAAGGTTCAAGGTTTTTTTACCTTTGTGCATTCTATGCATGAAGGTAAAAAACCTTCTGTAGGTAACAGCCTCCCTAATACTTACCTGAGCCCCATCGGGATCCAGCAATGTGCATGAGAGCCTCAGCTCTCTGGGGACTCTCCCTCCTCATTAGCTGAACCAGCAGAAGGAGCCATTTGCTCCTGCTGCTGTCAATTACAGCCAGTCAAGTGAGGAGAGAGAGGATGTGGGGCCGAGCCACGGCTCTGTGTGTGAAGGACACAAAGAGCAGCGGCTCAGGAGTGAGCCTGCTTGGGTGCCCATATAGCAGGCTGCATGCTATGGGGGCACTAGGCAGGAGGGAGGGGCCAAGAGCACAGATGGGGGACCCGAGAAGAGGAGGATCAAGGCTGGTCTGTACAAAACCACTGCACAGAGCAGGTAAGTATAACACGTTCCTTTTTTTTTAAAAAAAGATTGTCTTTAATATCACTTTAATAAAGGAAGCTCCTGCACAAAGGAAAACTTTCATTCAGGATTACTGTACAGGGCTGAAAGAAAAACACAAAGCACACCAAGATTCATGTTAAAATATACGGTACATGCCCCTTATGTTTGGGGGGGGGGGCCTGAGGAAGTTACACTACTGGTGTCATCACAAAAGGAGATGGAACTGTGAGAGCATTTTGATTCCAGAATTTGCACATGCAGCATAATGCATATCTGATATGCTGATGTGATATTTGTATATGTGAGTTTAACCTTTTTTATTTCTTAATGAAGCTTCTTTACGGTACTTAACCACCTCCCACCCGCCATATAAGGAAGTGGCGGGCGGGTGGCGGTTCTCTCCTTCTGGGAGGACGTCATATGATGTCCCCCCACTCTAATTGCGTATGCTTGCCCCCGTGGGCGCACAGTGTGGCGATCGGTGGTGCACTGTGTCCCTGGGACACATCAGATCACCGATCAGAGTAAAGAGCCGATGACGTAGGCTCTGTCATGTGATCAGCTGTCTCCAATCACAGCCAATCACATGTAAATAGGAAATGCTGGTTATCGGCAGTCTTCTCCTCACGCTGACAGCGCTTGAGGAGAGGAGAGAGCCAATAATCGGCATTCCTCAAAGGGGGCATCTACACTGATCATCAGGGCACTGATCATCAGTGCCCTGATGATCAGTGTAGCCCCATCAATGCCACCTGTAATTGCCCATCAATGCCACATACCAGTGCACATTAGTGCCTATCAGAGCTGCCTTTCAGTGCTGCCTATCAGTGCCAGTCAGTGCTTGCTATCAGTACCACCTATCAGTGCCACCTATCAGTGCCCATATCTGCAGCCTCATTAGCACACATCAGTGAAGGAGAAAAAGTACTTATTTACACAATTTTATCATAGAAACTAAGAAAAACCTTTTTTGTTTTCAAAATTTTCAGTCTTTTTTAGTTTGTTTATCAAAAAATAAAATACCCAGTGGTGATTAAATACCACCAAAAGAAAGCTCTTTCTGTATTATAAAAATTGAATTTGCGTGCAGTGTTGTATGACCACGCAATTGTCATTCAAAGTACAACAGCACTGAAAGCTGAAAATTGGCCTGGGCAGGAAGTGGGTAAAAGTGCCCAGTAGGCAAGTGGTTAAATGTTATGTATGGATGGGATCTGAATTTTGAGGGAAGCATCTGTGATATGTGTACTGTGGATTGAATTATTAAGCAGTGTTAGACCTTCCATATTTTGGGGGTAAATTATAATGGTGAGCTTCATTTTTATGGGGATTGACATCATCTGATTAGTCACACAATGGTGGAAGGAATATTTCTTTATTCATTGGACTTGTGTTCGAATGGACTATTTACATTGGACACTGCTTGATGCATTGGCACTGTTTATATGGGCGATCCTTCAGTTAAGATGACTTGATGTGATATTATTAGGTGAAAGGAAACTGCCTATTGTTCTCTAAAACATATATATATATTTTTCATGCAGAGAAGCCAATACAGGGGACTGTTATGTTGGATAGGACCACAGTACAATACACCGTCAGAGCCAGGACAAGGGAGGAGGAGGAGCAGTACACAGGCACAATGTGTTCAAGTGTGGGAGAGGGGTGCCACGTGCTAAGCTGAGCCTCCTTGATCCTCATCTCCTGCCCAGTGCCTGGATCCTGATGCCCCCGCAGGATGATCTCACTGCCAATGCTGGCCGAGTGAGAGATGCAAAACCGCAAATGAGTGGGCACTGAGTGCACTGTGAGGGGAACAAAACAGGTGGTCACAGAAGGTACTATAACTAGGCTGGTTGCTGAGAGGTTCTTGTACATAGGTAAGCATGTGGACGTCAGTGAAGCTTTGAAGGTGGATGGGGGTGCAAAAATGAGGGCAGTGGAGGGTAGGGTGTGCAGAGGTAAGGACTGTGTGGAGGAGGGTGCAGAGGTGAGCTGTGCAAGAGGAGGAATGTGCCAAGGTGAGTTGTGGATGAGAGGTGTAGAGGTGAGCTATAATTGGGGATTCAGAGGTGAGCTGTGAATGGTGGGGTGTGGAGGTGAGCTTTGGACAAGGGTGCAGAGGTGAGTTTTAGATTGTGGGCTGCAGAGGTGAGTCATGGATGGAAGATGCAGAGGTGACCTTTGGATGGTGGGGTGTAGAGGTAAGCTTTGGACAGTGGTTCAGAAGAAAGCTTTAGAAAGAGTGAGCTTCAACTATGCATTTCTGGTTCCACATGAAACCCAGTTGTCAGAACCAAAGCTGTGCAGTGATGCTGAGACAATTGTGCTGGTATGGGAATCCCAGCTGCAGAAGGCAGTCAGGCATGCACTGACATTGACACATACATAATAAACTGGAGTAAGGGAAGGCACAAGTTTGCTATCTTTGCCGTGGGCACTGGATGACCTTGTCTTGATACTGGACACATTCATGTCACAAGACAAGCCGATACTGAGACTGTTATGTTGGCTAGACACACAGTACAAGACACTGCCATGTCCTAAAAGCGGTCAATGCCAGAGACTGTTATGTTGGATAGACACACAGTACAATAAACTGCCATTTCATAAGAGAAGCCAGTACCAAAGATTCTTATGTTGGATAGACACATAGTACAAGACACTGTCATGTCATAAAAGAAACCAACACTCCAGACATGGTTTTTTATAGAGGACAAGAAAAACTGTTATGTAATTAGAATTAACTATTTAGAGAAACTATAATGTTCTACAAAAAAGCACAGGACAACAGACTGAGAGAAAAGTGAGATCACATAGTGCTTGTAAAGGCACAGAAATGTCCCATGAAGAGAAAATAAGTGGCCATACGCATTAGGTTTATATACATTGAAATCAATTCACTAAAGGTTATTCATACAATAACATGGTCATGTGACTCATTTGCATACATTATCGCATGCGGTAAAAAAAATGTCTGATTCACAAACAAAATAACAATTATGCGGTATTTAATGCATAATGAAATATGTGTCGGTAAATATTGCAAAAAAAATGCGGTAAGCTGTTAAGTCCAATGCACAAACAGAACAGAAAGTACAAAAAAAAATGCAATATTTGTGACTAGGGTTTTGCTGGTGGTATCACATGCAGTACTTTTTCCGATGCAGGTTTCCCCCCACCCCTAGTCCTTACCATGCTCTTTTGGTCTGGTATGGATTTTAAGGGGAACCAAATGACAAACTTTAAAAAAAACAGCGTGGAGTCTCCCCCCAAATCCATATCAGACCCATATCGGACCCATATCAGACCCCATGCCATGTTTTTTTTGTTTTTTTTTTTAAATTTTGTCAATAAACACTTTAATAGAAAAAACATTTATGTTACAATGGGGTCAGTTCGCTAAGAGTTAAATAACAACTGAAAAAATGAGTAAATCTTTTGCAAATGTGCAATTCACTAAGAATTTTGCAGTAAATAACTCTTGCGGCAAAATATAGTTATTGCGGTAATGACCGCATGTTTTGATGCAGTAATTTATCGCACAGTAGATGGTTGTTAAGAAGTGCGTTCTTAACAACGGATGACTCATCAGCTGTCAGCGGGTTTCCTTCTGACAGCTCAATGTAAGCAAAACATGCCAGCAATTAAAAATTATGAAAAAAAAAGCGTGGGGGGTCCCCCCAATCCATGTGATACATTCATCACACTACTCTAAGGAGCACTTAGTACAGCGGCTTCCATACACACAAATAAGGCTGAGTACACCAAGTGCTGGGCAGAGGCACTATATTTGTGAATGTTTTTCTATATACTTATTCTACAATAAAATATATTACCGTTTTACACTATGGGATTCCCCTTCCTGTTCTTTTTTGTGATATATATACTCCATGACTGCCGAGACCTGGAGATAATCAGCTTCATTGGGAAATGCCCCACAAGCACTGTAGACCGCTCTAGAAATAGATGGTCAGCTGCTGAGGGTGAGTTTTAGTCCATGTGGGGCACCTTTGAGCACTGTGGAGCACTTAAAATTAGAGGAATAAATGAAGCACCATAATCAAGTTGGAACACAAGCACTGGCACTTATGTCACCATTTGGGACTTAAATAATGGCAATTATGCTGTGAACGGCTGTGATGGTGTGTTTGATTTATAGATGTTTTGAATTTTTTGAAAATACATTAAAAAAATGCACAATCTAGATGCACAGTCCAAACATATACAATTTTTTTCGTATTGTGGTGGTATCACATATTTTTGGGACTGCTGCATTAATTTTAGTGTTTGGTTTATACCAATCGCATTATATTGCACATCCATAAGCACATGAGCACTATTTTCTATTAACTTCTTCTGGTGAAGCTATTCCTTTGTTGATTTGGATGTGTGCTTTGGGTCATTGTCATGCTGAAAGATGAAGTTCCTCTTCATGTTCATTTTCCTAGTAGAAGCTTGAAGGTTTTGTGCCAATATTGACTGGTATTTGGAACTGTTCATAATTCCCTCTACTTTGAGGCCCCAGTTCCGGCCCCAAAGCAGGATGTTGCCACCACCATGCTTCACTGTGTGTATGTTGCTCTTTTGGTGATGTGCAGTGTTGTTTTTGCACCAAAAATATCTTTTGGAATTATGGCCAAAAATTTCAACCTTGGTTTCATCAGACCATAATGCATTTTCCCACATGCTTTTAGGAGGCTTCAGATGTGTTTTTGCAAAATTTAGCCAGGCTTGGATGTTTTCCTTTATAAGAAAAGGCTTCCGTCTTGCCACTCTACCCCATCGCCCAGACATGAAGAATACGGGAGATTGTTGTCACATGTACCACACAGCCAGTACTTGCCAGTTATTCCTGCAGCTCCTTTAGTGTTTCTGTAGGCCTCTTGGCAGCCTCCCAGACCAGTTTTCTTCTCATCGTTTCATAAATTTTGGAGGGACATCCAGTTCTTGGTAATGTCACTGTTGCGCCATATTTTCTCCATTTGATGACTGTCTTCACTGTGTTTCATGGTATATCTAATGCCTTGGAAATTCTTTTGTACCCTTCTCCTGATTGATACCTCTTAACAATGAGATCCCTCTGATTCTTTGGAAGCTCTCTGTGGACCATGGCTTTTGCTGTAGGATGGGACTAAGAAAATGTCAGGAAAGACCTACTAGAACAGCTGACCTTTATTTGGGGTTAAGCAGAGGCACTTTAAATGAAGGCAGGTGTGTACTGACTCCAATTGAACATGATTTTGAATCTGATTGCTTAATTCTGAACACAACTACATCCCCAGTTATAAGAGGGTGTGCACACTTATGCAACCACATTATTCTAGTTTTTTATGTTTAACCCCCCCCCAAAAAAAAGATTTCAGTTTGTTTTTCAGTTGCGTTGTACGGTTTATAGGTCACATTAAAGGTGGAAAAAGTTCTGAAATTATTTATCTTTTTCATTTTGTTACATCACAGAAACCTGACATTTTAACAGGGGTGTATAGACTTTTTATATCCACTGTTGATGTAAACCCCTAATGTCCAACCTGCGGCACCAGGGCTGCATGGGGATATTTGTTACTTACTGCATGGCCTCCAGGCCCCACTGGGCTGTAGACAGTATTTTATTCGAACCCCTCATGTATTGAATTGTATTGTTACTGTACTGTCTCGTGTACTGTCTCCCATTATAATGTACAGCGCTGAGCAAACTGTTGGCGCTATATAAATACTGTATAATAATAATAATAATTTGCCTAGGTGCTTACATAAAGACAGCTAAGGAAAATATTTCTTAACCTGAAATCTATTAGCACTTTTTTTTTACATTTAATTTCACACTTCCAATATTTTTTCTTATTTTACATTTTAAACTAGCTGCTACTAAGTGCAATAGCAAATATGGTGCCTTACAGTACCTTGTAAAAGTCTCAAGTCTCTTTGACAGCCCCCTGCAGTAGGTCCCTATTCTTCATCCCCACCTATACCATGTTTCAGTCTTTGCATTACATACACTGTACATTATGTGTGGTCCTATGGTGATGTCAGAGGCCACATTTGAGGTCCCCCTATGTCAAGTAAGTTGATCACCACTCATGCAAACTCTGTCTGGATTACATTTAGTTTATTGAACTGTATAGCATAAACAATCAGTTTATGATATACACTCACTGGCCACTTTATTAGGTACACCTGTTCAATTGCTTGGTAACACAAACTGCTAATCAGCCAATCACATGGCTGCAACTGCACATTTAAGCATGTAGACATGGTGAAAATGACTTCAAACCGAGCATCAGAATGGGGAAGAAAGGGGATTTAAGTTACTTTGAACGTGGCATGGTTGTTGGTGCCAGACGGGCTGGTCTGAGTATTTCAAAAACTGCTGATCTACTGGGATTTTCATGTACAACCATCTCTAGGGTTTACAGAGAATGGTCCAAAAAAATATCCAGTGAGTATAACTTGTGTGGACAAAAATACCTTGTTGATATCAGAGGTCAGAGGAGAATGGGCAGACTGGTTGCTGCGAAATTCAGATTGTAGGGTCAGAATTTGGTGTAAACAAACATGAAAGCATGGATCCATCCTGCCTTGTATCAACTGTTTAGGCTGGTGGTGTAAAGGTGTGGAGGATATTTTCTTGGCACTAGCAAGGTGTACCTAATAAAGTGGCATAGACTGCAGCAAGCAGCAATAAAAAATCTTCTGCCTTTACAACCATGGTGTCTTCCTTCCCTGGTTTCCTAGCTGACATTTCTCTCTGGGAAAACCCAGTTTTTTTAAACAATTTACCACTGTCCCGGACCGCAACATTTGGTAAGTTTATGGGAGCACAGTTTAAGGGAGCACAACCTGTTTGAGATGTACTCAGCCTAAAGCTGATTTTGTGCACCTGCTAATGGAACTGTTAGGTAATTTCTGATTTTGGAATCAGGTAGCTTATTTGCTAACGTCCACACTGTAGCTTTCATTCCTTTTTCTCCAAAGATTTGCATATTCAGTATACTAGATAAGGAAATATGGGCACACTATACAAATTATTCCACTAATTCAAAATGTTTTAAAGTTTTACGCACTGTGTGAAGTTTCTTATTTATGAGGTGAATTGGTAGTGAGAGTTGTACTCTGAACAAGGTGTTAAAAGCTGAAATCCATCAAGTTGATCTTCAGTGTCCTTTGTGGGACCAAATGTGCAGTTAGACCAAACATAATATTATGTGAGGTCACACTGCTGGAGGTGAGCAGACATCTGGTGGTGGAATTATGCACTCCTGTGTTTGAAGCACTTGGTGATCACAGGAGGAAGGGAGCACCATGAAGAAGAAATGTTTGTAGTTTTTATTTCAATGTAATAAATTTCTCTTTAACACATTTGGTTTTAGGTTGGGTTTTGGTTTGTAGCGCTGCCCTGGTTTCACTATATGATTGATTTTGCCTTATTTGAGGTAGGGGTTGTGTGTAATAGCGGCAACAAAACTGTTTTATGTTAGGGCTCATGTACACGGGGTGTTTGGAAAACTGTTATGAATGATGGAAACTGACTTCTGGAAAACGTAGGTTAAAAAAAGTCAGTTTAGCCACGTTTACATACCGCGTTTATACGCATTTATGTGCGTTTGCGTTTAGAAGCGTTTTTAAAAGATAGCACTGAAAAATAGTAAAAAATGAACTATTTCAAACATTTTGAGAGAAATAGAGAGAGCAGAAGCAGAGACAGCAGTATGTGTTGAGATGACCTGTCTTTTCTGGTTGTATTCACTATGGATCCCATAATGAGCATAATGCAGCACATTCTACCATTTTTTCGGTTAACTGCGTTTACAAGCATTTGGCGTTTGAAACGCCAGTAAAATCTACTCCTGAACTCAAGTTTGGTGCATTCAAAAAAATGACTGTAAACTCAACTGCCTGTAAACGACTGTAAATGACTATGTGTACATGGACACATAGGAAAACATTTAGGGAGAGTTCAGGGGCTGCTGAAAAAAATGCTGAACAGCTCCTGAACATCAGTTTAGGACAGGGGTGGGCAAACTTTTTGACTTGAGGTCCGCAATGGGTTCATATATTGGACCCGGGGGCCGAACCAAGAGTAGATGAATGATGTGTATGTGTCATCCATAGTAAGTATAGTAATATTCCCCCATAGTAAGCATAGTAATTAATCCCCCATATAGTAATTCATCCCCCATAGTAATTCATCCCCCATATAGTAATTCATCCCCCATAGTAATTCATCCCCCATATAGTAATTCATCCCCCATAGTAATTCATCCCCCCTATAGTAATTCATCCCCCCTATAGTAATTCATCCCCCATAGTAATTCATCCCCCTATAGTAATTCATCCCCCCTACAGTAATTCATCCCCCCAATAGTAATTCATCCCCCATATAGTAATTCATCCCCCATAGTAATTCATCCCCCATATAGTAATTCATCCCCCATAGTAATTCATCCCCCATAGTAATTCATCCCCCATATAGTAATTCATCCCCCATAGTAATTCATCTCCCATAGTAATTCATCCCCCATATAGTAATTCATCCCCCATATAGTAATTCATCCCCCATAGTAATTCATCCCCCATAGTAATTCATCCCCCATATAGTAATTCATCCCCCATAGTAATTCATCCCCCATAGTAATTCATCCCCCATATAGTAATTCATCCCCCATATAGTAATTCATCTCCCATAGTAATTCATCCCCCATATAGTAATTCATCCCCCATAGTAATTCATCCCCCATATAGTAATTCATCCCCCATAGTAATTCATCCCCCATATAGTAATTCATCCCCCATAGTAATTCATCCCCCCTATAGTAATTCATCCCCCCTATAGTAATTCATCCCCCCTATAGTAATTCATCCCCCATAGTAATTCATCCCCCCTACAGTAATTCATCCCCCCTATAGTAATTCATCCCCCATATAGTAATTCATCCCCCATAGTAATTCATCCCCCATATAGTAATTCATCCCCCATAGTAATTCATCCCCCATAGTAATTCATCCCCCATATAGTAATTCATCCCCCATAGTAATTCATCTCCCATAGTAATTCATCCCCCATATAGTAATTCATCCCCCATATAGTAATTCATCCCCCATAGTAATTCATCCCCCATAGTAATTCATCCCCCATAGTAATTCATCCCCCATAGTAATTCATCCCCCATATAGTAATTCATCTCCCATAGTAATTCATCCCCCATATAGTAATTCATCCCCCATAGTAATTCATCCCCCATACAGTAATTCATCCCCCATAGTAATTCATCCCCCATATAGTAATTCATCCCCCATATAGTAATTCATCCCCCCTATAGTAATTCTCCCCCCCTATAGTAATTCATTCCCCATATTAATTCATCCCCCATATTAAGCCCCCAAGTCCCCCCTGTGTCAATTCACTTACCTTTGCTCCGCGCGTTCCTCTCGTCGTGTTCCCGCGCCGTTCCGGTGTAGCATGAAAATCTGTCTCCTATGAGGATCTGTCCCCCTCGACGTATCTGCGCATGTGCCAGTTTCAGGCATTAGAAGCCGATCGGCGATCGCTGGCACATGCGCAGATACGTCGAGGGGGACAGATCCTCATAGGAGACAGATTTTCATGTTACATCAGTCTTCAGGGCGGACTGTGAGAGGAGCCTAGCGGGAGCCTAGCTCCGCGGGCCGGATTAAAAGGTCCGCCGGGCCGTATACGGCCCGCGGGCCGTAGTTTGCCCATTGCTGGTTTAGGAGCTGCAGTGTACATGAGCCCTTACAGTATTTTACACGATTACTAGGAGTAAGTTTGTTTTTGATTCATAGAAGCGCACAAGATTTTTTTTATTTATTTAAATGATATAACTGCTTGTTACATTATATTTTGCCTTAGCTGCATGCGTATACAAGAGTATCACTTGTGACTGTCAATGTTTCAGTATTCAGTATTAAAAACAAAAAAGGTTAAGAAGACATAAAAGTTAAACAAACTAATATGGGGCATGGCATCACTTTAAGAGAGAACTTTGTAGGAGTGGAATGAGAGAAGTGGGTGGTATATAATTTGGTGCATATGCAATAAGGGAAGATTTGTAATGTACTATTGAGCTGGCCATACATAGATTGAAATGTACAGTTGCAAGAAAAAGTATGTGAACCCCTTGGGATTACGTGGAGTTTTGCATGAATTGGGCATAAAATGTGCTCTGAACGTCATCTAAGTCACAACAATAGAAGAACACAGTCTGCTGAACATAATACTACACAAACATTAGATGTTGCCATGGTTTAATTGCACATAACATGTAAACATTCACAGTGCAGGGAGGAAAAAGTATGTGAACCTTTGGACTTAATACCTGGTTGACCCTCCTTTGGCAGCAATAACCTCAACCAAACGTTTCCTGTAGTTGCAGATCAGACCTGCACAACGATCTGGAGTAATTTTGGACCACTCCTCTTCACAAAACTGTTTCAGTGTAGCAATATTCTTGGGATGTCTGGTGTGAATCGCTCTCTTAATGTCATGCCACAGCATTTCAATCGGGTTGAGGTCAGGACTCTGACTGGGCCACTCCAGAAGGCATATTCTGTGCTGTTGCAGCCATTGTTTTGTTGAATTACTTGTATGCTTTGGGTCATTGTCCTGTTGCATCACCCATCGTCTGCGGAGCTTCAGTTGGCGGACAGATGGTCGTAAGTTTTTCTGCAAAATGTCTTGATAAACTCTGGAATTCATTTTCCCATCAATGACAGCAAAGCAGCCCCAAACCATGATGCTCCCTCCACCATGTTTTACAGTGAGGATGAGGTTTTGATGTTGTTGTGCTGTGCCTTTTTTTCTCCACACATAGCGTTGTATGTTCTTCCCAAACAACTCAATCTTGGTTTCATCTGTCCACAGTATATTTTGCCAGTAGTGCTGTGGAACATCCAGGTGCTCTTTTGCAAACTTCAAACGTACTGCAATATTCTTTTTGGACAGCAATGGCTTCCTCCGTGGTGTCCGCCCATGTACTCCATTCTTGTTTAATGTTTTCCTTATTGTAGATGTGTCAACAAAAATGTTAGCATATGCCAGAGATTTCTGTAGGTCTTTAGCTGACACTCTGGGATTCTTCTTCACCTCATGCAGCATTCGGCACTGTGCTCTTGCAGTCATTTTTACAGGACGACCACGCCTAGGGAGAGTAGCAACAGTGCTAAACTTTCTCCATTTGTAGACAGTCTGTCTTACCGTGGACACATGAACATCAAGGCTTTTGGAGATACTTTTGTAATCCTTTCCAGCTTCATGCAAGTCAACAATTCTTGATCGTAGGTCTTCTGAGAGCTCTTTTCTGCGAGGCATGGTTCACATCAGACAGTGCTTCTTGAAACCAGTAAACCCAAAACAGGTGTGTGTTTTTTAAGGGCAAGGACAGCTGTCAGCAATACATCCAATATCATCACACTGATTTGAGTCAAGGTTGGCTCACTCCTGGCTCCAATTAGCTCTGGGAGAAGTCATTAAGCTAGGGCCTCACATACTTTTTCCTCCCTGCACTGTGAATGTTTACATGTTATGTGCAATTAAACCATGGCAACATCTAATGTTTGTGTAGTATTATGTTCAGCAGACTGTGTTCTTCTATTGTTGTGACATTTTATGCCCAATTCATGCAAAACTCCACGTACTCTCAAGGGGTTCACATATTTTTTCTTGCAACTGTATCCAGTTCAGCAGGGAGCAGCCAAATTTCAGTCCATGTATGGGCACTTTGGTTGTACAGAAGTCAATCTGCCAATCGACTTCTGTGCTACCACCCTGTTAGGTTTTCCCAGCTTGATCAGCACCACCGACTATAGCCAGCAGCAATGTATTCCGACAGCAAGAAGGCTGCTGTAGAGCTTTATAGCAATACTGATACAGGAGCCTGTAACAGCATAAAAGCAGGACATCAATTATAAAACTTTTCAGCCTGAAATAAAAAACTGTGTAAAAAAAAAAAAGAGTAAAAAAATGCTGTTGCACAATGCACTGAAAACATCATCTGACACAACTGCAATAAAGCAGAGACAGTTCTCTTCGTTTCATATTCTTTATGTCATAGGTCTTTACTACTTAACACAACTGATTATATAATCTTTCATATGTGAGTGTATAAAGTTTGATTTCTGTTTGCCTGATGCTGTATTCCTCTGTCAGCAAAAAAATGTTGGAATAGTTCTATGCTGAATTGGGAAAGTACAGCGTTTTGTGTACTTTCCATTACAAGGAAGTTGAAACATTTTGGCTGCCTTCCAGATGCATATATTTATTTCCAAGCTTTCTTCAGCATGCTTAAATATTGCTCTGGAATTTGTAGATTCCATTTCTTGTGCTACATCATTTCTGTATCACTGTTATGTTGTGTGCTATAGTAATCTTCTGTAAATAGCATTTATTTTGATTTTAACGGAGAGGTGTAAAGCAAGCAATTGAGCTGAACCATCACAAGCAGGTGAAATATGGAATTGACATTACATCTCTAAGTAAACCTGAACTCAGTACAGAGGCTTTTGCTGTAATCTGTATTTATTTACTGCGTGATAACCATGCAATTAAAGCGGAGTTCCACCCAAAAGTGGAAGCTCTGCTTGTTTGCCTTTTCCCTCCCTTCATTGCCATATTTGGCACCTTTTGGGGGGGAGGGGGAACAAATATCACCTTTGGAAGATTTCCCCTTTATTCCTTTATTTAAGTACCTATAAATAAATAGAATAAATTCCTGAACTGATGGCAGCTCAGAATCTCAGATTTAACGGGTGTTCAGTCAATCTCATTGCATTAGCGAACTGTTTTTGGGGTGTCGTTAACATTGACATCTGCAGCAGTTCGCATGAACGGAGTGTAATTGTGATGTGGGGCTGGAAATGCACAGGAATCGCAAATCGTTGTAAACCAGAGCTTAGTCAATTCTTGAACCCCCCAAGAACTCTGATCACAATTCCTGCGCCTTCACACCTCAGATCACGCCAATTCATGTTCTTCCAAACCTTACATCAGCCCCAATTCCTTCACTTCCAGACTTTAGATCAGCCCCAATTCATTCACCCTCACACCTCAGATCAGTCCCAGTTTCTGCACCTCCAGACCTCAGTTCACCCCAATTCCTGCATTTTTACAACCTAGATCAGCCCCAATTTCTATTCCTTCAGGCCTTAGGTCTGTCCCAATCCCTGCATTTTCCCACCTCAGATCACCCAAATACCTACACATTTACACCTCTGATCATCTCCAATTCTTGCACCCTTACAACTCATATCACCCCAATTACTGTACCTTCACACTTCAGCTCACCCCAAACAGTGCACTTTCACACCTCAGATCACCTTCATTCCTGCACCTTCACACCTCTGATCACATAATTAATGCACTTTCACACCTCAGCCCACCCCAATTCCTGCACTTGTTACTCATAAAAGATTGCTGTGGAAAGGGTTACTAGCCATTTGAAGATAAACCTCTCTGGCTATATCCCCTGCAAACTGAGCCAGGAACATGGATGCTGAGGGAGAGAAATGTTCAGAGCGAGGGCAGGTACACCGATAGTAAAAGCCTGGCCATGAGCCAGCTCAGGCTAAAAGAGAGCTGTACCACAGAGGAGGAAAAATACTGAATATAATTACCCTTTCAAAGTGAGAACAAGCAGCCTTGGTAATCCGACTTGACATAGCTTCAGTGTGGCTTCCGTTCCCTACACTCCACCGAAACCGCCCTACTCAAACTCACCAACGACCTGCTAACCGCCAAAGCCAAAGGCCACTACTCAGTGCTATTACTCCTTGACCTCTCTGCAGCTTTCGACACGGTCGACCACCCCTCCTCCTCAAAAAACTATACTCTTTTGGCCTCAGAGACTCCGCTCTCTCCTGGCTCTCTTCCTATCTATCACAACGCTCCTTCAGTGTTACCTATAACACTGCCACCTCCCCCTCACTCCCCCTCTCTGTTAGGGTCCCCCAAGGTTCTGTCCTCGGGCCCCTTCTCTTCTCCATCTACACCTCCTCCCTTGGTCAACTGATACACTCCCACGGCTTCAACTACCATCTCTATGCCGATGACACTCAAATCTATCTCTCCACCCCTCACCTCACCCCTTCAGTCTCCTCCCGAATCACTAGCCTTCTGAACGACATATCAGACTGGATGTCACTCCACTTCCTCAAACTAAACCTTGCTAAAACCGTGCTCCTAGTTTTCCCCCCAGCCCATGCCCCCCCCCCCCCTGACCTCTCCATCACGACCAACAACGCCACCATCAGCCCCACCCCGCAAGCCGAAGTACTAGGTGTCATTCTAGACTCCAATCTGTCTTTCCAGCCCCAGATCCAATCACTGACAAATTCATGCAGACTCCACCTCCGCAACATCTCCAAAATACGCACGTTCCTAACTCCAGAAACCACAAAGCAACTCATCCACTCCCTTATCATATCACTACTTGACTACTGCAACTCCCTCCTCGCCGGCCTACCCTAGCACAGGCTATCCCCACTTCAGTCTATCCTGAATTCTGCGGCCAGACTCATCCACCTCACCAACCGCTCCGTATCCGCCTCCCCCCTCTGCCAATCCCTCCACTGGCTTCCAATTGCCCAACGCATAAAATTCAAAATATTCAATTGACGTACAAAGCTGTTTATAACACTGCCCCAAACTACATCACCAAACTGATATATTTCTACCACCCAACACGCACTCTCTGCTTCTCACAAGACCTCCTACTCTCCAGTTCCCTGGTCTCCTCCTTCCATGCCCATCTCCAGGACTTCTCCAGGGCTTCCCCCATCCTCTGGAACTCGCTACCCCAATCCATCAGACTTTCACCTACCCTCCTCACCTTTAGGCGCACCCTGAAAACACATCTCTTCAGAGAGCCTACCCAGCCCTCACCTAATGGCTGGTCTCCTCCTCTCTTCCCACCACTCCATCCCCCACAGCTATTTCCTCCTGTACCAATATCCCCTCCCTCCTAGATTGTAAGCTCCAATGAGCAGGACCCTCGAACATCGCATTGTATTGTTACTGTAGTGTCTCCCACTATAATGTACAGCGCTGAGCAAACTATTGGCACTATATAAATACTGTATAATAATAATTGTCTGGGAGGTGTCTCCCAGGACTCCCCTTGGGTGCCTTCCTTGACGCTGTTGAGTGCCACCTTCGGCACTAGTGTCGGGGATTGCCTACCCCAGCTTTCGATACAGTACTTCCTTAAATGTACACTACAAATTTTTCAATGTCATCTTTTTATCCATCCTTTGTATCTTACTGTTCTGCTGTCTAAATTCTTAATTGACCAGAATCCTAGGCAATCCCAATGAGCAGGTACCTGGCAAAATAAAAATGTTTGCATTAGTGGCAGAGAAGGAGGAAGAAATAGGAACAGCGGAATGTCTGATTTTAAGTGACATTCCACTTTAACCTGCTAAAATACAAACCAGTGAGCTTGCTGTACTACCTTTTTTTTTAAAATTCATAACGTTTTAAATACACAAAAAGCATGAAAGTGAGGTTGCATAGAATTATGGGACCAGTGGTTGTAGTCTCCCCAGATGACGTTATACGAAGCTTGATAACATTATTTGAACTAATTTTTCAAACCTTATATTAAAAAAAACTGCTAGGAATTTCTGAGCCATAGGGTAACATGAAAAATAGTGGAAGCTAAACCCAATACTCAAACTGCTGCTAATGTTTTTTTAAATAGATTGTTTCATAAAATAGATTGGTGAGATTGTATGTATTTTTGGTTTGAAAGTCTTTTCATTTGTAGTGATTATTAGATAGCAATCGTGAAGCAAAACAAAATGCAGTGTTTCCCATTTTGACCAACATACAGTAGTAGAATCACACTTTTCTGATGATTTGAATGAAGCCACAGTGTCATTTAAAACAGACAATCAGACCCAGCATTACTGACATCTATAAAGCAAAAATGTGATGTGCTACCTCCTCATATAAAACCATAAATTTTAAATAAGTAAACATGTAGTAATAGTCCAAAGAAATCTTTAATATAGTGCAATAGTACAGTCCAATATATGGTGTGCTATCATCCAGTAATATTCCACGCCGCGCTTTAATTGTGGCCCCACTCCCTGCTCACCTTAAATGTTGACCTACAGTGAAGGAAATAAGTATTTGATCCCCTGCTGATTTTGAATGTTTTCCCACTCACAAAGAAATGATCAGTCAAAAAATCGAATGGTAGGTGTATTGTAACACTGAGAGACAGAACAGCAACAAAAATTCAAAAGAAATGCATGTCTAACAAATTATGCACTGATTTGCATGTTCATGAGGGAAATAAGTATTTGATCCCCTTCACAAAACATGACTTAGTACTTGGTGGCAAATCCCTTGTTGGCAATCACAGAGGTCAGACGTTTTCTGTAGTTGGCCACCAGGTTTGCACACATCTCAGGAGGGATTTTGGCCCACTCCTCTTGGCAGATCCTCTCCAAGTCATTAAGGTTTAGTGGCTGACATTTGGCAACTTGAACTTTCAGCTCCCTCCACAGATTTTCAATTGGATTAAGGTCTGGAGACTGGCTAGGCCACTCCAGGACCTTAATGTGCTTCAAGAAGAATCTTGAGTCACTCCTTTGTTGCCTTGGCTGTGTGTTTTGGGTCATTGTCATGCTGGAACACCCATCCATGACCCATTTTCAATGTCCTGGCTGAGGGAAGAAGGTTCTCACCCAAGATTTGACGGTACATTGCCCCGTCCATCGTCCCTTTGATGCGGTGCAGTTGTTCTGTGCCCTTAACAGAAAAACACCCCCAAAGCAGAATGTTTCCACCACCATGTTTGACAGTTGGGATGGTGTTCTTGGGTCATAGGCAGCGTTCCTCCTACTTATGCCAAAGAGCTCGATTGTGGTCTGATCTGACCACAACACTTTCATCCAGTCCTCCTCTGCATTATTCAGATGTTCAGTGGCAAACTTCAGATGGGCCTGGACATGTGCTTTCTTGAGCAGAGGGACCTTGTGGGCACTGCAGGATTTCAGTCCTTGTCGGCGTACTGTGTTACCAATTGTTTTCTTGGTGACTGTGGTCCCAGCTGCCTGGAGATCATTGACAAGATCCTCACATGTAATTCTGGGATGATTCCTCACTGTTCTCATGATCATTGACACTCCATGAGGTGAGATCTTGCATGGTGCACCAAACGTAGAGAGACTGACAGTTGTTTTGTGTTTCTTCCATTTGCCAATGATTGCACCAATTATCACCTTCTCACCAAGCTGCTTGGCGATAGTTTGCTAGCCCAGTCCAGCCTTGTGTAGGTCTACAGTCTTGTCCCTGACATCCTTGGACAGCTCTTTGGTCTTTACCATGGTGGAGAGTTTGGAATCTGATTGTTTGATTGAACCTGTTGACAGGTGTCTTTTATACAGGTAACAAAATGAGATTAGCAGCACTCCCTTTAAGAAACTGCTTCTAATCTCAGCTTGTTACCTGCATGAAAGACACCCGGTAGCCAGAAATTCTGCTGAATGATAGGGGATGAAATACTTATTTCCCTCATGAACATGCAAATAAGTGCACAATTTGTTAGACATGCATTTTATTTTTATTTTTTTGTTGCTATTCTGTCTCTCAGTATTACAATACACCTACCATTCGATTTTTAGACTGATCATTTCTTTGTGAATGGGCAAACATTCAAAATCAGCAGGGGATCAAATACTTATTTCCTTCACTGTATAAATTATAATAGGCCAAACACGCTTCAAAATGATGTGCCTCCAAATTTCTGACCCATAGGGTGTTCCTGCCACGTGCTTTATCTCCAATGGGTTTTTGAAATCCAAATCCATGAAAAGTAAAACAGAAAATACTGTAGTGCAACACTGTTTTTATAAACAAAAAAATGAACATATTACATTATCCACTCACATTAAAAAAATATTTTGTGTGCTTCAAATTTTAGTGAACAATTAATTACATTACTCCACTGTAGTGTTTCCCATCACCGAATAGGTGCACCATGCACTCACCTTCTTCCCTGACCCATCAGTTTAGGTCATACACGCTTAGAGATACTATCGCTTCTGCTTATCCACTGTCGATCTTTAGTGACTATTTCCTTAGCTCTGGCCCTTTAAGGAAACAGACTCCAGGATATCCAGTGGGATTATGATGTGTATGGTTAAAGAGGAAAGGAATAGATCATAGTGCAACCTCATAAAAACAACTACACTTTATTTTAGGTAAAAATGCACTCACGAAGTATTAAATGCATAACATGCGCATAGCCATCAATCAAAATGATTCCTCACATCGCTTGTACTGGGCTGCGTGTAGGAACTGAAGACAGTCAACAGTGGTCTGGAATATAGTTTAATTCTGCTTAAGGTGGTATTAAACCCAAAAGCAAAAAAATTTATATATTGCAGCTTACAAATTTTTTAAAAAATTACCGACAATAATAAAATATTTCCTGGAGACTGGAAAATGTTAAAGTGGCATTAAAAATGAATATATTACAGCTTCCCTATCCTTAAATCTGGTGCCCTGCATTAGTTTTGTTTTTTAGGCTTTTTTCCTCTTTATTTTCACCTATTGATCCTGCCATTAAGTCTGTTACTTTTCAACTCAAAAACAAAAGTGGCAGTTATGAGGGCTGAGACAAACCATTTACCAATGACAAGGGTGCTTATAATGGTTGGCTTTTATTCATTTATGTAAAACTTTTATCCCAAATATATTAACATGATTTGGCTCTAAAAGACTTGCCACCTCCTTTATATTAAGTATCTATAAAAAAAAGTGCAGAAATAGCAGGACATTTAAGGCACTGTATAACACTGAATTTTACATAAAACTCAGTTTTTATTTATTATTTACTAAAGGTAACGTGACTATCTTTTCTAAATAATAACTAAAAACCGGGAGTTTTATGTATAATTTGATGTTGTACAGTGCCTCAAATGTCCTGCTATTTCTGCAATTATTTAATAGATACTTTATACCAAATAGAAGAAACCACTGTGACTGTAACTGCTTATAAGGCATTGGCTGGAGAGTTCTGCTTTAATATGTTAGTCACGTCCATCTAAATCAGCTAGTGCATATAACACTACCCTCTCCCCAGATTGGCAATGCTGCTATCTAAAAGTGTCTCGTCCACTCTTAGTTGAGCAAGTGTGTTACTGGCCAGATCACCAGGTGAAAATAAAAGAACAAAGTTAAAAACAGTAAATGAATGCAGACACTACTTTTAAGGATTGGAAAGCTAAAATATATTTTTGTTTTTGGGTTTAATATCACTTTAACAGGTTACAGGACTCCCAGTCTCATCTTTAGGAGTAAAATTATTAAACCCGTTTACTAAAATATCATATAAAATATGGAAAAAAAAACTTATATAAAATATGTTTATGTCATTTCAGTCATTTTCAGAAAAAAAGCATAATCATTTAAGTGTTGTCCAGTTAGAATTTAGGTCTTCTTTGTCTGTTTCTGGGAAACCTTCACACTTGTTTCACATCAGTCATCTGTACATGGAAAATGGGGAGATGACATAATGAATATTCAGACTAGAATATTAAATAGCTGTTAATGTGTCATATTGTCACAAATATAAGTGATTGTAGTATAGGAAATATTTTATATGTTAATATGGTATGTTAAATGCTTTGTTTGACAAATATCTGAAAGCAGATGTTTGTATCTGCCTACTAACATCGTCATGAAACCAGACATTTCCATCAATAGGCATGAAGATGTTACCTCCTAGTTTCGAATGTTTGTCATGTAGAGGTTTTCATGTACTTTTTTTTACTTCTTTTATTATTTGTTTGATTTGGTATCCAATAGTAACAGACGGTTAAATCTAATCTCCAAATAGAAAAAAACACTAGTTAAAACATTTTTATACACTTATGTATTTTAAAAAATTCATTACTTATTTTTAAATGCTGCTTGTGTACATTACCTGATATTATTTGGGTATCGAGTTCCTACAATCCTTTTCACTTCTGAGAGAGGGGCAGCACTAGCGGCCAATAGGCTGTGTTGTGTGCCCATTAGTTAAGAAGAAATAGAAGGAGAGAACAGATTGAGCTGAGGGATGAGCTCATCAATGCGCTGCTGTCCAATCACAGGCTGGAGCAGAGGCAGTAAGGTGGTCAGCCTGTGTTGCCTAAAGAGGACCTGAACTGTGGAATTTATGGCCTAAAAAAGCAGCAGGGGCTAAAGAACTGGTCATCATTGTTGCCTATAGGCTCCCTGCAGCTAATTAAAGTGGTTGTAAAAGTTTTTTTCCATAAAAAAACAAACATGTTGCCTTCCAACCTCTGCCCTGCAGCATTGAGTCCACTTGTGCATCACAGTCTCCAAGTTTGGGACTCTGTGCAGTATTCGGGTGGTCTCGAGTCATCTTTTTTGCCTTTGCTCCCTATCATAAACAACCCTCTCTTCTCTCCCCGCATGGATCAGCCTCAGGCATTCTCCTGGTGGATCAATAATGGGTTTTCTCAGGTCCAACACTTTTGACCTCTAGGTCGTTTCCCATATGGACCTCTTTTTTCGGGAGTCCTGTGACATCCCTCAATCAGAATTCTCGCTGTCTCCAGTTTCAATGCTGGGTAAATTCATTGCGTAAGACTTCCACTTATCCGTTCCGAAAAACTGCGTTTGAGCATACCTGCCAACACTTCCCTGTCTACGCAGGTCTTATCTCAGCCCTTTATACTTCTCTGACAAGTCGCTCTTCCCATATATGCCCTTTCCTATGTCACTCAATGGGAACGGAATCTGGCAATTGAGGTGGATCTAGCGGACTGAAGGAAGGCCTAGTCTTCTGTGGCTAAATGCTCATTTAAGACAGCTACCTTGGAGGCCACTTATAAGGTACTATGGTGTTGGTATTGGGTTCCTGCCCATATCGCTCATACAAACCCTGCCTACAGTGAATGCTGCTTCCGGGGTTGTGACCTGCGAGGGGATGTTTTGCATACTTGGACATGGTGGACATTCCCCAAATTAGTTGGGTTCTGGTCCCGTGTATTTGGCCTCCTCTTTACTTTATTCCACTTACACATATGCAGAGAGAGGCCACGTTTGCTCTACTACATTGCCCCATACCGGGTTTGTATGCTCATCAACGGAGGCTTGCCTCCTACATTTTCTTGTCAGCCACCAGAACAATAGCCCAAGCTTGGAAAAAGCCATCTGTCCCCTTTCAAGGGGTGAGAGTTCGTATGACTATCCTGATGCTCAATGAGCAGATGTCTAGTATTCATAATGACTCGCAAGCGTAAGTTTCTCAAAGTCTGGGAACTATGGTTGACTTATGCTTTCCCCACCCTTCTCCGAGCCAGTTTGAGCCTGCTCTGACAGGGAGCCCTGTTTTTTTCCTGAGACCTAGTCATCCTCTTTTCTCCTACTTTCTGGCCCTCGGGCCTATATTTTTCCTTTTTCTGTCCTCTATTTCTGTCTCATCTATAGGTATGAGCTCCTTCCTACCTGCTACCCTATCCTCTACTTTTGCCTCTTCTACGCTTGGGCCCCTTGCCCATATTTTTCCTTATCTACATGAGCTGTGCACAATGTGTGAACTGCATGGGTGTTGGCGGCCCTAGGGAACCCTCTGTCGCTGTGGTGTGGTCTTTCCTGATCCTCTACCCCTGGAACCCTCTGAGATGTGTTGTATTGCTAATGCTATGTTAGTTTTTGACTACTATATAGTACCTTTGACTGCCACCTTTGTCTTTATGTATACCTATTCTGGTTATGATTATCATTGCTTGCCCCTGCGTGGGCTAGACAATTGTCTATTACTTGTCATATAACATGTTATAATTACCTGCTTTCGCCCCAAACCTCCTCTTCTGGTGTCCCTGCCAGCACTCTGGGCTCCTCCTGTTCTATGAGTGCCCCCATAGCAAGCCTCTTGCTATAGGGTCACACATGCAGGCTCGCTCCCAAGCCAGGCTGTGTACATTTATTGATACACACAGCACGGCTCAGCCCTGCCTCCTCATTGAATTTGACTGAGAGTAACAGGATCCACTGGCTTCCACTGCTGCCTGTTAGTCCCTGTGTGAAGAGGGAGAGAATACCACAGCCAGGCACAGCACTGGATTGATCCAGGAGTGAAATAAATGTTTGGGATGGAGGGCACATTAAGTCCTAAAACGTCTTTTACCATAATGCAAGGAATGCATTAAGGTAAAAAACAGTTTTAGCTTTAGAACCGCTTTTACAGGTGAAACTCGAAAAATTTGAATATCGTGCAAACGTTCATTTATTTCAGTAATTCAACTTAAAAGGTGAAACTATTATATGAGATAGACTCATTACATGCAAAGCAAGATAGTTCAAGCCATGATTTGTCATATTTATGATGATTATGGCTTACAGCTCATGAAAACCCCAAATCCACAATCTCAGAAAATTAGAATATTACATGCAATCAATAAAACAAGGATTGTACATAGAATAATATCGGACCTCTGAAAAGTATAAGCATGCATATGTACTAAGTACTTGGTTTGGGCCTCTTTTGCAGCAATTACTGCCTCAATGTGGCGTGGCATGGAAGCTATCAGCCTGTGGCACTGCTGAAGTGTTACGGAAGACCAGGATGCTTCAATAGCGGCCTTCAGCTCTTCTGCACTGTTCGGTCTCATGTCTCTCATCTTTCTCTTGGCAATGCCCCATAGATTCTCTATGGGGTTCAGGTCAGGCAAGTTTGCTGGCCAATCAAGCACAGTAATCCCACGGTCACTGAACCAGCTTTGGTGCTTTTGGCACTGTGGGCAGGTGCCAAGTCCTGCTAGAAAATGAAGTCAGCATCCCCATAAAACTCGTCTGCAGAAGTAAGCATGAAGTGCTCCAAAATCTCCTGGTAGATGGCTGCGTTGACCCTTGACTTAATAAAGCACAGTGGACCAACACCAGCAGATGACATGGCTCCCCAAATCAACACAGACTGTGGAAACTTCACACAGGACTTCAAGCATCTTGCAGTGTGTGCCTCTCCATTCTTCTGCAAAAGTTGCTCTCATCAGAAAAGAGGATTTTGGACCACCGAGCAACAGACCAGGTCTGTTTTTCTTTAGCCCAGGTAAGACGCTTCTGACGTTGTTTGTTGTTCAGGAGTGGCTTGACAAGAGGAATACGATATTTGAAGCCCATGTCCAGGATCAGTCTGTGTGTGGTGGCTTGATGCACTGACTCCAGCCTCAGTCCACTCCTTGTGAAAGTCCCCAACACTCTTGAATGGCCTTTTCCTGACAATCCTCTCCAGGCTGCGGTCATCCCTGCTGCTTGTGCACCTTTTTCTTCCACACTTTTCCCTTCTACATAACTTTCTATGAATGTGCTTTGATACAGCAATTTAGGAACATCCAACTTCTTTTGCAATTACCTTTTGAGGCTTTCCCTCCTTATGGAGGGTGTCAATGATGGTTTTCTGCACAACTGTCAGGTCAGTAGTCTTTCCCATGATTGTGATTCCTACTGAACCAGACTGAGAGACCATTTAAAGGCTCAGGAACCCTTTGCAGGTGTTATGGCTTAATTAGCTGATTAGAGTGGGACACTTTGAGCCTAGAATATTGCACCTTTTCACAATATTATAATTTTCTTAGATTGTGGATTTGGGGTTTTCATGAGCTGTAAGCCATAATCATCACAATTATGACAAATCATGGCTTGAACTATCTTGCTTTGCATGTAATGAGTCTATCTCATATATTAGTTTCACCTTTTAAGTTGCATTACTGAAATAAATGAACTTTTGCACAATATTCTAATTTTTCGAGTTTCACCTGTAGTTACTGACATACCAGGCCTTTTTTTGTTTGAAGGCAGCCATCTTGGTAAAGTGATAGACCATAATTCCTCATGTCAGAGGATGGTTGGTGGTCTGTTACCTGATGGAGGAATAATCAAGCAGCAGCAAAAGTGGTTCAGAAAGCACACATCCTCAGAATGTATGAAGTAGAAGATGGTTGTTTTTAGGTCTCTAGGTTCAGCTTTGTCTCCAGCAAGGAGAACAGTGAGCACCACAGAAACAGCACCAACAAATCTTATGAAACTAGAAGTCAGAGGAGCAGGTTTACCTGTACAAGCCACAGAAACTAAACTACTATTTTCAGGAGGAATTATAAAAAAGGTACATTTTTCAGGGTACTTTTAAGATGCAAGTACCCTTTCTAGATGTTGCCTATAACATAGCAAATCTTCACTTTTTGAGTTGAGGTCTACTTTTAACTGCAGTAAGGAAAAGTAAAGTAACCAGCCTTGGCTATCTGGCAGAGCTGTGTAAATCTCACAACAAATTTTTTTGGCAAGTAAAATAACACCCGTAAGGGTATTTCAGCTTTGCAATAACTGTTTGCCTGAAATTCAACTTTAAAAGTCATGTGATGGATTACTTTATCTTTGTTATAGTATACTGTTTGGATATACTATTCTGGTAAATATGTTCCTTTTCATTCAACAGATCCACAATTACAGTGGCCATGCTAAAATCATTGTCCAGCTGGTAACCAATAGCAAAGATGTCCGACTACATGCCCACAGCCTGGTAGGGAGGCATTGTGAAGATGGAGTTTGTTCTATAAATATGGGTCCTAAAGACATGGTAGTTGGGTAAGCATTTTCTGGAGTAACTTATGTAATACAATTTTCTTACATGTGTTTGCTAATGGTTAAAGAGTTAAATAAACAAGAGCAGGAAATAACTAGTAAGCTTTGGTACATGAGCTGTTCAAATATTCCAAACCACAGCATGCTTCACACTTGCATGACATTATTTTGAAGTTAATGTACACTAAAATGGCACTTCCCACACTAGATGACTAGCAACACCAATATTCACACTGACTCTTCCTGTGATGCTAGAAAGGTGTTGCTTATCTTTAAGCTGACATGGGCTGGAAATTATAATAACTTTATATATATTTATATAATATATAATTAAAGCATCAACCCATTATTTTTTTTTGCCTTAGGTATTTTGCTGTTGTCCTTTTAACATAAAAAAGGCATGCATACATTTAGTACTCTACAAACATGCTAATTAAGTAGTAATAAACTACATATTACTACGTTTAGGATTTAACGCATTCTGGGTTTGCAGTCTATCATTATTTGGCAGCACCAATGCATTGTCAGGACACTTGTGGGCCAGAGTAAGCTTCTTGGACTGATCACTGTCATTCAGTACTAGTTAATAATTTAGCTAAATTACTACGACTTAAATTTTAATGGCACTAGTAAAAAGGGTTGGAGATATTACAAACAATGAAGAAGTTTTTAGGTGGAGGGTATAATGGCAGCTAGTATGTGCAGGGGAGGAGTGCAGAGGGCATGATGAAAACCCATATGTGCTGGATAGTGTGAAATGATTGATAGTGGGTAAAAAGTGCAGGGGAGGAGTGCAAAGGTTAAACATGCAAGAGAAGAGTGTGAAGGGTATTATGGCCGGCAGTATGTGCAGGAGGTGTATGTAGAGTAAAACAGTAGGCAGTATGGGCATAGAAAAAGTATAATACCAGGCAGCAGAGGAGTGCTGAGGGTGTGACAGCAGCTCATATGTACAATGAAGGAGTGCAGAGGATAAGAGGGTAGGAATTATGTGCAGAAGAGAAGTGCAGATTGTGTTACAGTGGGCTGTATGTGCAGGAAAGGAGTATGGAAAGTGTGATGGCAGGCAGTTTGTGAATGGATAATTTTAAAGAAGGCAGTATAAACAGTAGAGGAGAACAGAGAGTATGTTAGGTACACAGGAGGTAGATAAGGTTATTCATCAGGTAGCTAAGTTGATTCATTGCGAAGGTAAAGATAAGGTGTTGCACAGTAGATAGCAGGTAGGTAGATGGTAGGGAAGAGATAGGTATGCCTCATTCAGTAGGTTGGTACTCACCACAGTGAGCTGCTATCAGTCACAATGCTATCTTTTGTGTTAGTAGCTGTACTGGTCCCCAGAGTTCCCCATCTTCTACACTGAATCAGCACTGTTCTGTATACAGGGGTGGTGGGAGAGGAGAGTTGCTAATAAATTCCAGACACAGAGCTGATCAAGAAGCGGCAGAGCCATCTAGTAACTGTAGTATGAGGTGGAGTGACAGCCAAGTCATTTGAGGATACCCAAGGAAACTAATTCAGGACATCTCCAGTCACCGAGCCGCCAGCATCACCAGACACCTTGCCTGCCAACGCCCCCCAACATCGCACCCTACGTCCCCTCCACTCGCCGATCCACCAGACCCACTGATGCCCCCTCGGACGCCAGCATACTGCACCCACAGATTGCAGCCAGCCAGCTGCTGGACTCTACTCCCACTCTCCCCCTACAGAAGGACTCTAGTGGACTCCTCCACGGTGATATAGACTCTCCACATCACCTCGCCCTGACCCGTATCCCTTCACCTCCCCTGTCCCGAACAGCACTGCACTCACCCCAGCATGCCACCTGCACTTCTCCTCCTCGTTTTCCTCTCCTCCATCCCAAAAATCGCCTCCCTCTACCCGCCCACCCCCCCAAAACAGCTCTACATTGCCCCTTCACTTCTGCCCTCTCCCCACTACGGCACTCACCACCTCCTCCTGGTACTCCACTCCCCGGTCGACCCACGTGCCACCACTACCAGACCCACACGCTCCTGCACCTCCCATTCCCATGCCACCCTCCTCACCCTTCTCCTTCTCCTATCCGCTGGGGACATCTCCCCGAACCCTGGCCCCTCACCACCTCTCCCCCCCTCCAGGGACCCCCCTGCTCCCGCCAGCCGCCGCAACCCCCTCAACCTCATACCTGTGCACCTCCTCCCCACATCCATCCCCCCTCTCTCGGTTGCACTTCTGAACGCCCGCTCGGTTTGCAACAAACTAACTGCCATCCATGACCTCTTTATCTCCCGCTCCCTCAACCTCCTAGCCATCACCGAAACCTGGGTACAGGCCACCGACTCTACCTCCCCTGCGGCACTCTCTCATGGAGGTCTCATCTGGTCCCATTCACCAAGACTGGGCGGTCACAAAGGTGGTGGTGTCGGCCTGCTCCTATCACCGCTGAGCACCTTCCAGGTCCTCCCTAACCCCCCCTCCCTAACCTTCTCCTCCTTCGAGACTCACTGCATCCGGCTCTTCTCACCCACCCCCTTAAGGATCGCAGTGATCTACAGGCCCCCCGGATCCATAGCCCGCTTCCTGGATGACTTCGCCGCCTGGCTTCCCTTCTTCCTCTCCTCTGAGCTACCGACCATCATCCTCGGGGACTTCAACATCCCCATCAACGACCACACCCCAGCTACCTCTCAACTCCTCCACCTAACCACCTCCTTCGCGCTCACACAACACACTCAATCCTCCACCCACATCAATGGGAACACCCTGGACCTCGTCTTCTCCCACCTCTGTACCCTTAACCACTTCACTAACACCCCCTTCCCTCTCTCCGACCACCACCTCCTCACGTTCTCCATCTCCCCTTCCCCTAACTCCCCCCCCCCAGTGCGCCAAACCATCACCAGCCGCAACCTCCGCAACCTGCACCCGGCCCCCCTCCACTCGGCTGCCGACCGCTTGCACGACAGCATCCTTCCACTGTCATGTCCTGACCTAGCCATCACCGCGTACAACGACTCACTATCAGCCACCCTAGACTCTCTGGCACCCCTAACCACACGCAACATCAAACCCAGACCGCTCCAACCATGGCAGAACGACCACACTAAATGCCTCAAACGTCGCAGTCGTACGCTGGAGAGACTATGGCGCAAAACCAGGTCCCCTCATGCATTCTCCCTCTACAAATCTGCCTTCCTCACCTACACCTCCTCCCTCCACGCCGCCAAGCAGGCCTACTTCGTTGACCTGATCAACACCCTCTCAAACTGCCCTCGCCGACTCTTCTCCACCTTCAACTCCCTGCTCTCTCCCCCCCCTCCTCCACTCAGTACCTCACTTACCGCCCACGAGATTGCCACTCATCTCCATAGCAAGATTGACGCAATCCGCAAGGACATAGTCAACTTGCAGTCTACCTCCCCATCTAGCCTCTCCCCTTCCATCACCCTCTCATCTCTCCCCTCCTCTGACCTTGCAACGGCACTGCCCCCCACCACACCCAAGGCCCTGCCTACCGTAACCCCCCCATCACTGCACTCCTTCAGCCCTACTACCACTGAGGAAGTCACCAGAGTCTATCCCCTCTCAACTCCTCCGGTCACCCCCCTCTTCCCTCATCCGCTCCCTTACCCACATCTTCAATCTCTCCCTCGCTACTGGCGTCTTCCCCTCCCCCCTAAAACATGCGCACATCACCCCCATACTCAAAAAGCCCTCCCTGGACCCCACTGACCTCAACAACCTCAGACCAATTTCCCTGCTGCCACTCACTTCCAAGCTCCTTGAGCGCTTGGTCTACGATCGCCTAAGCGCCCACCTAACTGACAACAACCTCCTTGACCCACTACAGTCCGGCTTCCGTCCCCTACACTCCACCGAAACTGCCCTCCTCAAAATCACAAACGATCTACTAACCGCCAAAGCCAAAGGCGACTACTCTGTCCTCCTCCTCCTAGACCTCTCTGCGGCTTTTGACACAGTCGACCACCCCCTCCTCCTTAATAAACTACTCTCCCTTGGCATCAGAGACACCGCTCTCTCTTGGTTCTCGTCCTATCTATCCCAACGCTCCTTCAGCGTTTCCTACAACGGCGCCACCTCCTCTTCCCTCCCCCTCTCTGTTGGGGTCCCCCAGGGCTCTGTCCTTGGACCCCTTCTCTTCTCCCCATCCTCTGGAACTCACTACCCCAATCCATCAGACTGTCACCTTCCCTCCTCACCTTCAGGCGCTCCCTGAAAACCCACCTCTTCAGGGAAGCCTACCCCACCCTCACCTAACAGCCGCTGCCCTTCCCTCCTCCTACCACTCCATCCCCCACAGCCATTTCCTCCTGTACCTCTACCCCCTCCCTCCTAGATTGTGAGCTCGAAAGAGTAAGGCCCTCTTACCCCTTGTGTGCTGTTTGATGTTACTGTACTGTTTCATGTATTGTCCCCCCTCTATTGTACAGCGCTGAGCAAACCCTTTGGCGCTATATAAACTCGATAAATAAATAAATAAATAAATAAACATCAATGTGCACGACCTGGGACCCCAGTGCTAACCTCTCTGCTGCTGCCTGACTTGCCACTTGCAGAAGTCTGAATGAGCACATTGCGACACTGTGTGTGTGTGTATATATATATATATATATATATATATATATACTGCTCAAAAAATTAAAGGAACACTTTGAAAACACATCAGATCTCAATTGGGAAAAATATCATGCTGGATATCTATACTGATATGGACTGGATAATGTGTTAAGAATGTAAGGATGCCCCATCATTTGATGGAAATGAAAATTATCAACCTACAGAGGACTGAATTTAAAGACACCCTGAAAATCAAAGTGAAAAAATAATGCAGCAGGCTAGTCTATTTTGCTGCAATTTCATTGCAGCAACTCAGAATTGTACTCAGTAGTCTGTATGTCCCCCTTGTGCTTGTATGCATGCCTGACAACATCGGGGCACGCTCCTAATCAGAAGACGGATGGTGTCCTGAGGTGCAACCTGGTGGTGTCGGATGGACTCAAACATGATATCCCAGAGGTATTCTATTGGATTTAGGTCAGGCGAGTGTGGGGGTATTCAATGGTATCAATTCCTTCATCTTCCATGAACTGCCTGCATTCTATTGCTACATAAGGCTGGGCATTGTCGTGCGCCAGGAGGAACCCAGGACTCACCGCACCAGCATAGGGTCTGATAATGGGTCCAAGGGTTTCATCCTGATACCTAATGGCAGCCAGGGTGCCATTGTCTAGCCTGTAGAGGTCTGTGTCTCAAAACTAGTGAAAAACAGTCAGAAAATATGAATAGGGAAAAAAATGTAAGTGGCCTCCACCTGTAAAACCGTTCCAGTTTTGGGGATCAACCCGTTGTTGTCCATCTAGTGTACCTGTTGTTAATTTCATTAACATCAAAGCAGCTGAAACCCCCTCTCTGCTACTTAACTGGTCAGACCAATATCCCAGGAGTTTAGTTGACTTAAAAAAGTGTTCCTTTAATTTCTTTTGCAGTGTATATATACATACAGTTGCAAGAAAAAGTATGTGAACCCCTTGGGATTCCGTGGAGTTTTGCATGAATTGGTCATAAAATGTGCTCTGAACATCATCTAAGTCACAACAATAGAAGAACACAGTCTGCTGAACATAATACTACACAAACATTAGATGTTGCCATGGTTTAATTGCACATAACATGTAAACATTCACAGTGCAGGGAGGAAAAAGTATGTGAGGCCCTAGCTTAATGACTTCTCCCAGAGCTAATTGGAGCCAGGAGTGAGCCAACCTTGACTCCAATCAGTGTGATGATATTGGATGTGTTGCTGACAGCTGTCCTGCCCTTAAAAAACACACACCTGTTTTGGGTTTACTGGTTTCAAGAAGCACTGTCTGATGTGAACCATGCCTCGCAGAAAAGAGCTCTCAGAAGACCTACGATCAAGAATTGTTGACTTGCATGAAGCTGGAAAGGGTTACAAAAGTATCTCCAAAAGCCTTGATGTTCATGTGTCCACGGTAAGACAGACTGTCTACAAATGGAGAAAGTTTAGCACTGTTGCTACTCTCCCTAGGCGTGGTCGTCCTGTAAAAATGACTGCAAGAGCACAGCGCAGAATGCTGCATGAGGTAAAGAAGAATCCCAGAGTGTCAGCTAAAGACCTACAGAAATCTCTGGCACATGCTAACATTTTTGTTGACACATCTACAATAAGGAAAACATTAAACAAGAATGGAGTACATGGGAGGACACCACGGAGGAAGCCATTGCTGTCCAAAAAGAAGATTGCAGCACGTTTGAAGTTTGCAAAAGGGCACCTGGATGTTCCACAGCACTACTGGCAAAATATACTGTGGACAGATGAAACCAAGATTGAGTTGTTTGGGAAGAACACACAACACTATGTGTGGAGAAAAAAAGGCACAGCACACCAACATCAAAACCTCATCCCCACTGTGAAACATGGCGGAGGGAGCATCATGGTTTGGGGCTGCTTTGCTGCCTCAGGGCCTGGACGGATTGTTATCATTGATGGGAAAATGAATTCCAGAGTTTATCAAGCCATTTTGCAGGAAAACTTACGACTATCTGTCCTCCAACTGAAGCTCCGCAGAGGATGGATGATGCAACAGGACAATGACCCAAAGCATACAAGTCATTCAACAAAACAATGGCTGCAACAGCACAGAATACGCCTTCTGGAGTGGCCCAGTCAGAGTCCTGACCTCAACCCAATTGAAATGCTGTGGCATGACCTTAAGAGAGCGATTCACACCAGACATCCCAAGAATATTGCTACACTGAAACAGTTTTGTGAAGAGGAGTGGTCCAAAATGACTCCAGATCGTTGTGCAGGTCTGATCTGCAACTACAGGAAACGTTTGGTTGAGGTTATTGCTGCCAAAGGAGGGTCAACCAGTTATTAAGTCCAAAGGTTCACATACTTTTTCCTCCCTGCACTGTGAATGTTTACGTGTTATGTACAATTAAACCATGGCAACATCTAATCTTTGTGTAGTATTATGTTTAGCAGACTGTGTTCTATTGTTGTGACTTAGATGACGTTCAGAGCACATTTTATGCCCAATTCATGCAAAACTCCACGGAATCCCAAGGGGTTCACATACTTTTTCTTGCAACTGTATATATAGCTGTAAAGGTTATAGGGTGATTGAATGCAGATGCAAAATCCACTTTTACTTTCTACCAGTGTTTGTCTTTGATGCCCTTTGTGTGAAACCATACTTTCAGTACATAAGGTGCATTTGTAATACAGAAATTTTTAGTACAGGAAGTAATGATAATTTTGTTCACTGGTTAAGCACTGCAAAGTAAAAATATGTGTGTTTTTGTCCAATTCTCTCTGAAAAAAACAGATTTACAGCAAAAAAGTAAATAAATAATTGTACTTGTTTTTAGCCTATTATGCAGATTTAATCCTCTTTAACTAATAAGTGCCACCTATGCTGTGACTGTGAACTAATAGTGCTGTTCAAAGCTGGCAACAGAAAATTAGCAGCACCTCAGATTATTATTGTTTATTTGGGGACACCGAACAGAAGTTAGTCAATGTGTTATACAGTTTATTATTGTTTATTTACAGGATACCTATTATGTGCCTGGTTCCCTGGCATGAGCTGATCTATGTGCTACCTCTCCTGTCCTGTCCTTTTCTAATTTGTAAAAATGATTTAACTGCAGCAAAAAAAAAAAATCAGGTCTTCTGCCTTGGCAGACAGGGCTGTGCTGTGTACAGAGCTGTGTAAATCTTTGTACTGGATGGATAGAAATATAAATTCTTTGGTAGGTAAAACTTGTGTATGTCATTGTTTGCCTAGTGTTCAGTTTTAAGCTTTTTGTCAATACTATACATCAGACATCACTAAATGGCAGCCATCAATACGGATCCGGACCCAATGACAGCCCTATCCGGACTGCAGCCTCCTCAAATAGTTGTCTGAGTGTCCTTTCCCCACTGCTGGCTCGCCTGCCCGCTGCTATCATCCTCAAGGAAGAGCACAACATGGAAGGCGCGGCAGGTCTGCCCCTTTCATAACATCGCAGCACTCCCCCTTTCCTCCCCCCTCCCCATACCGTCCTACCTACACAAGAAGGAAAGCCTGGTAGGTCTACACAGAGGGCTGGAATTTTCAAGTTAAGAAAAAGGTGATTGGTTTCTATGCAGTAGGGCAATCCAAGCAATCATTCACCCACCTTTAACATGAAATGTCCCACCCCTTTGTCCAGACCTGATGTGCTTCCGGTCTTGTGTAAATAAAGTGGGACAGTGTGGGGAGGGGGGAGTGCTGTGATATTATGAAAGGGACAGAAGTCTGTAATATGGAGGGAGGACTGCGATTTGGTGGTCTGTGATGGGGGGTTGTTAAGGAGGGGGTCTGTGATGAGGGGGGTCCGTGATGAGGGGTGGGGTCTGCGATGGGGGGGTCTGCGATGTGGAGTCTGTGATGGGGGGATCTGTGATTGGGGGGGTCTGTGATGGGAGGGTCTGTGATGGGGTGGTGGGATCTGCAGTGAGGGGTCTGTGATGGGGTGGGTCTGTGATGGGGGGGTCTGTGATTGGGTTAATTCTGTAATGGGGAGGTCTGTGATGGGGGGGTCTATGATGAGGGGAGTCTGTGACTGGGGGGGTACTGTGATGAGGGGACTATGATTGGGGGGATCTGTGATGGGAAAGTCTGTGATGGGGGGGTGGGATCTGCAGTCAGGGGTCTGTGATGGGTTGGGTCTGTGATGGGGGGGTCTGTGATTGAGTGAATTCTGTAATGGGGAGGTCTGTGATGGGGGGGTCTATGATGAGGGAAGTCTGTGACTGGGGGGGTCCTGTGATGAGGGGTCTGTGATTGGGGGGAATCTGTGATGGGAGGATCTGTGATGAGGAGTCTGTGATTGAGGAAATCTGTGATGAGGGTTCCATGATGGGGAGATCTGTGATGAGGGGTCTGTGATTGCAAGATCTGTGATAGGGGGGCTGTATGTGCAAGGTTCTTTGATTAGGGAGGTCTGTGATGAGATGGTCTGTGATGAAGTGGCCTGTCATTTGGGGGGGGGTCTGGGATGGGATGGGTCTGTGGGGGACTGAGGACACTGATGTAAGGGCTTGTTCACACTTGTGTAGAGATCTGTATTTTTCTGTACTAGAAAAACACAGGTCTCTGCAAGGGCAATAGAAAGCAATTGTTTTCTGTGTGACCTGTTCACACTGCAACAGTACTTGAGTTGAGCAGTGCAGTGCAAAATGCATACTGTGCATTTTTTGGCAGTGGACTGGAGCTCACCTGAAGGCTCCATGTACAGTTTGTTTCTATGCACTGCAACTGAGCTGCGGTGCATAAAAATTAAATAAATGTAATTTTGAAATTGCAATAAATTTGAAACAAAAAGAGGTCAAAGTGCAATGCACATAAATGCGTACTGCCTTACCAGTTCCTGGACCTCACACTAACAGGTGCCCACTCAGTTGAGCCCTGCATTTTACCATAAGGGCCAGGATGTTTGGGCCCTAAAAGTGGAGGGGGAGGTGGGGGCTGTGACGTCAACGGGAGGTTGTGATGAGAAGGATCTGAGTAATAGAAACCAACATGACACGTGCCTCCGCTGGAAGAAAATTTTACTCATTGTACCCCCGTGAATTTTAATTCAGTACCCCTGCTACACATGATGAGCTTGACCACATTGTTTTGCTACGCTTGCACTGTAGATTTTATTGAAAATAAGCACGTAAGGGATAATACTCAGTAATTTCTTACCTGGCAAACTTTTGTTTGTTTCAAACACCTAGTCAGTTTAACATTTAAACTCTAGGAAAGCCAAAATCTACCCAATTTGTAGTGTATATAGAATTTTTGTACTCACTGTAAAATTATTTTCTTGGAGTTCCTTGAGGTACACAGGAAGTCTTTAAACCTCATGTTAAACTGCCAAGAAGGCTTCTTGGTGTGGAACCAATGGAAGAGATGACCCGCCCACGTACGACGCGATTAGTGTAGGAAGAGGCAGGGTAGCTGCTTCTTCTGTTGTGATTGGCTGAGCTGGGTCTGCTGGTGGCTTGCTTGTTGATGGTTGTGGCCCAGGGAGAAAGAGGAGAGAAACCTGAGGAGCTATATTATTTATAGAGCCCTACTGCGATCCAGTTTCCAGTCCACCTTATCCAGAGAGGGAAGCACCTGTAAGCAGGCATCTGTACCCACCTATCCCTTAAAGGGACCTCTGGCCAGCTCGATCTACTCACATCCTCTGAGGGCTCATATTCCTATTAACTGGAGGGAGAATCACCTTGTGTTCCAGTCCAGTCCTATACCTGTGAAGGGGATCCCTATTGATATACACACTGCGTAATTTAATGACGCTTCTGGTGAGTGCGTAATTCTTACCTTACCACTGGGAGCACCCCCACTGGATTGAAGTCATATTTCACGATATTTCCATCATATAGACTGTCACATATTTACGGTGTTTGATATTGGGCACATTTATCATACCTTGCTCCATTTGATTTGTTGATTAGATATGCTAGTTGAGGTGAAAGGCAGAAACTACCCTAGAAAAGAAGGAAGTCCTGGTAGACAATGGTAAACAGGATGAATAGAGAGGGTGAATCTCCTTAATGGACACACAGACAAAATTAAAAAAAAAAAGTTTTGCCTTTAATTATACACTTCCTTCATCTTTAAATGGAGGAAAAAGAAAAACTGCTCCCATAGTAAACCATGCTCATACGGTTTGAAAGTGTAGCATACTGCAAAACATGATATATAATAATAATTTTTTGTGTGCTGAATAACTTGCAGGTTCCCCAATCTAGGAATTCTTCATGTCACAAAGAAAAAAGTGATTGAGATACTGGAAACACGTATGATTGACGCTTTTAAGAAGGGATACAACGCTGGTCTTTTGGTTCATCCTGAGTTAAACTACCAGTATTCGGGGGATAGGCCACTGACTGGTGGGTTGTACTTTTCTATTTATCATGATTTCCCTTTATTTTTTATCTTTTAATGTTGATGGATGCATTTGTTTTTATGAATAAGTAGCAAACTTGACCTTTTTCTTGAGTGGTGTTTGTCTGCTAACATTTTGTATGTCTTAATGTGTCTATCTTTTCTTTTCTGTGCCTACTTTACCAATATTTCTCCTTTGATTTGTCTGCCACCTCCATGTTTGCTTTCAAAATATCTTGCCTATTGCTATTACATCAATAACTGTACCTTCCATTAAAGAATTTATTAAGCTAGTCAAACACCCCTATCAACTTATCCATACATGCACACATTTCTGTATGCACAATAATGTGTTTTTGGCACTTTCATCGCTTTTTTGCATTGAACATGCCCATTTATTTTCAGTGGGCTCTCATCCGCACATCACAGGACCATAAAAAGGTGCCTGACTTATTTCTTCCAGAGCACAACAAAGCTCTGATTATAAGGTGCATTTTTTATTGACCGGATACACACTTTAGGATACCATTGAAAGCTGAACTTTGGGAAAATAAAAAACTGGGGCAAACCCCCTACGACCACTCAGTGGTGATCACTAATTGACTCCATATTGCTTCTTTATAAGCTTACCAAATGGGCTGTAAGTGCCCTCAAAATTTTGAGAAAATACAGGATGGCTACGTGGCAACTATAACCTTGACTATCTAAACCCTTAGTATTTCCTCTAATGGCCAGGGTATAGCAGTTGGAATATTACCCTTCCTATTTGGATGCTATTCCTATGGTTCTATGGAGTTAGGTATTCCCTCCTTGTTACTCATTTTACCTTGGGTTCCCTCCCACTCGATTTCCTGTCATTGTGCAAACACTCCTCTCAACCTTCCTTCTCTTCCTCTTTTTTTCTTCTCCCTTTTCTCCTTGTCTTTTCTCTTTTGTGAACTTGAGGGAAGGTTGTGTGGATTACCTTACTTTGTTATGATACCCAGTTGAGTTGGAGTCTATCCTGCTTGACTTCTGCTCGATCCTTGTATGCATCCTGCTGATGGTGACTTTATTGACATGTTGGCCTTCCACCTTCTATATGGAGTACTGTGTAACCATCGCAGCTCTTATGCATTGTGGAATACTCTGTCAGATATCCCTGTATCTTCAGATGTCTTGCTTTTTGCTTAATGCTTATCACTGTCTTATGTGCTTTATTGTTTGTAGCATTATGCTTTTTTAATTGACGAATAACAATATTTCTGCTAAAAAAAAAAAAAAAACCACACATTTTATCCTCACTTACTTACAATACATGACTGTTGGTCCTGCATTGTAAACAATGACTCCACAGCTGAAACTGTTAGCCACAGAGCCAAAGAAGCCTTTAGAGGACTAGTTGCATGGAAGGAGGAGCCTACAGAAGTGAGGGAAAAGGTATGGAATAAAGTGCTAAAAACGGTCATGTTGTTTCTGTTCCCCAGAGCTCACCTTTAAAATTAATAAGCGTGCACCCCATAGTGCATACAAAGCGTATTGTACCATGGGGTTACGTGCTGATCACAATGCACATACAAAAGTATCAGTGCAACTTAAAGTATGGATTACACTAACTGAAAAAGAATATGTCACTTTTTAAATATCCTGTTACAAATGTACCTTATTTACAAAACATTTCAAAGCTCCCCAAATGGTTCACAGAGAAGTTCTCAGCATTGAGTGAGTCTGCCATGTTAGGCCACCTGTATTTAGCTCTCTTCTAGATTAGGCTCCGTCTAGCCTCCATTATACCCTAAGACTACAGATGAGCAAAATTGAGAGCTATTTCTATAACATTTTTGTGAAAATCCATAGTTGTCTGCAAAATGTCATTTTGGAAAGATGCTTCGGAGTCATTGTGGAAGATAAAATTAAGGTTATTGTTAAGTGTATAATAGGATTTAAATGGTTCCTGCGGGGTTATGGAAGTTAATCTCAACTAACCTAGACTTTTTCTTGTGCAGAAAATGTAAACAAAGTGAAAATGAAAAAAATAAATGTTACAGTAACCAAGTAACAGTCAAATATACAAAAAAAATAGAAAAACCATGTTCTCTTTGTTTAGGCAAATTTCACTGTAGCTCAGTGAGCAAAATTGAAAGTCTCCACTATTGGCAAAATCTTGCAGACAGCAGCAAAATTATTAACAAAATTACTTCACTCATTGCTACTTTTTGGCCCTGTTCACTCTACCCATAGCGAAAACTTGCTTTCCTGCTCGCGATTTTGTTTTTCTGACATGGAATGCATGTTGTGCATAGGACAGCCCATTCACTTGAACGGGCTGGCTGATGCATGGTTGTCGCTAAAAAGATACTCAGATCAAATTTTGTTCCTGGGCCAGGAGCGATTTTGTATTTGGTTTTTTGTTGTGGGCATTTTGTCACAATTCAGAATTGCACAGATTCTGCCCCTGATTCCAGATATCTTATATGTGAATGGGCCCTTTTAGAAAGCCACTTCTTTTTCCTACAGTCCCCAACTTACTGCTTACCCTGACCTCAACGAGTCTGCAGTCCTACTCAGAAGCTCTCTGAAAGCTTACTTTCATTTGATAAATTGTTGTAAAATGAAAATTTAAAGCAGAAAAGAAACTGTATCTGAACACCACAAACTGAAAGTGTGATTTAATTTATTTTTAATATTCAAAGCAAACTCACCCATTCATCTATGTCTCCCTGCTTTATTTTGTGGGGAAATCGCTTTAAAAAACACTCCCCCAGCATTTCTAGTCATGGCAATCTTGAGTATGGGGAGATGATTTATGTAGCATTTACCCCCTGGAATCCATCTGCCCTTAGGCTAGGTATGCAGGCAGAAGGGTGTGCTTACCTGAGAAGGCTCCTCCTCCCCTCCTCCAGATGAAAGAAAAATAAATTACCAGGGGATGTATGACATCATTTTGGCCTAGGCCAGAAAATAGGATGCAGCTGAGGAAAAGAAAAAAAAAAGCTTAAAACAAGTAAATATAATATATTTTCCTATCTATTTACTACTGCTAGCAGCATAAAGATTACAAATAGTTAATGCAAATTGAAATATTTAGTTTCAGTTTAAATAAATTGAGTAGACTGTATGCTAGCATAGTGACACTGTTTCAATTAATTTTTTCCTTTATCATAAACAGGTAACCCTTGTCTATCCCCAAAAAGCAGTTTGGTAAAGTGGTATTTCTGCCCATAAGAATTTGGGTGGTTATGTAACACGCTACTATCAGAGGATTTCACAAATGTGTTCTAGAATTTAGCCAGAAATAGTACTACATGGCAGTAGTAAAGAAAGAGGTTCCATAATCCCTTGTCCTGAAATGTGTCATTAGTCTCCAAATACCTAAGCATTCACAAGAGGTTTTCTGTAGAGTACTTGTTAATATACATATACGGAAACTGACGTTGCTTGCCTTTTGTGGATTTGGGGCTATCATGTTGATCCTGGCTTCACTACATAGTCAGTCATGGACCTGCCAACTTTTCATTTTGAAATGACTAGGAGTGACCTCTCCAAACAAGTCATTGTGAGTTTACACATTTTTTCTCTATCCTCACAGATTATTTTTGATTCAGAGTTTGCATGGACAAATCTATTTTGGATTGTATAGTACATTTACAAATTGTCATTTTTGTATTGTAGAGCGAGAAAAAGAGATTATTCGTCAAGCAGCTTATCAGCAATCGAAAGACATAGACCTGAGTGTGGTACGACTCATGTTCACTGCTTTCCTACCTGATAGCAATGGAAGCTTCACAAGAAGACTGGAACCTGTTGTATCAGTCCCTATCTATGATAGCAGTAAGCATGATATTCTTCAAATATAACACCATAGTACATTCTGTGAGCAAACCTGTAGGCCCTAGCTACCAACTTTTTTATGTGACCTCACATATTTTACTATTCTAAACATACCCACATTGACATGATTTAAAGCTGGCCATACATTATACAATGTTCTTGTACAATTTTACTTTAGATTTACTGTATCAAAACCATTTAATAAGAGGCAAAACCTAAACACTTTCAGTTTGTATGCAATCAGGCAGGCCCTTGCACTACATAGTTGAAGGTCAATCTAATGGAAATTGAACAAGAAAATTGTATGATGTCTGGCCAGGTTAAGTCCCCATAGCACAAGTGTAATAAAAGCGCCACACTCTTAATACTTTAAAGCAGCAATTCCACCTCAAAGAAACCAAATAAATTTCTTAGTGCTATAACTTAAATAAAGGAATGCGCTAAAACCACAAACTATTCCTAATTTAGTGTAGAAACATTAGTGCAAAAGATATATATATCTATTCTCAATTACTATCAAAATTATGTGCAAAACTATTTTTTAGTGCATAAGTAATTTAAATAATTAAATCAGTGAATATAAAAATTGTCCAATTTTGAATTTCTTCAAATGTCCAAACAAATCCTTTTCAAATTCAAGTGCTCTCAAAGAAATTGTGCCAAAAAAAATTTGGCACAATTTCTTTGAGAGCACTTGAATTTGAAAAGGATTTGTTTGGACATTTGAAGAAATTCAAAATTGGACAATTTTTATATTCACTGATTTAATTATTTAAATTACTTATGCACTAAAAAATAGTTTTGCACATAATTTTGATATTAATTGAGAATAGATATATATATCTTTTGCAATAATGTTTCTACACTAAATTAGGAATAGTTTGTGGTTTTAGCGCATTCCTTTATTTAAGTTAAGTCCCCATAGCACTTTCACCTCTAGCTCTTCCTCTTCATGTTACCTGCTTCCCTGATGGTTTTTTCTTTGTTGTTGACATACTGCAGTGCAAAACAAACTTTATTACTATTAGAACTGTAAACTATAGCCCTACAGCAGGAGTAATCTACATATTCCTATGATTAAATAAAAAAAATATTATGAGCTGTTTATATTGCCAGAATTAAACATGTATTAAAACAAAATCAGTTTAGTGTATTAATGTTCTGTATATAGTACTTTATTGGTGCCATCTGCCTTAATTTAATGAATTAGAATGGGTATTTTTTATCTGTGGTTTTTTACCTGTTTTATTGGTCCTTATTTTTGGCAGAAGCTCCAAATGCTTCTAATTTGAAAATTGTGAGAATGGACAGGACCTCTGGCTGTGTGACGGGAGGTGAAGAGATTTATCTTCTATGTGACAAAGTTCAAAAGGGTATGTGCAACTTTGTGATTTAAATAGTACCTATTCTTCTTTGACTTAGGTATTTGATACTAAAATAATGTACATGTTCTGTTGAAAACTTTTTTCATAATTTTTATTCTTAAGTTTACTGTCCCTGATCTAGAAAATTAGATAAATAGATGCACGCTAGCCCAACATAACGGCTGCTTTGAATATAACAACATTTTCCATATCTTACAGTTAATGCTAATATATGCAGGTTCTCAGTGAAATGATCATTAACACTTTTATGGCAGGAGGTACATACAGTAAACTACTAATGATTAACATCCTAAAATGACCACATATATCAGAGATGGATCATACTTTTAAGTGTTACTAAACCCACAACAGTAAAATCAGTCTGTATATGCAGTAAATCATGCTTTTATACTCACTGTGGAACCTAAGGGGTTAATCCTTAGCATTGTGTAAAAAAGGCAGTTTGCTCCAGTCTTCTGTGATCCTCCCCGTCTTCCACAGTCCCAAATCCATCTGCTGATAGTACAGAGCCTCAGGAGGAATACACAGTTTTGGTGTGTGTAGAGTTTTTTCTTTTTTTGGGGGGGGGGGGTGTATGTGATCAGCACAGGGCATATCAGTACTGTCCAGAAGACAGGGGTCATGCAGCCTCATAGGACGCTCAGGAAAGAATGAAAACTCCTCCTAAAAGCTTTAACCAGTGCTCGACCTCACACTGATAGAAGTCGCAAGACTGCTATATACTGCTCATGAGAATAGGTATTTAGCAGTTTCTATTTACTAAAATAGTTACATTTCCATGTTGTGTGTACTGTGTGAGACCAGATATAGTGAATGCAGGGTCATGGGTTTGGTAACATTTTAATTGCGTGGAAAGCCTTAGAATTCAGCATTTCAATAATCTTGTGAACTAATGCTACAACAGCTGTCTTATGCACTGCCACTCCTAGTAATGTGGCCTTATATTGTTCTAAAGTTAATGAGATGTCTTTTTATTGTCCCTTTTTACTTGATACATTAGTAATTTTGTTTGTCTGTTGTAGATGACATTCAAATACGTTTTTATGAAGAAGATGAGAATGGCCATATTTGGGAAGGTTTTGGAGACTTTTCACCCACAGATGTTCACAGGCAGGTATGTACTGTTCTACAGCAAAAGAAAACAATAAATATCAGTTCACATCTTTGATGGGAAGTGTGTTTGAAGTTTTCACTGTTATTAAAGATAACAATAGGCATTAGATGTCTGTGCTGTACCATAGAGCAGACAGGCTTGATATGCACTCCTGAGGCTACAATCACACCTAAGTATATTTTTTCAAGCATAGTTTTTTAGAGCAGAGTTGCACTTTTTTGCATTTTTTCAGGCGTTTTTCAACTGAACGGTGTGGAGTGCTGATGAAAAAGGAGCAGAGAACTGCTGCTTGAGCACTTTTCAGGCATCAATTCTGTCTGAAAGGTAGCTCATGCACTTTTTTCAGTGACAGGTGTTTTGCTACAAGTGACAGGACACTCGGATTGAACAAGGGCTATTGAAAACAATAGGTTTTTGCTTGTTTTGTGCATGTTTGAGATTAGCTCTACAAGCTACAAGCAAGAAGTATGAATGGTACATTTTGAAGTAACAGTTATTGGTTGTCACAACAAGGCTTTGTCAGGCTGTACATATATTCCTAACTGTATAGAATCCCCCATAAACAGTAGCACCAGCATAAAAAACAGAATATTATACTACATATAGTATAACAGTTTAATAACATAAAAAAAGTAAAACATAGAAGTTGATTTACTAAAGGCAAATGGGCTACTCACTTTTCAAGGGAAGTTTCATTTTCTAAGATAATCTTCCACAGAGCTTAGTGAATGAGGTGAAGCTCTGCTGCCTTCTATCCTCCAACCATCTGCAGGCAAAAATTAATTTTTTTCTATTTTCCTTAAAGGTGAGTGCATTTTCCTTGCAAAGCCAAATTTTACTGCACTCACTAGGGAAAATTCCCTTGTACAGTACAACTTCCCTTGCAGAGCGAACGGCATATTTGTCTTTAGCAAATTAACTCCATAGTACTTGAGATGCATGAAAGTAACCACTTCATATACTAACCAGTGTAGTGTGCCTGTACTAGAAACAGAGTTCAGCATACAAACAAAAGAGAAAAGTGGTTGAAAAGGAGCATGGCCAAGGTCCAGAAAGCCAGTGATCAAAGTACATAATCAGTTAAACAGCCCAGAATCAGATCAGACAGACAGCCAATAATTACAGTTAAGTGCATATATATATTTGGACACAGGCATAATTTTAGATCTTTTCAGGTATTTACCAAAACATATTGAAGCCATAGCTGTATAATGAATATGGGCTGAAAGTGCACACTCTCAGGTTTAATTTGAGGGTATGTACATCTAAATTGGAGGAAGGGTTTAGGAATTACAGCTCTTAAGAGTAGCCATCCCCCCTTTTTCAAGGGACCAAAAGTAATTGGACAGTTGAATCAAAAGCTGTTTCATGGCCAGGTATGGGCTACTCCTTCATTAGTTCTTCATCAGTTAAGCAGGTAAAAGGTCTGGAGTTGATTCTAAGTGTGGTATTTGCATTTGGAATCATGCGTTCAAAGGAGCTGTCCATGCAAGTGAAACAGGCCATTGTAAGCAAATCCATCAGAGAGATAGTAGCAACATTAGGAGTGGCAAAATCAACAGTTTGGTACATTCTGAGGAAAAAAGAATGCACTGGTGAGCTCAGCAACATAAAAAGGCATGGATGTCCACAGAAGACAACAGTGGTGGATGATCGCAGGATCCTCTCTATGGTAAAGAAAAGCTCATTCACAACATCCAGACAAATGAAGGACACTCTCCAGGAGGTGGACGTATCATTGTCAAAGTCTACAATCAAGAGAAGACTTCACGAGAGCAAATACAGATGGTTTACCACAAGATGCAAGCAATTCATAAGCCTGAAGAATAGAAAAGCAAGATTAGGCTGACAAAAAAACTTCTAAAAAAAACAGACCAGTTCCGGAAAAGCATTCTTTGTACAAATGAAACTAAGATTAACCTGTACCAGAATGACGGGAAGAAAAAAGTGTGGAGAAGGCTAGGGACAGCTTTTGATCCAAAGCACACAATGTCATCTGTAAAACATGGTGGAGGCAGTGTGATGGCATGTGCATGCATGGCTTCCAGTGCCACTGGGTCACTGGTGTTTATCGATGATGTGACAGAAAACAGAAGCAGCCGGATGAATTCTGCAGTGTTTAGAGATATACTGTCAGCCCTGATTCAGCCAAATGCAGCAAACTTGATTGGACGGCGCTTCACAGTACAGATGGACAATGATCCAAAACACACTGTAAAAGCAACCCAGGAGCTTTTGAAGGAAAATAAGTGGAATATTCTACAATGGCCGAGTCAATCACCTGATCTCAACCCAATTGAGCATGCATTTGACTTGCTGAAAGCAAAACTAAAGGCAAAAGGACCCACAAACAAAAAACAACTAAAGACAGCTGCAGTTAGAGCCGGGCAAAGCATCAGAAAGGAGGAAACCCAGTCTTTGGTAATTTCCATGGGTTCCAGACTTCAGGCAGTCATTGCCAGCAAAGAATTCTCAATAAATTATTAAAAATGAAAATTTTTTTATTAACAATTATATTCATTTGTCCAATTACATTTGAGCCCCTGAAAACGGAGGGACTGTGTATAAAAATGGTGCAGTTCCTATCATTTGTACTTGATATTTACGAATTAAAGGTGAAAGTCTGCACTTCAAATGCATTTGAATTGTTTCGTTTTAATTTATTCTAGTGGTATACAGAGCCAAAAGTATGAAAATTGTGCCTGTGTCCAAATATATATGGACATAACTGTATATCATCTTAGAAATTAAAATCTCAGCTAAATAAACCAGATAAGAATCAAATCACAACTAGGGACAAAATGGAAATCAGGGGTTATGATCAAGCTAGGTATGGATTTAGACATCAGAGGCAGAAAAACACATACTCAGTGCAGGCTGGGAAATGTTTTAGGGTTCCGAGAGCTGATTCACACATGTGCAGTGTGGATTAAAGCTCAGGATTCACAGTTAAATGACAATAGTTGTTCAGTGGTTCATGTCAGGTTTACATCAGGTTCAGGTCAGGATTATGTCAGGATTTTATCCTGTTCACAAATGTGCAGTTTAGAAACAGTTCCCATAGAAGTCAATAGCCTGTAATCCACATTTGAACCTGACGGCACTGCTCAGTTATCCTATATATGACTCTTTTTCAAACCTTACTGAATCCGCAATGCCATTGCACCGGACATAAGTGAACAGGCACCATAGGAAGCAATGTTATTTCACATGTTATGTGGATTGGATGCAGTTCAGACCTCATCCAATCCGCATATATGTTAACCGGCAGTGCAGGTCAGGGGCCAGGGGTCATTGAGCATGATGAGGGTATTCATCTTTTCAAGGAATAACAAAAAACTGATACTTTTTTATGGGTCTCATCTCAGACCACACTCAGGTAACCATTAGTTTGCAAAGAGCAGCATACTACAATGCAAATAAAACAGAGAATTCATTTGTGGATCCACAATTTTAAACCAGCCTCTTAGTGTCACCTCTACCATTTATTTAGCAGGCAGACTAATATGCATTTTAAATGCATCTTTTCAGTTGCTTCCCAAAAGACAAAGAACACTAGTCTTTTAATATATAAGTACAGTACTGCATAAAAACAGGTTAAAGAATTGGACTTTTGACAATATGAATCTCTCAAAATAACAGTATGGCGATGACTGTAAAATATGAACATGCATACTTATGTCCTGTTAGAGTGTTTGAAACATTGATGGTTATATTATGCCTTCTGATATCTGGATGTATCTTTAGGTGTATTTCAGGTCAAAACTTTTTTCCTTAGTTTTAGATAAATTGGGGAAGGGTTTGAACCTCTGACATGTTTTACTGCTGCCTGTGATGTTGTTAGATGGCCTGTGATCAGCCACTTCTGCCAGACTGCATTAGCAGATCATACTCTCTGCATACTACAATGCAATTGAGCATTTTAGCTTAGTCCATGATGCATTCTATAACTAGATAATAAAGGACCAGAAGACTAATGAAGAGGTCATCTCTCTTCCCTCCTGTGAGCATGCTTATGTGTTATGTTGACAGCAGTGACAAAGCAGTAGATCTCTGTTTGGATTATAGCACTGTCCCTCTCTCTCCAGTGTTGCTGATGCTGTGCAGGGAATGGCAAGAGGCTAAGATAAAAACAGATTCAGGTTATATATAAAATAAATGTAAAAATTGTTTAAATGAATATATAACTGGATGAAAATGTTTTTTTATTTAATTTGTCTATAATTCAGTTTAAGAATTATTATCCTTACAGTAACAATGTTTTGGTCTCCTTTAGTTTGCCATTGTATTTAAAACTCCTAAATACAGGGATCCCAATATTGTAAAACCAGTTTCTGTGTTTGTTCAACTTCGGAGAAAATCGGATTTTGAGACCAGTGAGCCCAAACCATTTCTGTATTATCCAGAAATTAAAGGTAAGAAATTGTATGACCACATCAACTGTCAAGTATTCATCGCTAAACCTGATAGCATTTACCTTCTTGAAATGTTGGTACAAAGGGAATGTTGTGGGAGTCAAGGCGTCAGAGGGTTTCACTGATCAGTTTTGTGTCATTTGTGATCCAATATATATATAAAGTGTGATTCAGTCAGTAAACAAGCTCAGTAAAACTGCCATTGGCCATATTCCTCTTGCTACATTTGTAGATTGTCAGAGTTACTTAACAGGTACTTCAAACAAACAGAGCCTTATAATGATATACCTATTTCATGATCAACATCTTGTGAAATGATGAGTCTGAGCGGCTTTGAGATAACAGGTGCTTTTCATTCCTATTTAAAGTGAAAGTTTAGCCAAAACTTCACTAACACTAAACCTACTCCCAGCCCCATTCGAAGCCTAATCTATATAACCCCGTAAGGAAAAGATTCCTGTACTTACCTATTCTGAAGCTGTTCCGGTGCGGTCCCAGACAGCGGCTGGGAAATGAAGAGGAGATGATGTCACCTATAGACTTATTATTGGGCATCCATTGTCAGCTGCCTCTGCGCTACACAGAAGCCATCACTGACAGCTTAGCCTGGGACCGGACCAGACCAGCTTTGGAATTATGAAGACCTCCATCCACATGTAAGATGTTATTTTGAGTGGGGGCATCTAGTGTATAAAATCAGATTTCTGTTTGCAACTTCAATGTAAGGATTCAGAATGAATATTCTCTGTCTCTCTTCTCCCACTGCAAGTTTTATCATTGCCTTAGGGCTTTTTCCACACTAAATGCGTTCCAGTGCATTTTTTTTTCTGCATCCAAAACGCACTGAAAGTACTTTACATGCTTGTCAATGGCATGGTTCACATCAGTGCTTGCAGTTCCAGTGTGTTCCGGTCCCAGAAAAAAGTAGAGCATGCTGCATTTTTCCAGCACAGAACTGTACTAGAACGTGGTAAAACACATCAAAAACGCACCAGAACATATAAAAAATGCACTGAACCCCAAATGACCCAAAAAAGGAGGAAAAGAAGCATCTGGAATGCATCAAAAATGCATAAAAATTGCGCATCCAGAAACGCATCCAGACTGCTTTTCTATGGTGTGAACCGGCCCTTAAAATTTGGTGTGTGATCCAATGAAACTGGTTTTGTGTAATATAGTATTAAGGTGAACAATTATCACATGTGGATGTCTTCTTTAAACATATAACAGAACTAATGGAATCTTTTCACCCCAGACCATTTTCTTCATATCACAAATTAAGTTCTGGGTGAATTTCATTCCTTTTTTTTTTTTAACTGATCTGAAAAATAATGGAGTGTTTAAAGTGAAAACAGGTTTGAGTAAAATTGATTCACTCGGTATATTATTCATACATGGGAGCAATTCATCAAGTAAGATGCAGATGAATCAGGTGTCTGCTCATTGCGGGTGACGTATGTAAAGTATCTATCATTTCAAAACTTTCTTTTTTATTTTGTGTGAGTCAGAGTCAGGTTTTAACCAGTTTCAGTCTAGGCCAATTCTGACATTTCTGTCGTACTGTATATGTAAAAATCAGCATTTTTCTGCTAGAAAATTACTTAGAACCCCCAAATATTGTGATTTTTTTTTTAAGCAGAGGCTCTAGAACAGGGGTGTCAAACTCCATTTCATCACTGGCCGTATCAGCATTATGGTTGCCCTCAAAGGGCCGGTTGTATCTGTACGACTAGATTATCCAAACCTCCCCTTACATCAGCTGTCAAGATTCCCACACCCTCCCTAACATCATCGTGCACCCCCCCCCCGCACCCCCCTTGGGGGGCAGAGCAGGAAAGCAGAAAGTGCAGGGTCTGGAAGAAGACCAGAGGAGGAGTGGAGTCTGTTACCAGAGTCTGCTGAATGCTGAGACCAGGGGAGGCAGAGATGAGGGGGTGTTGCAGCTGCACTGAGAGGTGCAGGATGTGGCAGAGGAGTTTTATTCTCCTCTCTGCTGCCAACTGCTGAGACAAGTTGGGGGTGGAGACAAGCGAGTACCTGCAGGAGAGGTGCAAGGGCCACATGAAATGACCTGGAGAGCCGGATTTGGCCCTCTGGCCTTGTGTTTGACTCCTGTGCTCTAGAGAATGAAATGGTTGTTGTTGCAATTTTTAGTTGATGCTTTTAATGCCTTTACAAGTTACCAGTTTAGAGTTACACAAGGTTTAATGCTAGAATTATTGCTCTCATTCTTAACTGAACCTTTGGTTGTTTTTTTGATCAATGTTATTGTTATCACAATGCATGATCAACATCCCTTGTGATAGCATGGGCTGTGACAGGTCCTCTTTATGGAGAGATCTGGGGTCTATTAGATCCTAGATCTTTCCTCTGGACTCCAAAGCATCTGATCAAACCAAGATTGGTTTGATGTAGGGATGAGCCGAAACTGATACTTTGAAGTGCGATTTGCGTCAGTACAAAATATATGGATGCAAATTGTGCCGCAAAGAATTGCATGCAATTTGAACAGGAATGTGGTGGGATTCCTGTCCAAATTGCATGCGGTTTCCCCACTGCTCCTGTGTGAACCAGGACTTGTCATAGCTTGAGTTCACACAGGACCGGTACGGGAAACCTCACTGCAATGATCCCATGCTGTCGCAGAAGTAAAAGCTGCTTCACAGGTCTGGGGATTTGAAATCCCCGCAGATTTCTTTCTTCTACGTGCAGGGATGACCGTACGGGCTAGACTGCTTTTGATTGGTCAGCACTGTCCTTATTTTAGAAAGTAACTCCGGAAGGAGTATGTCTCTAAAAGTTTGACTAAGCTGATATATAAGCAGGAGGCATCTGGGATTTGGCAATAGTGGCTAACTAATGCCTGTTTTTTTCCCTTCTTCAAAAAAGGTTTGAGCTGAATGAGATTTCTTTCTTTCTGCTTATCGTATAGCCTGTATTGCTGGGACTAATTCACTAAAGGAATTGAGAATTTTGACTCACAAAATGTGAATATTCACTTCAATTGTCTAATCGTGTGAATCTGACATTAATTATATATGATACAGTCTGACAATAACAGTAACACAGACATACAATTTTATTACCTGTTGGTTCCACCAGTATTTCTGTCATTTTTCCACTTTCTTAACAGGCCAAGCTGTCCAGCAAATGTTTTAGTTGCAGGTATGGGACAACTTTATATAACACTGCTGGGAGTTCCTAAATCAGTAATTTGTTCATATGGTTCAAGCCCTTTTTTCTTAAAGAAAGTAAAGTGTGTAGCTGTAACTACTTACTTGTCTCCTACTTAAATTCCATCTAAGACTACCCTGCCCACAGGGTAACACTGTTGTTGTGCAGGAACAACAGGTAATAAAGCTACATTATGGGGAAGGAGTACTCAGGAAAATAGTGACACACTGCATCAAATATGTCATTTTTTATTTTATCCACTGTTCCACTTTAAGTTAAAAAAAAACAAACTTTTCTTTGCAATGAATAAGGAAACACTGACCCTGAGCTTTATCTTGTGACCCAAAGCTTGGGCATGGTCTCCATGTTTCTAGCACATTGTGGGTGTTTTATATCATTATTTTTTATCATAGAGCCTCCTAGCAATTATAAGCACTGAATTGAGCATTGTTTTCATTCTGATATTTTCAGTATTGCTTTACTAACAACATAATCTGTTCTCACTAGACAAAGAAGAAGTTCTTCGAAAGCGTCTAAAACTTATGCCCAACTTTGCTGATGGGTTTGGTGGAAGTGGAGCAGGATCTGGAGGAAGCGGCAGTGGTGGAGGAGGTGGTGGCAGCATGTACGGTGGTGCAGGAGCATCCGGATCTGGTGGTGGTAAACATAACCATATTTTCCACCTTTGTTTTGTTAAATGACTTTGGATAATGATCCTTTAAGACTCTTCTCTATTTCTATAATAGTTTTTAAAATAATAATTGACCTTTTCCAAGGAATATTGATTATTTAATGTTTAGTAGATGTTGAAAAGAGAAAACACTTAGCCTCGGTTCACACTGAATGCGGCTTTGAAATCACTCTACTTCACTTGAAGTAGCGCGATTTCACAGCCACTGGTCAGTGTGATTTTATGTGCGGCTTGCGGCTGGTCAATGTGATTTTATGTGCAGCTTGCCTGACATCTGTGCGACTTCGTGCACAGATGTCTATGTAAGTCGCACATGAAATTGCTAAAAATAGTGCAGGAACCTTTTTTCAAAATCAGTGTCACAATGAAAGTTGGAGTCGCACTGATTTGAAAGGTTCGATAGCCACAAATAGGGTGCGACTTGTCCTGTGATTTGAAACTGTCAAACTGCATGACAAGTCGCACCGTTGTAAACCACAGTTTAGATGTTTATTATAGCTTTTAGGGTAGGGTCTTTGCACTTAAATCCCAATTTAAGTCTCAGAAGTATATAAGTAAACTGAGGGCACAGCAAAACGCTGATTTGTATATATCTTATTTTTTTTCTTTATAATTCGGTCCCAGTGCCAGCTGAACAGTTGGTTCCCCAGGCAGCAGGCTACAAATAAAGACCCCTGCACTCTGAAATTGATTCAGGCACATATGAAAACTGTTGTAATTCCTACACCGTTCACTTGGTTTGGATGTAAATACCCTCAAATTAAAGCTGTCAGTCTGCAGTTAAAGCACCTCTTGTTCGTTTCATTTCAAATCCATCGTGATGGTGTATAGAGCCAAAAATGTTAGAATTGTGTCGATGTCCCAATATTTATGGACCTGACTGTATGGTGTTTCAAAGGAAAGGTACCATATTATCTTACACAGAAGTGCAAATCATATTACCCATGTATGTTTTCAAATCGTTAGTACAAAGAACTCCCCCATCCCCACGGTGGGTGTAAGGCTGGACATAGACGGAGCTATTTTCTTTCCTACAACCATGGGTTACAGGAATGAAATTCCCTTATCAGCACAGTCTTTGTTGACATGGGAATCCCTCCCACAGAGCCATTGTGTTTTCCCCACAGGGAAAGTCATCCCCGCTATAACACCCACTAGCAATAATCGCATGTAAAGTCCGGCAGGCTGGTTGTAACCAAATTGATTAATCGGTCAACTTGGGTACATATTCAGCTTGTCCATACATGGTTCAAATCTCGGCTCGTTCCTGCTGAACGATTCTAACCATCTATGGTCAGCTTAAGTGTAGCCATTGGGAGCAGTGGTGTATTAAGGTTTTGTGCTGCCCTAGGCAACACGTAATTGCCACCCCCCCCCCAGAGAGAGCCTGACATTGACCAACAACACCCCTGCCCCCCTCTCCACCCGAGAGAGCCTTCCACTACTATCGCCCCCATACACCAGCCACTCCCCTCCCAGCAAGAGAGAGGATGACACTCACCTTCATAGCTGTGGACATCCCCGGGAACGAGAGTCAAGCAGCGCGTAGTCTCTCTCAGATCCCACCTGGTCCCCAAACCGCATGTGTCCCTTCTTCTGTCCCTTCTTCCAGGGGAGCGGTGCTGCCCCCCTGAAAAATGCTGCCCTAGGCAAATGCCTTGCTTGCCTTGTGGTAAATACGCCCCTGATTGGGAGTGACATTTGTTTTAGTTTACCAAAGGGCCAGAAGAATTTGTCAAACACTATTTGGGTGATTGGAAAGTACTCACAAACATTACCTGTATTGAATTTCATTTTCCCCTAATGAGGATTCATCTGGTTATGTTTTATTATGATACAGTAGCTTAATATTGCCAGAGCTGGTAGTAAACTTGAATCCTAGAATTGAAGGCTGCAGGTAATGTAAATGCTGTTCCTACTACTGAAAGCATTTCTTTAATGATCTTACTATGTGCTGCATGCTGTAGCTTGTACTACTTGAGAATTCACAATAAAAATAACCAGTCTACAATGACTTGCACATTACCCGACATGAAAAGGATTTTGTTTTCTGATTGGCTGTTACATCTGTACCTAACTTTGGCTCAACAAGCTGTGACATGAAGTTATGTGATGACTGAATATAATTTAGAAATGGACTTGTATGCTATGCATATAATCTCAGGATCACAAAGCCTGCGATACAAGATGCCTTTTAAAGCATACTCTACCTATTGCTTTCATAGAGCAGCACAACTGGATAGGACTTATATAAATAAACATGTATTTCACTGATTTTGTCAAGGTTATACCATTTGCACTTTTTTTTTAGCATTCTGCATTTTTATAAAAAGATCCCAGCAAGCACCATTGATTTCAGATTGGTTCTGAATGATTAAATGCTGTACAGTTTAATCTTTTCCCATGGCATTTAATTCACAAGAGCAGAGTATTATGGCTAATATCAACCTATACAATACACTTCAACTTATATTTAGTCTGTGATACTTTATTTTTGTATAAAAAAGCAACTTTTGACACTGGTTGTAGGCTTGTGTTGGTGTCCCTCTTTAAAATTCAGAATAGATTTAAATAATAAAGTACGGCAAAAAAAAGAGACAGCATCAGTCTAGGAAGGAGCCTACAGCCAAGGATGTAAAGCAGAAGCAAACCTTGCAAAGTCTAGTCTGATAGCAATCCTCTTATGGCAGTTTCACATGGGCTGATGTTCTGAAGGCATTGGCACTCAGTCTTTAACTCCTTGTGCTCCAAATCGGTGTCTGGAGCACAGTGGGCTGCACATTGAGCATGGAATGTTGTGTGTTAAGAACCAGGGGTCTAAAATGTCTTTGACATGTGGGCTGTGATGGATAATTTGGTGTTTCTCCTTTCTATATGCTGTGTGATAGGCTAGATGGCAGCACCCAGCAGGCATACAACTGGGTATCAGAGACAGATTAGAGCAGAGTGATCATGTACGGGCAAGTTTATAGACTGAATAATTCATATCTGGCAACGGTGTCTATAAACATCGGTAAAAAAGAAAGGATTGCTTTATGGACTTTCTGCTTTTACCTGTTGATTTAACATTTGCCCTCCTGAACCTTGCCAATTAAAATATAATCTTTCCACATACTGAAGAATACAGCTCACAGGATACCTTTATAGTAACTGAACATCCTGTATGTTGGTAGACAGCTCAGTTGGTGCAGTTCTTTCAAGTCCACATTCTGAAGTTTAGAGCACTAAACACATCAAGGATCATCAGACGATTTCTTATTGAAAGGCAATAGACCTAGAGGATTTGGGTGCTGTCTTGCGTTGCACTAGAAAAGGTTATACAAATGGATAGAATTGATGAAATGAAGATCACAAATGCCTTTTTCACCTTGTATCTCCAACTATAGTTTATATTTGCATATAGAAAAAATAAATTTTATCTTTTATATTGTCTGAAAAAAAATAGTATTCACTGAAATTAACTTTTTTTGCAACTATGTAGGTTGCCATTGCTAACTGCTGCTTTTGAAAATGGTAAATGTCTAGCTATCATGCTGATGCTTTGGATTCCGTACATGCTGGGGTGCCAACTTCAAACAAAAGCCCCGAAGCCAAACTCCAGGAATGATCTTTTTGCAAAATTACATTGGTCCAGCTTGGCCCAGTGTAAGTACCCATGTCTGTTATCTGGAGGGTTGCTGGGGTGGTGAAAATCACTGTAGTAATCCACACTATGTAAATTGGTAGCCTTGACCTTCTGAGTGTTTTTCCCCTCTGCACACTGAACACAGTGGGTCAATTGCTCAACACTGCCACCATTCAGACAACACCTTGTATTTTTTCAGTGTATACAAGGCATTCTCTGGTTGGATGAGGTGGAGATCGTTGACATCCCCCTCCCTCTCCACCTCGTCCAATCAGGGAACACCTTTTATTCATTGAAAAAATTACAAGAGGTTCTCTAAATGGCAGAGATGCTGAGTGAGCAACCCCCTGTGTCAAAGCGATACTAAAGGTTAATTTTTGTTTTGTAAAATAACAACAAATATGTTATACTTACCTGCTCCGTGTAGTGGTTTTGCACAGTGCAGCCTGAATCCTCCTCTTCTCAGGTCCCCTGCCAGCGCTTCTGGCTCTTCCTTTATGCCTCCATAGCAAGTAACGTGCTATGGGGCATCAAATTCCCAAGCTGCTGCTCTGTGTGTCCATTTAAACAAGGAGCCGCGGCTTGGCCCCACCCCCTTTCTCCTCTTTGGCTGACTGGCTGTGATTGACAGCAGCGGGAGCCAATGGCTCCTGCTTGCTGTCTCAGCCAGTGAGAAGGCAGAGACCCGGGAAAGCCGAGGCTGTTGTGCACATCTATGGATCGTGATGGGGCTCAGGTAAGTATTGGCGGGGCTGGGGGAGCTGCTGCACACAGGGGTTTTTACCTTCATACATAGAATGCATGAAGGTAAAATACCTTGAGCCTTTACAACCACTTTAAGTGAGCAGAGAAGAAGCCACTTGAGCAACACTCAAAATATCACAGATATCCGTGTATGTAGCACAGACTTCTACAGTGATTTTCAGCATTCCCGGTAGCCTTCCTGATATCAGATATTAATATTTACATTGAGGCAAACTGAACACTGTTCATTTACAAAAAAAAATATTCCTAGAGTTCCACTTTAGGTAAACAGATAAGGGATACTGACGTCTCTGTGACTTTTATTTCCTGCATTTTTTCCAGTTGATTGCGAAGTATAGCATCTAGACACAGCCAGGCAACTAGCATTTTAAAGGAGGCCAGCAATGGTAGTCTAGATCACAGCCAATTTTGACCAAATCTCTGCTGATATTTTTGGTGACCTGTTGATATTACATGATTCTTTAAACCTAGCCCTCTTCTAGAAACAAAGTAGTTTAAATTATTTTCTCTTTACTATAAATGCAATCATATTATGTACTTTCAAAGGTGCAAATATCTACCATCCCTTTGCAAGGAGAAAACATTGTCTATTATGACCACAAATATTTATCATGGCCTGTTCAAAAAAAGGGAAGTATATGTTATAATGCAATATACACCGTGTTCCAAATTATTATGCAAATGATATTTTTCTCATTTACCTAAATAATTTATGTAAATAACAGTCAGCATAATTCTCATGTTATCAACTATTAGGAGTACAATTTTATTGAACAAACCTCCTAATGATAACAGTATTTTTTTTAAACATAAAACACTTAAAATGCACTGTTCCAAATTATTATGCACAGTAAGTTTCAAAACACTTTATAGGTTGTAAAGAACTGAAAATTGTCATTTGTTGCGTTTTCAGCATATTTACTGAAATCAAAAGCTATTTCAATCAAACTTTTAACAACATTTTAACTTTTTAAACATTTTAACAGGTCACGGTACATTGTAACATAGGACCCCTTATTTGATCACAGCTTCACAAGTCTTGCATCTATTGAACTTGTGAGTTTTTGGACAGTTTCTGCTTGAATTTGTTTGCAAGATGTCAGAATAGCCTCCCAGAGCTGCTGTTTGGATGTAAACTGCCTCTTACCCTCATAGATCTTTTGCTTGAGGATGCTCCAAAGGTTCTCAATAGGATTGAGGTCAGGGGAGGATGGAGGCCACACCATGACTTTTTCTCCTTTTATCCCCATAGCAGCCATTGATGCAGAGGTATTCTTTGCAGTATGAGATGGTGCATTGTCATGCATGAAGATGATTTTATTACGGAAAGCATAGTTCTTCCTTCTGTACCAGGGAAGAAAGTGGTCAGTCATAAACTCCACATACTTTGCAGAGGTCATCTTTACACCTTCGGGGACCCTAAAGGGGCCGACCAGCTCTGTTCCCATGATTCCAGCCCAAAACATGACTCCGCCACAGCCTTGCTCAAGTCGCAGCCTTGTTGGAACAGGGTGGCCATCCACCAACCATCCACTACTCCATCCATCTGGACCATCCAAGGTTGCACGGCACTCATCAGTGAACAGGACTGTTTGAAAATTAGTTTTCATGTATTTTTCTGTCCAATGCAGCCGTTTCTGCTTGTGAGCATTGGTTAGTGGTGGCCCAATAGAAGGTTTATGCACAGTTGCAAGACTCTGGAGGACTCTACACTTTGATGTCCGTGGGACTACAGAGGCACCAGCAGCTTCAAATATCTCTTTGCTGCTATGTAATGGTATTTTAGCAGCTGCTCTCTTGATCCGATGCATGGATCTGGCAGAAATCTTCCTCAATGTGCCTTTATCTGCACGAACCCGTCTGTGCTCTGAATCAGCCACAAATCTCTTAATAGTGCGATGATCACGCTTAAGTTTTCGTGAAATATCTAATGTTTTCATACCTCGTCCAAGGCATTGAACTATTGCACTCTTTTCGGCAGCAGAGAGATCCTTTTTCTTCCCCATATTGCTTGAAAATGGTGCTCTGCTTAATAATGTGGAACACCCTCCTTTAGTAGTTTTTCCTTAAATTGGGCTCACCTGCCAATCTAATTATCACAGGTGTCCGAGATTGTTTTCAGTGATCAAAAGAGCCCTGAGACACAATGCCATCCATGAGTTAAACTGAAAAACAAAATATTTCATCTTTGTGACACTTAAATAGAATTTGCATAATAATTTGGAATGCGGTGTAGTCATAAGAAGTTTTATATTAAAATAAAGCATATTTGGTACAGTAGCTGAAATAGCAGATTAATTATGCAGAATTTATTAGTGATGGCTTTTCTGCTAATAAAACTATTTTTTCCATTTTACATGATTTTATACTATTTTTTTCTGAATACTCAGAAATAGCTATAAAATTTTGATGTATAAAAAAGATCTAAAAATTAAGGGTATAAAATTGTCCATGTCCCATAATGGGCAGTGTAAGCAGATAAACTATTTACTTTTTCACTGTTTTATTCCCATTGTACATGTTTTTATACTTGTTTTTTCTGAATATTCAGAAATAGGTATTTCAATAAAATAGCAGTGCATGAAAATTGGTGTACAAAATAAGGGTTTATAATTGTCTTGGTACCATAAAAGGCAGTGGAGGCAGATACATTATTTAACCTCCAATTGTTTTATTTTCAGGTTATAATTATTCCACATTCAACTACACCAATAATTATGGAGGACTAAATTTTCATGTCGGCACAATGAACTCCAACACAGGTATGGCACACCCAAACTAATGCTGGCCGCATTTTATCAAAACGATATTTCTTGGACATTATATTCAGCAAGTTGGTAATGTACAGTACATTTAGAATGTTGTTGTTAAGTGGTTTCAACAGAATAAACATTTTTGGAAAGATATTTGAGATAGTACAGTAACATCAATTAAATCAGCTAGCAGTAGTGTTCCAGTTTTAGGGATGGGCATGGAGGGGTTATTATACATGTACTGGTACTGCCAGATGGGAGATTAATGCAAGTAACAAGAAGAATAGGTTCTGAGTTGTTACATCACATACATTGGGTATTGAGTGCTGAGGTGATTAACCTACATGAGTTGGATACTGGGTGCTGAGAGGTTAGCATACATACCTGAGGACACTGAGTGTCAGGAATCTAGGAATGACCAGAAAGGTGTGGACTGACACAGGGAAACGCAGGTCTCAGGTACAGTATAATACAGTTTATTATTAGCCACCCAGATATATATATATATAAACGCACAGTGAGCAAACCAACCTTCCACTAATCTTAGGAGGTGCAGGAATACAGGCGTAGTCAGGGCTGGAGAGGTGGAACGGTCAGGCCGGCCGTAGGGTTCTGTAATGACTGTTTGGTGGTACCTCTAGCGGTCCTCAGGACAGGATTCCCCAGGGCGCGGAGTCTAAGTCCCAGTCTGCTTATTCACCAGGGCCCCTGATGGTGGGGATGGACTTGGAGCAGACAGGAACCAGATCGCGGCCCCTGAGTACACCTGCTAGTGGTAGAGGGATCCGCCAGAGGTATGTGCAGGTAGAAAGCCTGATGTGAAGAGGCAGAAGGTGTGAGCAGGGACGGCTGGATCCGTGCAGGATGGATGGATGGCAGAGTAGTTGGCGTGGTCAGACGAGCCAGGTCAGCAACGTGCAGGCAGCAAGGTACCAAAGGAGCAGGCAGAGAATGGTCAGGGTCACAAGCCAGGTTCAGTAACTTACGGGCAGCGCGGTACAGGGGATCAGGCAGAAGGATGGTCAGGCAAGCCAGGGGTTCAACAGGAGACGGTCAGCAGAGGCCAGGATCAAGCAGGGTCAGCAACGAAGCAGGAACACAGGATACCAGGTACAGAGGCTCATGGGAAAACATACACCAAGGCCCAGATCACAGGCTTGGTCATGCCTTAAATACACCTTTCTGCAATCAGCCCCAAGTTTGGCTGATTGCAGAAGTGAGCTTCTGGCTGCTGAGAGCACCCGCTGGTCAGCTCTGGTACTGCAGCCCACACGGCAGGTGAGTCCCACCACCAGTGCTGAGTCCATTCCTGACACTGAGAAGATAATGCTTATGGGTTGAGGACTGGGCATTGAGAGGTTATCATATATGCACAGAGAAATGAGTGCTGAGGGGTTAGTACACCATAGCTGGGACTGGACACTAAAGGGTTAAATTAAATGGGCAAGGAGTTTAATGCATGCTATGTCTCTTCTGCATTAAAGTTACTTACCTGATTGCCCACCCCTGTACAGTGAGCTGCACACGCACAACTCATTGTACAAATTTGGCAATGCCGAGATGACTGAACTGTCAGCATGTGCAGGTGTCATCTCAGCCCGGCCAATGAAAGCAGTCAGCGATCAATACCCGGCCGCCTGAAGATGTCAGTTGCCTTCTGGAAGCTTGAGGACTCTGCATCGCTGAACTGAAGGTGAGTATAGCTCTGCTTTAATGATTATATGCTGGGAAAAGGAAATTGAGAGGTTAAGGCATATACACTGAGTGTTCTTTGCTTAAGGGGTTGATGCACATGCTCTTGAAATGAATATCTTGAATATTGGGTAGAATGATGGGTAGAAAAGAGACAGGAAGGACAGGGGGGTAGTAGTAACAAAACAGTAAAAATAATGTCAGGGAAAGTAAATTAAAAGGGAGGAGAGAGAAGGAAAGTGGAGTACAGAAGAAGAAAGTCAGGGGGAGGTAAGAGGGACCCTGGTAGGGGGAGGTAGAAGAATTTCTATTGAATGGCTGGCCTAGCTTCCATAGGGGAATAAAAGATTTTATTGATAGACATGATAGTTCAAAGTAAGCAGGGAGGTGATTTTTTCACCCAAGGTGTCTAAATCTGTTTGATGTTATAAGCTTCATCTTCCTGCATCTTGTGGTTTTCTAAAAATATTGTCTGTCAAATGCTATGCTTGTATTCCTGGAATGACAGAATCAGGAGTTCTACTTTAAATATAGTCCAACTTGCAGATGTATAGATTTTGCAGTTGGGAAAATGTTGCACTGATCTGTTTTTTTACCAAGTTGAGCTTCAGAGGCACTTTTTGGATCACCCATTCTAGCACTTGGTGAATACCCTGATATGCCCATACCAAGAATCGCCTGATGTGGCCAAATATGAAGAGAGAGGGTCGTGGTTGACATATAAGTCCGGACTTTTTGAGAGAATAATTTTTTAAACCCGTTTTTACTTTACCCACTTTCAAATATCACAAATTGGTAAAACTATGGTTGGAATTGCCAAAAAGCCTCGAAGCTAAGAAGATAAAGGAAAACATTTAAAAAGAGCTTATAGCTCCCCTTCCTGTTGGCTTTGAATACATAATGCAGTTTTTATGTTTACCTGACTAAAAAAATGAAATCATAGTTTTAAAATAATTTTTTACACTTAACCATGGGGGAGCACTGAGTTGGGTTATTACATCAGCAGACAACTTTTAGACTTTAATAAGCATAAAAAAAAGACAAAAAAAATACTGAACATTGTAATCCCCTCACAGCATTGGAAGGGCATTTTACAGAATTTGACATTTGTATACAGTATGTTTTTCAACCACTAAATTAGTTTTACAATCATAGAGATACTCTTAAAAAAATCTCTCGGGAGATGTTAAAAAAACAATGAATAGTAACATCTATGAACAATTCTGTGTCTCTTGCGTCTTTCTTCGAAAAATCACTGCTCAACCCAATCCATCTATGTGGTTACTATGTACAGTATAAGAAGGCCTCAGCCTTGCACCACTGCACAAGCCACGCCGTCTGACATCTCACGTCTTTCTTTTCTATTTGTTAGTGGGGATTTATTTAGCTTTGTGTACCTTGTTTCAATTTGGGATTTTTTTGCATACATCACATAACAGAACTTCTCTTTTCTCCATATAAGTAGCATGGCTTTCTAGTTTTATAAGCTATTAGGATTGTATCAGTATTTAGGTGACCATGTTACATATGAGTTGTATAAGCGATCTGTGTCATATTTTATGATTTTTTTTTTTGGCATCCTCTATAGATATTTTTTATAGTGAATGGTCATCTTAAAGCGATTCTAAAGGTTAATATTTTTTTTTTAAATAACATGTCTATACTTACCTACTGTGTGCAGTGGTTTTGCATAGAGCAGCCTGGATCCTCCTCTTCTCAGGTCCCCCGCAGGCTCTCCTGGCTCCTCCTGTCTGTTGGGTGCCCCCACAGCAAGCAGCTTGCTATGGGGGCACCCGCTGCTTCATGTGTCCATTCACACATGGAGCTGCGGCTTTGCCCTGCCCCCATAGAATGCATGAAGGTAAAAAACCTTCGGCCTTTACAACCACTTTAATTTTAGAGATACAGGACTTTTTCATTGAGGACAGTGCAGAAATCCAACTTTTTAAAAATGTTTTAATTATATGTTCACAAGCTATAAACGGGGTATTTTGTATAACTATAGTATCATATTTGTTGATTTCCTAGGCCCCTGTATAACCAGCAGACATACCCTTGGGTCTAGAGTCATTGGGATTCTATGTGATATTTAGAAACGATATTGTTTATTGCAAGTATCCCTGGATTATAGACAAGCTAATAAGAAAGAGTACTCCAAGATCCATTGCATTTTGGCCACAGAGGGGCTTTGAGAAGGTACAAATTTTGAGGACTTCAGTGGGGTTAGGTATGTCCTGTGAATGATTTATATTTACATAATATGATATAACATTTTAGATCAAGATAAAGATTTTTAATGCTTTGCTTTTATTTGCAGATTAATACAATAACTTAGAGTTGTTTTAAATAAGCACGTTATAAGCAGTACTTTACTTTCCTATTGGCATAGAAATACAAATACCACAGATGTGCATTATCTGCCAATCCCTCCACTGGCTTCCGATTGCCCAATGGATCAAATTCAAAATGCTTACACTGACGTACAAAGCTGTCCATAATACCGCCCCAAACTACATCACCGACCTAATATCCAAATACCACCCAAACGCACTCTCCGCTCCTCACAAGACCTCCTTCTCTCTAGTTCCCTGGTCTCCTCCTCCCATGCCCGCCTCCAGCACTTCTCCAGGGCATCACCCATCCACTGGAACTCCCTACCCCAATCCATCAGACTATCACCTACTCTCCTCTCCTTTAGGCGCACCCTGAAAACCCACCTCTTCAGGGAAGCCTACCCCGCCCCCTGCTAATTGCCGATCTCCTCCACTCTTCCTACCACTCCATCCCCCACAGCTTTTCTTCCTGTATCACTATCCCCCCCTCCTAGATTGTAAGCTCCATGGAGCAGGGCCCTCGAACCCCTCGTGTATCGCATTGTATTGTTACTGTACTGTCTCATGTATTGTCTCCCATTGTAATGTACAGCGCTGAGCGAACTATTGGCGCTTTATAAATACTGTATAATAATAATAAAGCATGTAAACAGACCCCATCTTTTACCGGCAATAAAATCAACTTCCTTGTTAAGGGTAACTTAACTCTTTGCCATTTGTATTAGATAAAATCTTTTTCTAAGAGGTGACAGCTGTTAAATACATAAAAACTATGGGCAGCATGATATAATATGCAAATCCTTTGTGTACTTACAGTATTACAGCCCCAGTGCGAAGGAGTCCAGGAAGAGACTGAAGCCATGTGTTCCCTGCATAAACAGAAATGCCTGGAGGCTTTGTTCACAGAAGGTGACAAAGAAACAGAACTTACAAGAGAAGAAATTTGCAAAGTTTCAAGTAAATATATATGAAGCAGAGGCTGTTAAATGTACTGATTTCTTGTAGAGAGATCCCTTTTTTAATATAAATATACCGATTTCACAACAGAGATTCCTGTGCCAAAGCTTTGTTGTGTTGTTTCGAGTACAGTGGTCAAAGCTTAGAACTGCTATCTGATTTTTGTCTCATTTAGAGGGATTTCTACCCACTTTCTGTCCTGGTAACTACTTCTTGTTCAAGAAATTTTCAGAGTGCTCCTTTTGCTGCACTTTGTGGCAGTCAGCCATAAATAACAACTTGCGCTTACATCACTTGCTTCATTCAGAAAAATTAAATTGGTTAGCCAGCAGGTAATATTAAAGAGTTTAGAAAGCTGTTCACCACTGTTGTTTTCATTCTGGTTCATGTCTGGTTCCTCAACATTTTTCCTGCATTTGGGGTGCCTAACAGCTTCACTTCAAACTCAAAGTGCTTACCAAACAACACCAAAGCCATATAGGTGATAGGTTAATTAAAATTATAAACATTTGCTAACTTCACTGTAAAACCCATAGGGATGATAAATAAGCATTAGAAATTCAATGCATACAAAATGCTCCAAATGACAAATTCAATTAAAAAATGTTTAATAATGTTATGACACTGGGCTTCATTCACTAAAGCAGATAGCATGCAGTATTTAGGTGACCTGAAATGTTTTTTCCCCAAATACATTTTATTTTTAGCTGTTTGTTAAGGAGCCGACAGCCGGCAGCATCCTTAACCAGTAAACTGTAGGTTGTTAAGGAGCAAGAGGCCGCTGTGTCCTTAACAACCATGGCTCAACCGCTGTCAGCGGGATCCCACGCTGACAGCAGAATATAACCAAAGGAATTGCTGACATTAACATTTTTTTTTAATCAGTGTGCGGGTCCCCCCTTCAGGTCTGGTATGTATTTTGAGGGGAACCTGGTGAAGAAAGACCTGGTGATCTACCTTGTAAAAGAATTTGCCAAGAAAATTTTACAATAATAGCTTTCAAGTGTATCAGCCATGGTGGCGAGAGAGCTGGCCTGTGGAACTGCAGAGAATCAGAACTTGAAAAATGAAGCAACCTTAAACCTTTCCTTTCAGCAATTTGAAGATTAACGATCCCTGTGCAGAGGGTACATTATTCTACATTCCATTTAGACAGCTGGTAGTACACAGCACTGTATGTTTCTAGCTGGAGGCTGCACTGTCACTGACAGTGATTGATCTTTATTTAATATTTGGGAACCAATCAGCACAGTTCCCAATCACAAGGTTTACAGTTTTACCCATATTTGCCAGCTTTTTAGATATTGTGCCATCTTTTTTTAAGGGCAACAGTAGAAGGGTTGAGTTGCATGGTTTATTTTGTATTCAAAAACTATAACCAATATCACAGGAGTTTATTTAGTAGATTTCAAAGAAAGATGTTTTCATTACGAACAATCTCTTAGGGATTAAAATAGCTGTAGAGTCACTGTGATGTGCAAAATCAGCTACACCTCTAAAACAAACTAGAATAATTTTTTGGAGAAATCATTTACATTTCGAACTGCAGTCATCTGTATTTTTTAAATGTTACAAGTTTATCACCATTTACAAAGGTCTTATCTTTGCCAGTTTTACAGACTGTATTTAAATATTTTGTGACATAGACAAGGAATAAGTTGTAGCAGCCGACATTGTACTTTATCACATCACATTAAAATCATAGCATAGATAGTAAAAGCAGATGCTGTCTCTTATGTCACATTTACAATCTTTGCTATCTTACAGATATTTTACTGTCTTTATTCACAGGTTGTCTCTTCATGCAGAAGGCCATGCACATTGCTAAGAACCATGCTGCTTCCCTTTTTGACTATGCTGTGTCAGGAGATGTAAGAATGTTACTGGCAGTACAGCGCCACCTAGCAGCAGCTCAGGATGAAAATGGGGATAAGTAAGAACTAATTACTGTTTGCCTATTTTTCTTTTCTTTTTTGTTTGTGTTTTTATTCTCCTTCGCTTTTACTTATTACTTTATGATAAATAACTGTTTTATAAGTACAATTGCATTACAAACCATAGCTTTGCTTGATATCCAGTGTGTTACTGGCATGACATCAGGTTATAGACGTAACGTTTTTATGAGAGAAATGAATAGGCTGCCTCTTTGAGTTTGCTGACTCTGTTTTTAAAAGTTCCTTTTCTGTTCAATAATTGTTATGTATTTTCCAAGGAAAAATATCGTTGCATGTAAAGAAAAACTTTTTTACATTCTCTACTCCCAGTATAAATGAAAACAATATGGCAGTTAAAATCTTCAATTCAGATTGGCATATTTTTTGTGCCTCTACAGTCAAATTATATAGATTAGTTGGCTGATCGATAAGGGGTTGCAGAAGCCAATTGCCTTAGCCCTTGCGTGGAAGATCTACAGAAATGACACTAATTAAAATCCCAATTCCAAAAGAAGTTGGTACACTGTGTTAAATCTTCATATATACAGAATGCAATGATTTGCAAATCTCATAAACTCATATTTCATTCACAATATCAAATGTTTAAACTGAGAAAATTTACCATTTTAAGAAAACAAATAAGGTAATTTTAAAATTGATGAGAGCAACACGTCTCTAAAAAGTTGGAACAGGGCCATGTTTAACACGATGTAGCATCCCCACTTCTTTTACAAACACTCTGCAAATTTTTCTGGGAACTGAGGAGACCAGTTGCTGGAGTTTTGGGAGAAAAATGTTGTCCCATTCTTGCCTGCTGTAGGATGCGAACTGCTCAACAGTCCTGGGTCTTATTTGTCGTATTTTTTGTTTCAAGATGCACCAAGTATTTTCAATTGCTGAAAGGTGTGGACTGTAAGCAGGGCAGTTAAGCACCCGGGCTCTTCTACTACGAAGCCATACTGTTGTCACAGATGCAGTATGCAGTTTAGCATTGTCCTGCTGAAATATGCAAGGCTTTCCCTGAAAAAAAAAATAATTTGGAAGGGAGCATATGCTACTCCTAAACCTGGCTATATCTTTCAGCATTGATGATGCCTTTCCAGATGAGCAGGCTGCCAATTCCATACGCACTAATGAACCCTCATACCGTCAGAGATGCTGTCTTTTGAACCGAATGCTGATAACCAGCTGGAAGGTCCCTCTCCTCTTTAGTTCAGAGGATGCGGCACCCATGCTTGCCAAAAAGAATGTCAAATTTTGATTTGTCTGACCAACGTTTTCCACTTTGCAACAGACCATTTTAAATGAGCTTTGGCCCAGAGAAGACAGCGCCATTTTTGGATCATGTTCAGATATGGCTTCTTTGCATGATAGAGCTTTACTTTGCATTTTTTGATGGCATGGCAGACAGTGTTCACAGATGGTGATTTTTATTCCTGAGCCCATGCAGTGATGTCCATCACAGAATCATGCCTGTATTTAATGCAGTGCTATCTGAGGGTATCAAAGATTACGGGCATCCAATATTGCGTTTCAGCCTTGTCCCTTGCCCACATTTCTCTTGAGGTTTCTCCAGATTCTCTGAATCTTTTGATAATATTATGTACTGTAGATGATGATATATTTAGTCTTTGCAAAAGATTGGTGAACCTCTGCCCATCTTTACTTCTGAGATACTCTAATTCTCTAAACTGCTTGTTTTATACTCAATAATGTTACTGACCTGCCAATTAACCTAATTAGTTATGTTCCTCCAGCTGTCAACTTTTTTGAGTGTTGCTGTCATCAGTTTCAAAATTACTTATCGTATTTTTCGCTCCATAAGACGCACCTGACCATAAGACGCACCTAGGTTTTAGAGGAGAAAAACAAGAAAAAAAATATTCTGAACCAATGGACTGCAGACACAGTACAGGGGATGACCAGAGACTGCGGACACAGTACAGGGGATGACCACAGACTGCAGACACAGTACAGGAGATGACCAGAGACTGCGGACAGTACAGGGATGACCAGAGACTGCGGACACAGTACAGGGGATGACCACAGACTGCAGACACAGTACAGGAGATGACCAGAGACTGCGAACACAGTACAGGAGATGACCAGAGACTGCGGACATAGTACAGGGGATGACCAGAGACTGCGGACACAGTACAGGAGATGACCAGAGACTGCGGACATAGTACAGGAGATGACCAGAGACTCCGAACATAGTACAGGGGATGACCAGAGATTGCGGACACAGTACAGGGGATGACCAGAGACTGCGGACACAGTACAGGGGATGACCAGAGACTGCAGACACAGTACAGGAGATGACCAGAGAATGCGGACACAGTACAAGGGATGACCAGAGACTGCGGACACAGTGCAGGAGATGACCAGAGACTTTCGGACACAGTACAGGAGATGACCAGAGGCTGCGGACACAGTACAGGAGATGACCAGAGGCTGCGGACACAGTACAGGAGATGACCAGAGACTGCGGACACAGTACAGGAGATGACCAGGGACTGCGGACACAGTACAGGGGATGACCAGAGACTGCAGACAGTACAGGGGATGACCAGAGACTGCGGACATAGTACAGGAGATGACCAGAGACTGCAGACACAGTACAGGAGATGACCAGAGATTGCGGACACAGTACAGGGGATGACCAGAGACTGCGGACACAGTACAGGGGATGACCAGAGACTGCGGACACAGTACAGGAGATGACCAGAGAATGTGGACACAGTACAGGGGATGACCAGAGACTGCGGACACAGTACAGGGGATGACCAGAGACTGCGGACACAGTACAAAGGATGACCAGAGACTGTGGACACAGTACAGGAGATGACCAGAGACTGCGGACACAGTACAGGAGATGACCAGAGACTGCGGACACAGTACAGGAGATGACCAGAGACTGCGGACACATTACAGGGAATGACCAGAGACTGCAGATACACTACAGATGACCAGAGACTGCAGACACAGTACAGGGGATGACCAGAGACTGCGGACACAGTACAGGAGATGACCAGAGACTGCGGACATAGTACAGGGAATGACCAGAGACTACAGACATAGTACAGGGAATGACCAGAGACTGCGGACATAGTACAGGAGATGACCAGAGACTGCGGATATAGTACAGGGAATGACCAGAGACTGCTGACATAGTACAGGGAATGACCAGAGACTGTGGACATAGCACAGGGAATGACCAGAGACTGCGGACATAGTACAGGGAATGACCAGAGACTGCGGACATAGTACAGATGACCAGAGACTGCAGACAGTGCAGGGGATGACCAGAGACTGCAGACAGTAAAGGAGATTACCAGAGACTGCGGACCTTTGGGGAGGGAGGGGGAACGGGTACCTGAATTTGACAGGTACCCGCTCCCACTTCCGTGGAGTTGTTCTTCCTTCTTCTTCCCGCGGCGGCTTCTGTGACAGCCGGGTGCCCACTGCGCATGTGTGAGAAGCGCTGCGCTTTGTGAATGGCCCGGAGCCTTCTGGGACCTGTCATGTGTCCCAGAAGACGCCAGACCATTCACAAAGCGCAGCGCTTCTTGCGCATGCGCAGTGGGCACCCGGCTGTCACAGAAGCCGCCGCAGGAAGACTGCAGCGCTGGAGTGAGGAACAGGTAAGGTCCTGCAGGAGAAAAGAGCTGAGTGGCCGGCCCGATATTCTGACATGGTGGCGGCAGAAATACCGGACCGGCCGCTTTACATTCACTCCATAAGACGCACTGACATTTTCCCCCCTTTTTTTGGAGGAAAAAAGTGCGTCTTATGGAGCGAAAAATATGGTAATTTTTTTTCTTAAAATAGTACATTTTTCAGTTTAAGCATTTGATATGTTTTCTATTGTGACTAAAATATGGGGCCATGAGATTTGCAAATCATTGCATTTTTTGTTTTTATGTAGATTTTACACAGCATCCCAACTTGTTTGGAATTGGGGTTGTAACAAGCAAATCAGTATGATAGCAAAACAATTGGCATCTTCAGGAGAGCTCAACAACGCACTTTCCATGTTTTTAATACAACAGGTTTTTTAAACCTCTATAATGTTTGTTCGATTTGCAGTGTCCTTCATCTTTCTGTTATTCACCTTCATGTTGCACTGGTTAAGATCTTTCTGGAAATAACATCTGGAGTCATATGTGAAGATATCATCAATGTGCGAAATGATCTTTATCAGGTATGCAATCAGTGTATGTTTTATCAGTGTATGTTGAGAGAGAATCTTAAAACAGGACTTTTTTTTAAAGCCCTCCCTCCCATACCTGTCGTTGTTTTTAACTCCCTTGATTTATGACAGCTTGTGCTCACAGGAATTTGGTTGAATGGTGCTGGCAGTAAGAGCTGCAACTTCTATGTTTAAAACAGCTCGGTAATTTATTTTTAAGAATAATATAAAACTGAAGATTGAAAAGGTGGCAGTTATTTTCAGCTGAATCTAGTAAGATTTGAAAATTACAGTCACATGGGTGAAAATATAGGTACTTATCCGTGTGTTAAGGAACCAATTAAGGTGTCCATTTATGACACAGAATAGCTGAGAGAATCGCGAGATTATAGTAAAATCAGCCATTTTCCAGTGTTTGTTGACCATTCTCCAGCGTTTGTAAACCGTTCTCCCTTCGTTTGGAGAACTGATCTACACTGCTTCATAAACTGCATTCACAGGAGAACTGTGTTCTCCGAGAATGCCGGAGAACTGAGCAGAGATCTATTACCGCTGGTTCATAAGCGGACACCTAAGTGAATTGAGTCTTATGCTAATGCTTTAATACTTATTGTAACAATTCATTCACTTGGCTTGCCAAGCCATGTTAACATTTGTTCAGTACCCCACCATAAAGCAGGAGAGGTCCTGGCATTTTAGATTTTTTTTACTCCAATTTCACATCCTCTGGCTAATTGAACAACCCAACCTTTCAGATAAACTGGTGCTTAAAAAGCACGTCAAAGGTGCGGAATGTTGCCATTGTATACACTGGATATATTGGAGGGGTCTGTGTTACAACAGATTTCTGATACATGAATAATGCTTTCAAAATTTTTTCACCTTGTCCATTCCTATCAAAGTGACAGTGTCTTTGCAAAGGAGCCCACTGTGCTGGTTGGTGCCGTATGTTAGGGAGAGTGATGACATCCCTGTCTCTGTCATGTAACAATTTTTGGGCTAGACCAACACCGTTGTTGAACTTTGTGTGACACTGGATGCTCAAGTGGTACACGGCACTGATTAACCACTTGCCTACCAGGCACTTATACCCCCTTATTTACCAGGCCAATTTTCAGCTTTCAGCGCTGCCGCACTTTGATTGACAATTGCGCAGTCATGCAACATTGTACCCATATGAAATTTTGATCATTTTTTTCTCACAAATAGAGCTTTCTTTTGGTGGTATTTAATCGCCACTGGGCGCTTTACTTTTTGCGCTATAAATAAAAAAATTGCAAAAAATTTGAAAAAAAAAAAAAAAGTTTCTTTGTTTCTATTACTTCTGGGCACAGGTGTGTGACACTGCAGAGTGGCGCAGGTGGGTTCACTGCTGGGCACAGGTGGGTGCACTGCTGGGCACAGGTGGGTGATCTGCTGGGCACAGGTGGGCGGAGCTAGTGGGCGCACTGCTGGGCACAGGTGGGCGGAACTTGCGGGTGGCACTGCTGGGCACCGATCATCAGGGCACTGATCATCAGTGCCCTGATGATCGGTGCCGATCCCCGCTCTGACAACTGCCGGTTCTCGGCAGTACTTTCCTCACGATCTGACAGCGTGAGGAAAGTGCAGCCGAGAACCGGCACTTGCATTTCCCTCTGATCAGCGTGTCATTGGACACCACTGATCACGTGGTAAAAGGCCGCTGTGATTGGCCTTTTACCACATCATGTGATCAGCTGTGTCCGTAGGACACAGCGATCACGGAGATCGCCGGGTGCGCGCCCCCTGGGGCGCGCAGGAGAGCGCGTTCTGGGAGGCCATCATATGACGTCCACTCAGAACTGGCCGGCCGCAGTGCAGCCGTCATTCGGCTATCTGCGGTCGGCAGGTAGTTAAGGAGGAGATTGCACAAGATTTGCATATGAGTGTGTTTCACACTGAAGCCACTTGGACTTTTGAATACCATGGGCAATATAAGCACATGGAAATAAATGTTTTTAAGGGTATTCTTTTATGATTATTAGGAGATGTTTGTGTGTTTTGCACTGAAGCAATTTGGACTTTTTATTTTTGAATGTCACAGACTATAGAAGGAGGAGATTGCATAAGATTTGGATCGCACACAATTGCACATTAAAGACTTGAGTGTGGTTTGCATTGAAGCATTTTGGACTTTTAATTGTGAATGTCACAAACAATATAAGCACACGGAGATAAATGTTTTTAAGTGTATTTGGTTATGATTATTAGGAGATTTTTGAGAAACATTTTTTTTAATTGGTCTGTGCATTTTGTATGATGCAATATGCCAATTTTTGTCCACAATAATTGTTATATATAGTTTAATATTTGATTTTTAATAGATAAGCGCTGCACATTTTTAATTTTTGTTCTTAATTTTGTGCAGTGAATCAAAAGTGTGCTAGCAGCTAGGAGTGAGAGGGAATTTAGGCATCAGCTGCGTAGACACTGTATAATTTTTTATATTTTTGCTCATTGACAAGCTGAAGGCTTGTGAACCTGTAGCATCAATGTTGATAGCCATGTCCCCTGCAACATTTTTTTCATTCCAATGTAGTGCAAGCAGGCACAGCTTACATAAGAGTGGCAACAGTGCAGTGCAGGATCATTGTCTCATCATCATAGGAAGTTCTATTTGGTGAACATTACTGGCAGGCTCAACAAGTATTTGTTGGACTTTGTGCGCAGGTTTATTTTTAATTACGTTCTGCAGCATTTTTTAATGGGAGGATGTATTCTGGAAAACCCCTTCTAAAGGGAAATTTCCAGTATAAAAATTACCAATAAACCTACATAATTACCAGTACACCTAGATAATGTGTACACTTTGTATATATTTTTCTGATCTTGTGTTGATTTGGTAGCACACAAATAGAAAATAAATTCCTACTTAATCTAGTCACATTATGTAATTAGAATATGTCTGGGCATAAGACAATAAAAAATGTGTCATTTATATTTTGAATAATAAAAAGCTGTAAATATGAGACCATGTTAGTATTGAGCTCTTGAATGCAATAAATCGTTTTGACCACCTGGAAAGTAGAAAAGTGTCTTGGAACTATGGCATCATGTGAATGCGATATAAAAAAAACAAACGCAAAATCACTAGTAGTAGAGTCCAGGCACCAGGAGTGCTCTAATTTTTTTTGGTTGCCGAGGACTGTTATTCCCCATCTTTTGCTGGATGTAGCACCGCAGCAGGGGTTTAACCCTGTGGGACAGAGCATTGATGTCATTCCACCGGGTAGAGTGTCACATTCCGCACTTTCTGTCCCACCAAAGAGCATCAAAGAAGCATCTCCTGGCTGCTGCTTCCACTCGAAAGAGCCATTCCTGCTGTCTGCCTTCAGCTACTTTGGTCACCCTCATCACTTGTAATCACCTTGCTTTATCCAGCAAATTTCATGTCCACTACACACACGTGCAGTATAGTGAGTTTTTATATGTAGCAAGCAAAATATTGTTTAAAAATATGCCACACAATAACACATTGATCACTGTATCAGTGAAAGAGCAGTAATACCATTTGTCTGAGTTTTTATTACAATTAATATTTAATTCAAGAGGAATTAATTGTAGAATCGCATACATTTGTTTAGTCTTAGTCTTTATCTATAGTTTGTTTATTCTTTTGTTAGAGTGATATAAAGCAAAACTGAATTTTCAGTTTAAATCGGCTAAATACATTTCTGGCATAAGAAAACAAAATGTATGCAAAGTCTTGCAGTTTCTTTACAGTTACAGCCTGACTAGAAGAACAAGGGTATTTCTCAACTACTGCAGCTCATGTTTCTGCACTGCATTCCTGCCCTAGTCAAGAGTGCTTAAGTAGACTGCTGGACATTCAGACTGCGCCTGATAGATTAATTTACCTGTCCATGCCCTGGATTCAGATCTGTGTGACATTTGTTTGACTGATCATACCCTAGATTACACCTGCAAGTTGTCTGAACTATGTTTCCATGCAGTTTGCCTGTGCTTATAGTAAGCATCAGTTTGCTTTGCTACTGCCACTCTGTCTGCCTTTTTTGGAACCTAAACTGTTTTATTGGATTGGTTTGTTTTTGCTCTATCTGACCATCAGCCTTCTGACTCTTTTGCTGTTTGGTCTGACCATATGTTTGAAGACTTGTACCACTCTTGCATCTGCCCTGCCTGTTAACCAGTTGTCAACCCTGGTAATACAGTGGATCCACTGAACTCTGTACCAGTATCAACTGGCAGCTCTTGCATGCTCCAGACTCACAATCACCAATATTCACTGTTTGGCAGTGGACATGTGCAGTGTGTATCAACTCCATGCCTGAAGCTTTCACACAATAACAAGGGTTCTTCCCTGCATCATGTTGACAGGGAATAAGGATAAGGCTCCAGGACTTCCACTTTCATTTACTGTTATTAGGTGACAGTTGAGGAAGATCCCTGTTTATAAATGGTTCTTGCTCAGTACATAATATGGTTTATGCTAATAATCTCTTTCTACATTTGTAGACTCCTTTGCATTTGGCTGTCATCACTTGTCAATCTGATGTTGTTGAAGATATTCTGAAAGCAGGAGGAGATCCATTAATGTTAGATCGTAATGGGAATTCTGTCCTGCACCTTGCATGTAAGGAAGGAGATGCAACCACTCTTAGCATTCTTCTTAAACACCCAAAATTAACTGAGATTATCAATCTTCCCAACAATGATGGTAAGATAGTAAGAATACTGAAGTGAAGAAGTAAATTATTTATATCGGAAACATTAAAGTGAACCTGTTACCACAGGAACACTAGCAAAAGAAGCCTGACCAGTAGAAGAAGATCATGTATATATTTCCAGCAGGCTGTGCCTTCAAATTCCACCGCTTTGTCCTGTTGTGACATATAATCTGGCTAAAGGAAATACTGCCTGCGGCGGGAGGAGCAGGTATTCACATGCATGGAAGTGTGGAATACGTACAACAGCCAGGGAGCAGCAAAGCAGCATTGGAAAACACAGACAGCGGAAAGGTAAGTATGCAGTATCATCTTTTACAGCCCAGGTTTCTTTTACAAGTAACCCTGTGGTTACAGGTTCACAATAATATTTATATGGAAATTTTATCCTTTTAATATATTCTTTAATGTATTAAAATCTGTGTTCCTTGGAGTAGTTTGTAATTATCTACTTACAAAGAAACAGCTGTATTTGCTTCCTTTGTGCACCTTATCTAAATACAAATCTAGAGTCTTTCCACAAACAACACATTCTATACAGTTTAAGCTGACCAAAGATTACTCGTTTTTGTTTAGATCAGCCAGCGGGCTGATCAAAAAAAATTAAAAGATTCCCTCACCAAGCAAGAGAAGTTGATAGAGGAATCCTCCCTGCTGAGACATTGTATTCTGCTGGTGCAGACTCGCCACTCAACAAAAGTAAATTGTTAGGTCAACTATGGCTGAGTGGGAGCAGCCACGGCTCGTTTGAATTTAAGCCAGTCCCTATATATATATATATATATATATATATATATATATATATAATTTTTCTTCTTTTTTTTTTTTTTTTTTAAGAAAGCGGTATTTTTTTTCAAGAATACACGTAGTCACATCATACATACAATGGGAACGGAGACAAAGTAATGGCAAAAAGAATTATAAGTACACAAACAAGAAACCACTTGCCACCGGGCAAGTAAAAGACAACTAACAAAGATCAGCTAACATGGCTCCTCTACCGCGGGGATAAATATATGTAACAAGGAAAGGGCAAAATAAACCGCAATCACACATCCTCCTCCACATCACAAGTGGACATGGAGTCAAGCCACTTAAACCTGAATTTTATGATACTTAGCAGGGCATCCTCTATGCATATAAATAACCTTCTTATATGGTAATGTACTATTTATTGCGGCAACCCACTGTGGAAATGTAGGTGGGAGTGCTCAAAGCCAAGTACGGGCAATCAATAATCTGTCCATAAAGAGAGTTTTTGTAAGAAAATAGTTTGAAATTTGTCAGTTTCTGAGGTAAGAAGAAGACCAAGTAAGCATTGCTTAGGGCATAAATTAGGGGGGAGCCCATTTTATCATGGAGGAACTGAACCACCTGAATCCAGTAACCCTGGATAAGAGGACAAGACCATATGAGATAAAAAAAAGGTACCATCGAAAACCCACATCTAGGACAGAGTGGATAGTTTTGTGGTCTGTATCTAGATAACTGAATAGGCGTTAAATAGGTTCTATGTAATATGTGTAGCTGGGTGAGGCAATCCGACACTTTCGGGGAGACCAATTTGCTTGCAGTCAATACCTCTTCCTACAGTTCATCATCCAGCTCCCCCACGTCCACCTCCCATTGGGTTTTAAGTCGATATGCCAATGTCGATGCAGGGGGCAGAAGAAGGAGATTCAGGGAGGTTCGAGTTGTCCCATAATGGGGTGTGCGCATGTATGCAGAGAACCAAGAAAGCAGTATTTTTTACTCCTAAATAACAATATGATTTAGTGATGTGGTTTAGTAATGCATGCTACTGGTTCATGTGGAGAATACATTTATGTATACATGTCATTTTCTTGCATTTTTTATATTTTTGAAATATGTGAGATAATACTGTGGTGTTAACCCATGTTTTGTGGGAATTTTTTTTTCGGTATTGGTCCTAATTGTGCGTGGTAGCATTAAAGTAATCAGTAGTGTTAAGTTTGGTTGTTAAATATGAATTTTTGTGGTTATGAGTTCTGCATGGACATAAAATTTGCAGATCGCTACAAAAAAAAGTGAAATGAAATATTCATGTTTGCCAATGTATCTAAAACAAATGAAAATGCTCCTCAGAACATAACAGGTCTTTGTTCTCCACCAGGCTTAAGTGCAGTCCACATAGCAGTAATTGCAAACAGTATGGGCTGCCTTCGACAGTTAATATTAGCAAGGGCAGATGTGGATGCCCAGGAGCAGAAGTCAGGGAGAACCCCTTTGCATTTTGCTGTTGAACAAGACAACATTTCTCTGGCAGGCTGTCTGCTTCTTGAGGTGAGAACATGGAAATGTTTGCTTCCTAGAGTCTGGTGATAACACTTGGTTGCCCCAGCATTCTCTTTTAAGCAACATTGTTGAAGTTTTCTTTTGTAAGTGTCTTTTTCATCTGTCACCAACACACACAGTGCTTAAAGGTCTTTATCTGTTTGATAATGTACTCCAACCAGGGGCGGACTGACAACTCATGGGGCCCCCGGGCAATAAGAAATAATGGGGCCCTCTGTTTCCCTGCCTACACTTAAGCTACACCCACACAACCCCCTACCTACATATTGCAGCTCAGCTGCAAAGAAGGGGCATTTAGATATTTACTGCAGCTAAGTCTGCATGAATGTTCCTGGCTTCTTTCCGTAGAAGCCACTGGGAACTTCCAGGTTTAAAGATGGCTGCCATGTGGTGGGAGGGAGATAGAGGTGTGAGAGAGAGGAGGGGTGAAAAAGAGAGAGGAGGAGGAGTGAGAGAGAGAGGAAGGGGAGAGAGGTAGTGTGTGGTTTAAATTGCACTAAAAAAATTGGGTGTGGCTTAAAAGGGGTGTGGTTAAATAGTGTCTGAGATGACTTACATAGTGTAGAATGTGGTAATGTTAAATAGGGAATGTACAGCGTGAAGTATATGACAGTGGAGAGGAGTGTGGAGTGTATGGTGGTGGGTAGTATGTGCAGGATGGTGTCAGTAGGGCAGTGAATGGTGTCAGTAGTTCTTTATTTGTATTATTATTATTATTTTTTTTTTTTTTTACAATTTTATGATTTTTTTTTACAATTTAATATTTTATTATTTTTATAATTTTTTCAGAATGCTTTTGGGTGCTGTCAGTAGAACAATGGAGTGGGTGTCAGAATTTTTTTATTTTTATTATTTATATTCTTAATTATTTTTTATAATTTATTCTTGTATTTTTTTTACAATGATTTTGTGTGGGCAGTGGGCAGTGGGCAGTGGACAGTGTCAGTAGGGAGTGGACAGGGAGCACTAGTATTTGTTGGGCTGTTATGAGATTCGGATGAAAAAACAGAACCTGTACCCCCTTATATCATGCGTCCCTATCAAGTCCCTCTTACATCAGATGTCCCCACATGGGACCAACTACTACCATATTCTGATGACACAAAACTAAACTTCTTTGGCTGCACTCATGAATGATATTGCTGGAGGACAAAATAGGAAAGGGGAGGGAGAGAGATTTGGGGGAAGGAAAGAAATGAAGGAAGGGAGGGAGGGGATGGATGGGGGAAGGGAGGAAAGGAAGGAAGGAAATGGAGGAAGGAAGGAAGGGGGTGGGGGGAGGAAAGAAAAGAAGGAGGGGAGGAAGGAAGGAAGGGGAGGGAGGGAGATTGGGGATGGATGGAGGAAGGAAGGAATGAATGAAGGGAGGGAATAGAGGGAAGGAAAGAAATGGATGAAGGAAGGGAGGGGAGGGAGGAAGGAAGGGAGGGGAGGGAGGAAGGAAGGAAAGGAGGGGAGGGAAGAAGGGAGGAAAAAAAGGAGGGGAGTGAGGAAAGAAGGAAGGGAGGGGATGCAGGAAGGAAGAAAAGAGAGGGAGGAAATTGATGAAGGAAGGAAAGGTATGGATGGAGGAAGGAAAAGAGGGAGAAAGGAAGGGAATGGATGGAGGAAGGAAGGGGATAGAGGAAAGAAGAAGGGATGAGAGGGAGGAAGGAAGGGGAAGGAGAAAGGAATGGGATGGGGGAAGGAAGGGGATTAAGGAAGAAATAAAGAAGAAAAGGGAGGGAATGTAAGGATGAAGGAAGGAAGGGAATGGATGAAGGAAGGAATGAAAGAAAGGGAAGGAAAGGAGGGGAGGGAGGGGATGGAGGAAGGAAAGAAGAAAGGGAGGGGATGGAGGAAGGAAGGGAAGGAATAAAAGGGAGAGAGGGAGGGAATGGATGGAGGAAGGAAGGAAAGGAGGCACATTCAGAAGCATCACAGAGCTGCCGGCTGATCTGGACACAATTTCCCACCTACACATCCTCTTCTCAGAAGCTGCATGACTGGAGTGTGGGCAGGAACAGGGTGAGGCAGAGCAGATCTGGGCTCTCTGTTATTGTTGTGGAGGATGGGGGGGAGGGGCTGAGCACTGGCAGAGAAGTCGAGGCATCAGAGACCTGCGGGGGGCTGAGGAGCACCTGAGGGGATCCAGAAGGGAAATCCGATGCACAGTTAGGGATGATCGGTGCAGCGGTGGGACAGTTACATGCAGTGATCTCCCTTTATGGTTTTCAATGAAGCAACTGGAAGCCGATTCTCCTCCTCTCCCTTCCACAGCTTTCAGCTGCTTCATTGAAAGCCATACATGCAGATCGAGGCTTGTGACTGTCCCCTCCGCTGCACCGATCATCCCTAACTTTGCTCCTGATGCTTGTCATTCATGGGTGCAGGGTGTGTGCAGTGAACACCTTGCACCCATGGATGATACGCCACTGCCTCTCACCTTCCCACTGCCCACTGACTCCATCACCAGCAGCATGTAGCAAGGCACTAACATGGCCCGGGACCTGAGACTGCCTCCTCCTCTGCTCTCCACACTGTCACCGGCAGTCCTCTGCTCTTTGGGTACACGTTTTTCCTGCCTCCCCATCCCCTCCATCCTGCCAGGTCCTGCTCAGAGCCACATTCCTGTCTGAATAATGTGTCTGGGTTTTGAGGCAGACACATTATTCAGACAGACCTAAATATGCTACCCTCATAACGACATCAGTGGAGCCTCTCATGGGGCCCCCTACTGATCCCGGGCTCTTAGGCAATGCCCGAATAGTTAGTCTGTCCCTGACTCCAACTATTCTTTTTTGTCTGGGGAGATAAATCTTGCCATCCTCCCTTAGATATACCACTGAGCTAGGTAACCAAACAACAGCACACATTTATTCCTTGTGATTTCCTGCAACTGAAAACGCGCTGTGTTTTCAGATGTGTGGGGGTGCCGTTAAGAACGAATCGTAGCCCCATGCTTCTGCAAAAGCACAGGACAGTGTAGTTGCGGGTGCAGGAAAAGGTGCGATTTGCCGCTGTCCCGCACCTGCAACCACCCGCACAAGTGTCAACCTAAATAGCAAATGAGGGCTCTAATATGATGTAGATTAACATTCACTGTTAAGCAGATGGTCTGTGCAGTATGTATCAACTGCAGCCACCACCATAAAGGTTTCAGGGGTGGCAGCAACAGGTAGTGTGAACAAAACACATGGGTCTTGTGCATACTACCAGTTTCTTTTATATTTTGGATACAAATGGGCAGCTAAGAGGCTAGCACTTCTGTCTAGCAGCACCGGGGTCGTCCGTTCGAATCCCAACCACAGCACTACCTGCACAGAGTTTGCATGTTTTCCCTGTGCCTATGTGGGCTTACTCCGACACTCCAAAGACATGCTAGGAGGTTAATTGGCTCCTGTCTAAATTGGTCCTAGTATATGTATGAATGTGGGTTTGGGGCGTTACATTGTAAGCTCCTTGAGGGCAGGGACTGATGTGAATGTATAAAAAATATGTAAATTGATGGCGCTATACCTGTATCTGTAATAAATAAAAATTGATAGTATACAGTGAGGAACAGAAGTATTTGAACACCCTACGATTTTGCAAGTTCTCCCACTTAGAAATCATGGAGTGGTCTGAAATTCACATTGTAGGTGCATTCTCACTCTGAGAGACAGAATTTAAAAAAAAATTCAGGAAATCACATTGTATGATTTTTAAAGAATTTATTTGTCTTGCACTGCTGAACATAAGTATTTGAACACCTGAGAAAATCAGTGTTAATATTTGGTACAGAAGCCTTTGTTTGCAATTACAGAGGTCAAACGTTTCCTGTAGTTCTTGACCAGGTTTGCACACACTGCAACAGGGATTTTGGCCCACTCTTCCACACAGATCTCCTCTAGATCTGTCAGGTTTCGGGGCTGCCGCTGAGCAACACGGAGTTTCAGCTCCCTCCAAAGATGTTCTTTTGGATTTAGGTCTGGGGACTGGCTAGGCCACTCCAGAACCTTGATATGCTTCTTACGAAGCCACTCCTTGGTTATCCTGGCTGTATGCTTCAGGTCGTTGTCATGTTGGAAGACCCAGCCACGACCCATCTTCAATGCTCTGACTGAGGGAAGGAGGTTGTTGCTCAAAATCTCACAATAAATGGCCCCATTCATCCTCTCCTTAATACAGTGCGGTCGTCCTGTCCCCTTCGCAGAAAAGCACCCCCAAAGCATTATTTTACCACCCCATGCTTCACAGTAGGGATGGTGTTCTTGGGATGCAACTCATCCTTCTTTTTCCTCCAAACACGACGAGTGAAGTTTAGACCAAAAAGTTCTACTTTGGTCTCATCTGACCACATGACTTTCTCCCATGCCTCCTCTGGATCATTCAGATGGTCATTGGCAAACTTCAGACGGGCCTGGACATGTGATGACTTGAGCAGGGGAGCCTTCCGTGCAATACATGATTTGAAACCATGACGACGTAGTGTCCTACCGACAGTGACCTTTGAAACTGTGGTCCCAACTCTCTTCATGTCATTGACCAGCTCCTCCCTTGTAGTTCTGGGCTGATTCCTCACCTTTCTTATCATCAGTGATACCCCACGAGGTGAGATCTTGTATGGAGCCCCAGTCCGAGGGAGACTGACAGTCGTCTTTAGCCTCTTTCATTTTCTAACAATTGCTCCAACAGTTGATCTATCTTCACCAAGCTGCTTGGCAATTGCCCCGTAGCCCTTTGAAGCCTTGTGGAGGTCCACAATTTTGTCTCTGGTGTCTTTTGACAGCTCTTTGGTCTTGCCCATGGTATTAGTTAACGTCTGACTGACTGTGGGGTGGAAGGTGTCTTTAAAGAGCTCAGACAGGTGCTTCTAAGTTAGATTAATGAGTGAAGTAGAGGTGGACTTTTTAAAGGCACAGTAACAGGTCTTTGAGAGCCAGAATTCTTGCTGTTTCTTAGGTGTTCAAATACTTATGTTCAGCAGTGCAAGACAAATAAATTCTTTAAAATTCATACAATGTGATTTCCTGATTTTTTTTTTTAATTTTGTCTCTCAGAGTGGGAATGCACCTACAATGTGAATTTCAGACCCCTTCATGATTTCTAAGTGGGAGAACTTGCAAAGTCGCAGGGTGTTCCAATACTTCTGTTCCTCACTGTATTTGAATGTTGAATATTTTAACATTAAGTCCTCATGCACACTGGATGTTTTTCGCAGCTGCTGTTTTTGGCTTTTGACGTTTTTTCCTACAGATAGTAAACTCCCCAGCATGTTATCCTATGTGTTAATCAGCATTTTTGGCAAGGACATTTTTTGACTGGAAAAAAAAACAGAACTAGTGAGTTTGTAGAGGAGTCTTTTAGCTGTAAAAACACTCTAATGCTGGTAAATGTGGCAAACCAGCATTTTTTGGGTGTTTTTTTTTTTAGCAAAATTGTATTTATTTTTTTTGTGCAAAAAAACGCTAAAAAAAAATCCAAAAACCGCAAATGTGTAAAAATGTGACTAGATGCAAATGCAAAAATGCTTAAAAAAATGCGGAAAAACTCTTGTTTTTAACATGACTTTATACAGCCAACACTACCAGTGTTTTTAAAATGCCTAGTGTGCATGAGGACTTAGATACAATAAAGAGACTTTTCTGACAACATGTTGTGTTGTGTTGCTATCCCTGGCATGGGGTTGCATAGTCTGTTTTCTTCTTTCCCTTCAGTATTTGCTTCCTTCCCACAGGGAGATTCATGTGTAGATAGTACAACGTATGATGGGAGCACCCCTCTTCATATAGCGGCTGGCAGAGGTTCTACAAAACTCACAGCTCTCTTGAAAGCAGCAGGTATGCTCATTTTTCTACACAGAATTGTTAATGATCAATGACCAATAGAAAACAAATGTCAAACACTTTAATAAATGAGGCCCATTTTTTTCTCATATGGAGTAGTAAATAATGCAGAGAGATCTCGGTGAGTTAGTACATCTGCAATATATCTACACTGGTTTTATTCTGGTCCACCAGTAAGACGGGGGTAAAAAGTTTTGTTTTTGTAAAGATTTTATAAAGTTTTAGTAGGGAAAAATCTGATTAATAAATAGAAGACCTTATTAGAATTGGTGTACCAGCACCAAGAGGGCAAGCCACCACTACCAGATCTGCTTCCCTGCTCCCCACTGTGTACCACACAGCCGTACCCCTGCCACCGCACAGCCCCGAGCCCCGTGCAATCCGGCAGAGGCAAGCCTGCCGCGCGGCCTCCTGCACCCACTGACGCCGGGCCCTACAACACCTACGATCGCCGCACCCTACCGCTCCCACAGACGCTGGGCCCTTTAGCACCCTCAGTCACTGGCCCGCAGCATCCACATGCACTGGCCCACAACACCCACTGACGCCGGACCCTACTGCGCCTACCAAGGCCTAGGCCACTCCACCTCCAGACGCCGGGCCTTCAGCACCTCCACTCATACCAACCCCCAGCTCAACTTAAAAGACTTGAACCCTTGTTGACTGCCACCACAACGAGAGACCCCTCTGCACCCCAGACTGTCGCCACTCAAGCGCCCCTGGAAACCGTATATCCACACCCGATCCCCTCTCCCTTCTCCCCTAAACTCCAGCCACCAGAAGAGATGAGATAGTCCAGCGGGCAGAGGCGTATCGACAACCAAGCCTCCCACCACCCCTATGCGCCACCCCGTGCACCTCCCTAAAATGCCTCTTCCACTCCTCCTCATTTTCCTCTCCTCCGTTCCCAAAATCCATTCACTATATCCCTCTGCTCCTCCCAAACAATTGTATATTGTGTCCTCACTGCTTCCTTCACCCCTCTACGGCACCCACCACCTCCTCCTAATACTCCACTCTCCCACTGACCCCAACACCTCCACTAGTAGTTTCACATGCTCCTGCACATCCCGCTCCCATGCCACCTTTCTCACCCTTCTCCTCCTCCTAACCGCAGGGGACATCTCCCCGAATCCTGGCCCTCCACCACCTCCCTCACCCACACAACACCCTCCCGCCTCCACGTCCTGCCGCAACCCCCGCAACTTAGTATCTGTCCCTTTGCTTCCTAAAATCGTCCCCCCGTTTTCATGTGCACTCCTGAACGCCCGATCGGTGTGCAACAAGCTTACCGCCATCCACGACCTCTTTGTTTCCCGCTCCCTCAACCTCCTAGCGATTACAGAAACCTGGATCCAGGCCACGGACTCTACCTCCCCTGCTGCACTCTCCTACGGAGGTCTCACCTGGACCCACTCACCCAGACCCAACGGTCGTAAAGGTGGTGGGGTTGGTCTGCTCCTGTCACCACAGAGCATCTTCCGAGTCCTCCCAAACCCCCCCTCTCTATCCTTCTCCTCCTTCGAGGCCCACTGCGTCCGACTATTCTCCCCAACCCCCCTGAAGATTGCTGTGATATACTGGCCTCCTGGATCCATATCCCGCTTCCTGGATGACTTTTCCTCCTGGCTACCCTTCTTCCTCTCCTCTGAGCTACCCACCATCATCCTTGGGGATTTCAACATCCCTGTCAACCTCGACAACCTGGCCACATCCTATCTCCTCCACTTAACCTCCTCCTTTGCACTTGCACAGTGCATACAATCCACCACCCACTCTGACGGTAATATCCTTGATCTCGTCTTCTCCAACCACTGCGCTCCCCACAACCTCACTAACACCCCCTTCCCTCTCTCTGACCACAACCTGATTACCTTCTCTATCTCCTCGTCCTCCAACGTCTACCCCTCCAAATTTCACACTACTACCAGCCGTAACCTCCGCATCCTTAACCCTGCCCCCCTCCACTCTGCAGCTGATCAACTCTATGACAGCATCCTTCCCGTGTCCTGCCCCGACTTGGCTATGACTGCCTATAACAACAAGCTGTCAACAGCCCTTGACTCACTAGCGCCTTTAACCACACGCAACATCGGACCCCGACCGCTCCAGCCTTGGCAGACTGATCACACCAAATCCCTCAAACGACACAGTCGTGCCCTGGAGCGACTATGGCGCAAAACCAAATCCCAACAAGCCTTCACCCGCTACAAATCTGCCTTCCACACCTACACCTCCTCCCTCCACGCCGCCAATCAAGCCTACTTCCTGACCCTCATCAAGGCCCTCTACTCCAGTCCTCGCCGACTCTTCTCCACCTTCAACTCTCTACTCTCTCCACCCCCACCTCCTCCCAGCACCTCACTCACCGCCCTTGAGATTGCCAATCACTTCAAAAACAAGATTGACACAATTCGCAAGGACATCGCCGCAACTCACACTCCCTCTCAACCCGTCCCGTCACACAGCTACCCCCTCATCCCTCCTCTCCCTCGACATAACACGCAGGGACTTCGTCACTGCTCAAACTCCCTCCAACCCCGTTCCCCCTCACTCAGCTACCCCCTCATCACCCCTCTCCCACGGCCCCACCACTGCTCTGACCTCCACTTGCACCCCACCCCACATTCCTCATACTGAAGCCCCCTCAACACTCCGCACCTTTGACCTTACTACCATCGAGGAAGTCTCCAAGGTCCTCTCTGATGCCCGCCTCACCACCTGCCCCCTCGACCCTATCCCCTCACAACTCCTCGACATAACCCACAGGGACTTCGTCACTGCTCAAACTCCCTCCAACACCATTCCCCCTCACTCAGCTACACCCTCATCACCCCTCTCCCACGGCCCCACCACTGCTCTGACCTCCACTTTCACCTCACCCCACATTCCGCATACTGAAGCCCCCTCAACACTCCGCACCTTTGACCTTACTACCATTGAGGAAGTTTCCAAGGTCCTCTCTGATGCCCGCCTCACCACCTGCCCCCTCGACCCTATCCCCTCACAACTCCTACAACCTCCTTCCCCCTCCATCCTATGCTCCCTCACCCACATCTTTAATCTCTCCCTCTCCTCCGGCACTTTCCCCTCCCCTCTGAAGCATGCACACATCACCCCCATACTTAAAAAGCCCTCCCTGGACCACTATGACCCGAACAACCTCAGACCCATCTCCCTGCTCCCATTCACATCCAGACTCCTCAAGCTCCTAGTCTACACCCGCCTAAGCTCTCACCTCAACGACAACAACCTCCTCGATCCCCTACAGTCCGGCTTCCGTCCCCTACACTCCACCGAAACTGCCTTACTCAAACTCTCCAACGACCTGCTAACCGCCAAAGCTAATGGCCACTATTCAGTGCTCCTACTCCTTGACCTCTCCGCAGCCTTCTCCTCCCTTGGCCAACTCATACACTCTCATGGCTTCAACTACCACCTATATGCCGACGACACACAAATCTATCTCTCAACCCCCCACCTCACCCCCTCAGTCTCCGCCCGAATCACACACCTACTGATCAACATATCAGACTGGATGTTGCTCCACTTCCTTAAACTGAACCTCTCCAAAACCGAGTTTCTTGTCTTCCCCCCAGCCCGCACACCACCCCCCATTGACTTCTCCATCATGTCCAACAACACCACCAACAAACCCACCCCGCAGGCCAGAGTACTTGGTGTCATTCTGGACTCATCCTTCCAGCCCCAAGTCCAATCTTTAACAAACTCATGCAGACTCCACCTCCGCAACATTGCCAAAATACGCACGTTCCTAACCCCAGAAACCACTAAACAGCTCATCCACTCCCTCATCATATCACAACTCGATTACTGCAACTCCCTCCTTACTGGCCTGCCTCGCCGCTGGCTATCCCCACTTCAGTTGATCCTGAATACGGCTGTCAGACTCATTTACCTTTCCAACCGCTCCGTTTATGCCACCCCCCTCTGCCAATCCCTCCACTGGCTTCCGATTGTGCAACGGATCAAATTCAAAATCCTAACACTGACGTACAAAGCTGTCCACCATACTGCCCCGAACTACATCACAGACCTAATATCCAAGTACCACAAAGCACGCACTCTCCGCTCCACACAAGACCTCCTTCTCTCTAGTTCCCTGGTCTCCTCCTCCCATGCCCGCCTCCAGGACTTCTCCAGGGTGTCACCCATCCTCTGGAACTCCCTGCCCCAACCCATCAGATTATCACCTACTCTCCTCTCCTTTAGGTGCACCCTGAAAACCCACCTCTTCAGGGAAGCCTACCCCACCCCCTGCTAACTTGCCGACCTTCTCCACTCTTCCTACCACTCCATCCCCCACAGCTTTCTCCTCCTGTGCCACCATTTCTCCCTCCTAGATTGTAAGCTCGAAAGAGACCTCGATCCCCTCATGTTTTGCACTGTATTGTATTGTTATTGTTCTGTCCCCATTGTAATGTACAGCGCTGAGCGAACTATTGGCGCTTTATAAATACTGTATAATAATAATAATTAGAATTAATTAAATTTGAGATAAAAGTAACTGTAGAAAGAAAGTTTACATGCACAAGGCTACATTCCTGTCATATACAACTACGATTATACTATGTGTACAACAACCCTTTGAGTTCTATAAAAAAAAATACAAATACAAAATATTTAAAAATTGATAAAAGTTGATACATTTATATATCGTGCTGAATGTACTCACCTTCCAGCAGATCAATAAAGATATCAAATACTTCAGTGGGGAAATGTGCCACTGCTACTGCCCTGGATATTAGGGGCCATATACTTACCTTCCCCATCAACAAAATCTTAGTGGAATTACTTGTTCAGCATTATGGTGAGTAGTAGCAGTTGGATATACAGTATATGTTTTGGATTCTTCATATATACAGTATGTATGGAAGATCCAGCAGAAGGAGGATGAGATAATGTCACTGCTACTTAAAAGAGAGCTGGCCAGGTATAGCCTCTACAGCAAACAAACCTCCTGAAGGAAATTTAGGCAAGCGAGATAACCCAACAAACACTTTAATCACTTTTGGGTAAATTTACACTTTATCATACAGGTTTTTTGAATTTATACTTGTTACCTAAATGTTAGCTAGTGTTTAATATGTTATAATAGTAGCGATAGTCTTTTTTTTTAGTAAATAGTACACATGCAATATATTGAAATATTTTTATTGAAAAGGTGGTTCAGTCAGTCAAGGTAACTAGTAGAAAAACATGTGAATATATAGGATAATGATATTTTTAAAAAGAGTAAATAGAGTGAGGATGTTTCAGGCAGTTCATGTATGGATGTAAACTGCCCTCTTACCATATTTTGGTTGCATGCTCTTTTTGAACAGATTTCTCTGTGCCCTGTGACAGTATTCATAAAGACAGAGTCATCATCAGTCCACAGTCAGCAGCTCATTTACAAATGCAAGGGATTCAGCACCATTGCCACTCTCCCTAGGAGTAGGTATAGTCAGGGTACACTGTACAACGCTCAGACAGATTACGCCTTTCCGAGCATTTGGTGCATTTGATAACAGTTATTTCAACCATCGGAAAAATACTGAACAAGAGTAAAGTTCATAGGTGATTAACATGAAAGAAATCAATGCACTTACAAACAAAAAGAAATGAATATTCCACAGCATTGTTAGGACACTAATCTATGTACAGGTACAGAAATATATTTTTTTCAGTAAGTATGCACTGTGCTATGTTTGAAAAAAATACAACACTGCACAACAGCACCAAAAGCTCATGCCTGTTTTAGTGCAAGTATAATGGTGGAGTGTTTCTTTGCTACCTTAGCTGAAATGCAGCCACAGAAAGAATTTAGGTCAGGTTATTGCAAGGAAAGGAAGTTCCATTGACAATTGGATTAAAGGCTTAAAGTGTTACTAAACCCAGGACCCTGCATTCACTATATCTGGTCTCCCACGGTACACATAACATGGAAAAGCAATTATTTTAGTAAATATAAACTGCTAAATACCTTTTCTCATCAGCAGTTAGAGCAGTCTTGTGACTTCTATCAGTATTCAGCCGAGCACTAGTTAAAGCTTGTAGGGGTAGTTTTCTTTCTGCTCTAGGAGGATGCAGAAACCCTGACCTCTGTCTGGACAGTGCTGATTGGCCCTGTGCTGATCACATGCACTCTCCCAAGAAAAAAAAAACTATCTAGCAATACACACCAAACTGAGCATGTGTAGAGTGTCTCCACACTATATGTCTTATCAGGAGATAAGAGGACACTGGAAGGAGGGGAGGATCAGAGAAGTCAGGATCAAACAGCATTTACACAATGCAGAGGATTAACACCTAATTACACAGTGAGTATATCAAGCATGCTTTACTGCATATACAGAATGATTTTGCTGTTGTGGGTTTAGTAACACTTTAAGCCATTTTTTTTATCAATGGCTGTAACTGTTCAACCATTCTTTCTATAAAATGATGGTGCTATAAAGTGTTGCCTGCATTATTTGTTAAAGTGTTACTAAACCCACAACAGTAAAATCAGTCTGTCTGAACCTGTAGCCCTTCTGCACATGCTCAGTTTAGTGTGTATTGCTAGAGAGGTTTTTTGTTTTTTTTCTTGGGAGAGTGCATGTGATCCGCACAGGGCCAATCAGCACTGTCCAGACAGAGGGTCAGGGGTTCTGCATCCTCCTAAAGCAGAAAGAAAACTCCTCCTACAAGCTTTAACCAGTGCTCAGCTGAAGTCACAAGACTGCTCTAACTGCTGAAGGGAAATGGTATTTAGCAGTTTATATTTACTAAAATAATTGCATTTCCATGTTGAGTATACTGTGGGAGATCAGATATAGTGAATGCAGAGTCCTGGGTTTAGTAACACTTTAAGTAAAACTGTCTTTTATTATCTTAGATGAAAATCAGATTTCATTTTAAGAGCTAATAATTAATGTTATTGTACATCTGTTTTTATTGCTATAAGGTGCGGACTCATTCATTGAAAACTGTGAACCACTGTACAACCCTGAGGATGTGGATGAGAATGATATAGATGAAGGCATTGTTCCTGGAACAAAACCAACAGACATGGCAATCAATGATGAGGTTAACTGCTGAAACCTTTTACGGATTTGCATTAGATATTTCTCTGTTGTCATTTGACATTTTTTTTAACCACTTTCCCTCCTGAGGATTTTCCCCCCTTCCTGACCAGGCCATTTTTTGTTTTACGGTGCTGCGTTACTTTAACTGACAGTTGCGCAGTCATGCAACGCTGCACCCAAATGAAATGTACGTCCTTTTTTCCCACGAATTGAGCTTTCTTTTGGTGGTATTTGATCGCCTGTGCGTTTTTGGGGGGTTTTTTTGCGCTATAAAAAAAAAGACCAACAATTTTGAGAAAAAAAACTATATTTTTGACTTCTTGCTATTAAACGTGTCCAGCAAAAAAATTAAAAAAAATCTAATTTTTTCATAAATGTATGCCAAAATGTATTCTGCTACATGTCTTTTCTTAAAAAAATCCCAATACGTATAAATGAATTGGTTTACTTGAAAGTTATAGTGTTTAAAAATGGTATAAATACTGGGATTTTTATTTTTACTAGCAACAGCGGTGATCAGTGACTTATAGCGGGACTGTGGCAGACATTCTGACACTGGGGGGGAACTGACTTGGTGTCACTGTCATCCCCAGTGACAGTGATCAGTGCTAAAAAAAAAAGCACTGACGCTGTACTAATGGCACTGGGCAGGAAGGGGTTAACATGAGGGGCGATCAAAGGGTTAATTGTGTGCAGGGAGTGTTTTACTAGAGGGCCGTGTCAGTGTGCTTCACTGTAATCATTGTGCCCAAGCTGACTGGGAGGAGAACTGTTAGTAAACAAAACAGTTCTCCTCCCCGTCGGAGATTGTCAGAAATCACTGGGCGCTGGCGAGTAATTACCAGCTGGGACCCAGTGATTGACAGCCGTAGGCACGAATGGCGAGCCATGTGCGCCCCCTACCTGTGTGTATATATATATATATATATATATATATATATATATATATATATATATATGATTTTGCGCACCCAAGCCGCCCTGTAGCAGTATTTCTGCTATAGGGCGGTTGGGAAGCGGTTAAAACACCTTGGTAAACTTTAATTTGCAATATCTGATTTGCGGCCACATAAACCACAATGGACTTAACTAGACCACCCTGGTGTTTACTAAAACACCAGTATTATGCACCTTGCAGGCCACTAATTTGAGATTTGAGGCGCAGTCTGGTGTACATTCTTCTCTACATTAAATTAATTAATGTTGTGAGAATTAGGTATTTATATATTGTAATAAACCAAACAAATGTGTTTGGTTTACAAAAAACAATAGATTAGGGCATGCGCTCATTGGTCATTTGACTGTGTTTGTGTTTGGGTATGCTTGTGTTGGGTCACTTTAAGAAAACTTTTAATGTGAATACTGTTAGGTTTACCTTCCAACCAGATGGAACATGCAGAATTTTGATGCATGTTGAGCAATATACAGTAATAGTAAATACTGCAGCTGCATTCATTATAGTGATTATTGCCCAAGTAACTACAGGCATGTATGTTCAAATGCAACACAGCATACAGCACAGTGTTTAGGTACCTTGCTGTGAATCTGTGGTTTGCCCAAGCAGACAAGTTTACTTTAATGCCAGCCTCCAACAGCTGCTTATATATACTTTCACTCCTCTGTCAACTGCTCACCTCTGTATATCATAAAAAAGCCGTATTTAAACTCCATGACTTGGAGCTTGCATAGTGTTGCCTATGACAGGCTGGCAGTGCAGTTTGCCTGAGCTGCCAAGAACCAGTATTGTCACATGTAAGGAAGGGAAATGTCCCCATACCTAGAAATGCCAGGTATATAACCTTACTTTCCCAGGTGAGTATGTAGGAGAGAGGTGCTATTAAACACCTATTACATTGGTTTGCATAGGCAAATTAAAAGTCCACTATAAAGCTACTATAAACGATCAGTGAAGTTTATTTGATGTCTGTATGCCACCTGTTTTTACATGGAGTTTTAAACTTGTGCATTGAATTGGGAAAATGTAGGTTAACACATGCAAACCGGTATGTTTGATATTTTCAAAGTGCACTGCAAGGAATTGGCGAGAACCAGCACCTACACTTTTCATATGATACTCATGGCCAACTGTTGGGGAAAAAAAATTTGTTTTTACTATGCAAATCTCTCCTCTCATTAGCTTACAGGAGGCTTATGTATTCCCAGAGGGAGGCTCAATGTTACTATCTCTTGCACAGATACATTAGCAGGTGACAACGGGTTTGGTTTATTAAAACTGGAGAGTGCAAACTATGATGCAGCTGTGCATAGAAGCCAATCAGCTTCCAGTTTTTTTGGCAACAGTCAGCTGAACAAGCTGCAGCTAGAAGCTGATTGGCTACCACACACAGATGCACCAGATGCACTCTGCTGTTTTAGTAAATCAGCCCCAGTATGTAAGTGCACTCAGGTATTAACTGCCTTTATTTATACTGCTTTACATGGAAAATGACAGTTTATTATGCTTTAGTGTTATGCTGTCCCTGCAGTTTTTGTTCAATTTCATTATTTTATGTCACAGGTGCTGGAAATACTGAATGGAAAGCCATACACAACAGCATTTTCATTGGATTGCCCACAAGGTATATTATCTGTCTTTTATGAAGCGTTAATAATTTCCAGTGTTAGTGCCTTTGCATTCAACTTTATATTGCTTTTTATGCAATATAAAGTTGATGATCAACTAAAAGTGAAAAGTCCAGCAAACTAAAATCACAAATGTAACTTAGAGGGAACAAGATGTAATGGCATTCACAGACATGTACAGAAAGGTTTTCATTTAGCTGTGTTTGCGTATTTTTTTTTTTTTGCACGTTTAAAAAATTAATTTAAATCTGAAGATTAAGTAAATTCTCACAAACATTATATATTTTCTGAATGTAGACACCCTAGAGAATAAAATACTGGTAGTTCTGTTTTTTATGTCACACTATTAACACAACGGTTTATGAAACACAAACTTTTGGTAAAGGATACACTAAAGTTAATTTTAGGGCAGATAAATGCAACATATTAACCACTTTTATGGCAAAATATAAAAGATGAGGTTGTGCCAAGTAAATAGATGCCCAACATGTCAGGCTTTAAAATTTCAAGCAGCCACTGGGAATGTGTGTAAAACCCCCTGTTGTCACCAATATACATACAGTATCTCACAGAAGTGAGTACACCCCTCACATTTTTGTAAATGTTTTATTATATCTTTTCATGTGACAAACACTGAAGAAATGACACTTTGCTACAATGTAAAGTAGTGAGTGTACAGCTTGTATAACAGTGTAAATTTGCTGTCCCCTCAAAATAACTCAACACACATCCATTAAAGTCTAAACTGCTGGCAACAAAAGTGAGTACACCCCTAAGTGAAAATGTCACAATTGGGCCCAACTAGCCGTTTTCCCTACCTGGTGTCATGTGACTCGTTAGTATTACAAGGTCTCAGGTGTAAATGGGGAGCAGGTGTGTTAAATTTGGTGTTATTGCTCTCATTCTTTCATACTGGTCACTGGAAGTTCAACATGGCACCTCATGGGAAAGAACTCTGAGGATTTGAAAAAAAATAATTGTTGCTCTACATAAAGATGTACATAAAGATAGCCTAGGCTATAAGGAGATTACCACGACCCTGAAACTGAACTGCAGCACGGTGGCCAAGACCATACAGCGGTTTAACAGGACATTTTCCACTCAGAACAGGCCTTGCCATTGTTAACCAAAGAAGTTGAGTGCATGTGCTCAGTGTCATATCCAGAGGTTGTCTTTGGGAAATAAACGTATGAGTGCTGCCAGCATTGCTGCAGAGGTTGTAGGGGTGGGGAGTCAGCCTGTCAGTGCTCAGATCATACGCAGCACACTGCATCAAATTGGTCTGCATGGCTGTTGTCCCAGAAGGAAGCCTCTTCTAAAGATGATGACCAAGAAAGCCTGCAAACAGTTTTTGGATTACTGGAAACATGTCCTGTAGTCTGATGAGACCAAGATAAACTTATTTGGTTCAGATGGTGTCAAGCATGGGTGGCGGCAACCAGGTGAGGAGTACAAAGACAAGTGTGTCTTGCCTGCAGTTAAGCATGATGGTGGGAGTGTCATGGTCTGGGGCTGCATGAGTGCTGCCGGCACTGGGGCGCTACAGTTCATTGAGGGAACCATGAATGCCAACGTGTACTGTGACATACTGAAGCAGAGCATGATCCCCTCCCTTCGGAGACTGGGCCGCAAGGCAGTATTCCAACATAACAACCCCAAACACACCTCCAAGATGACCACTGCCTTGCTAAAGAAGCTGAGGGTAAAGGTGATGGACTTACCAAGCATGTCTCCAGACCTAAACCCTACTGAGCATCTGTGCGGAATCTTCAAACGGAAGGTGGAGGAGCGCAAGGTCTCTGACATCTACCAGCTCCGTGATGTCTTCATGGAGGAGTAGAAGAGGACTCCAGTGGCAACCTCTGAAGCTCTGGTGAACTCCATTCCCAAGTGGGTTAAGGCAGTGCTGGAACATAATGGTGGCCACACAAAATATTAACACTTTGGGCCCAATTTGGACATTTTCACTTAGGGGTGTACTCACTTTTGTTGCCAGCGGTTTAGACATTAATGTGAGTTATTTTGAGGGGAAAGCAAATTTACACTGTCATACAAGCTGTACACTCACTACTTTACATTGTAGCAACGTGTAATTTCTTCAGTGTTGTCAGATGAAAAGATATAATAAAATATTTACAAAAATGTGAGGGGTGTACTCACTTCTGTGAGATACTGTACATTGGGTTAACCCAAAAAGAAAAAAGTCATATATTGTAGCTTACCAGTCTTTAAATGTGGCAGCTGCTTTAGTTCTCTTTTTAGATCTTTTCCCCTTAGGGCTCTTCCATATGGAGAGGGGTTTGGTCGTGTCAGCAAAGGATCTGTAAGAAGATCCCCTGCTGATTGGAGTCCAGTAGGACAGGTGTCATATCCAAATCTTTCAGGTTTTCAGCTGGACACTGGCAAACCCCATGGAGCTCTAAAGCTCCGTACATACAACAATCATATCAGAAGAAAGATCGTCCATTCTTTGGTTTGTTTGTTTGCATGCTAGACTCCATATCGGAAACGAATAGGTTACTTAGGTTACGAAAATTCTCGTATGACTCAATAAAAATTCGGAAGTGATGTCCTGTATTGGATTTTCGAGCAAAAACTGTACTTATTAAACAAAAATAGTATGATCTGGTATCGTATGAAAAAAATGTCGTGGTTATCCCTTTGATTAATTTCAGACGAAAGCTGCGTACCAACGTTCAGATTAACATACGATCACTTTGAAAGCGGTACTTTTCGTGCGATTTTCTGATATTGTGTACTAGGCTTAAAGTACAGCATACAGCGGAGTATGTTTACACCCAATGCAGTCCCTTTCCATTTTTTTGCCATACCTGTCAGACCAGGAGGTAGTCGGGTGTAAACAGACAAAAATCAGTTTACACGCACCTGTCCATAGTGCTCCAGGGACCTTTCAATCAGGTCCACCTGTGTGAAAGGGGGCCTTATTTTCACTGGGTGTTAGCACATTATCTTTCTTAGGGTGTCTTCACTCTGGATGGAGGAGAACAGCCTTTGAATAGCAGCAATGGTTTAAAGTCAAACAGCTAAACTTTTTCAAGCAGAAATAAACTGTATCTGATTAACAAAAACTGAACGCAAACTCTCCCTCCTTTCATGTCCCCATGCTTTAGTTTTGTTGAGAAATCACTTTGAGAAACCACCCCCTAGCATTTCTAGTCATTGCCATCTGGAGTAAGGCCAGATGGTTCATGCAGCATTTACTTACTGAAATCCATCTGCCCTTAGCTCAGGTATGCAGGCAGGAAAGTATGCTTAACTGAGAATGCCCCCTCCCCTACTCCAGATAAAAGAAAAAAACGATCGTGAAGATTGCTGGGATGTATGTCATCATTTTGGCCTAGGCTAAAAGCTGGGAATCAACTGAGGAAATGTAAAAAAGAAAGTAAGTATAACATACCTTCCTGTTTAGTAAGGTTAGCAACAGAAGGATTAAAAATAGTTCAAGGAAAAGTATAGCCAAAGCTTTTTTGGCTATACTTCTCCTATGGATCACAGGCATGCAGATCATTCTGCACTCTTGTGGCCCGTTTTCAGCCGACAGTGGGCTGCAATATGGTTGGTATCCTCCCAGAAGCCTGGATTGGCAACTAGCTCAGCCGTGCCGCTAGGAGACAGAGACAGTCGATCCCTCCCCAACTGTGCGCTCCATTGAGCGCTGGCGGGGTAGAGCAGAGAGTTGATGACTGACAGTCACGGCTGTCTGCTCAGAGTGGAGGGGGAGAACTAAGCAATTGGCATTGTTTGATCGCTCAGCTCTCAGTGTAGAGCTGGTGGGGAACATCGGGTTGCTGCTGCATCCACCTAGGGAAGTATAATGTTTTGGGTTTTTTTGCTGGACAGCTTGGTCTGTTAAAGCGGAACTAAAGTCCCTTTTCAAGAGCTGTGAGCAGGCAGGCTGTTTATTGCAGAAGAGACATGCAATCTCTGCACCAGCCAATGAAAACAACTATAGTCGGCACCCAGAAGAAACCAGGTAGAAGATGCCAGTACCAGTGAGGCACACCAGACCATTGAATGGAAGTTATCGCAGAGTTTAGCTTCACTTTAGCTCCATTTTTACCCCTTCACGCCCAGGTCAGTTTTCAGCTTTCAGCGCTGTCGCACTTTGACTGACAATTGCGTTGCCATGCAGAACTGTACCCATATGAAACTTTTATAATTTTTTTTCACACAAATAGTGCTTTCTTTTGGTGGTATTTAATCACCACTGGGGTTTTTATTTTTTGCTAAACAAACAAAAAAATACCGAAAATGTTGGAAAGAAAAACGTTTTTCTTAGTTTCTATTATAAAATTTTGCAAACAGGTAATTTTTCTCCTTCACTGAAGTGCATTGATGAGGCTGCACTGATGGGCACTGATAGTTTGCACTGATGAGGCGGCACTGGTGGGCATTGATGAGGAGGCACTGATGAGGCTGCACTGACATGTGGAACTGATAGGTGGAAATGATGGGCACTGATAGGTGGAACTGATAGGCAGCACTCAAGGACACTAGTAGGCAGCATTGAAGGACACTGATAGGTGGCACTGACTGGCAGCACCGGTGGGCACTGATTGGCAGCACTGCTGAGCACTGATTGGCAATGATGGGCACTGTTGGGGCTGCACTGATAATCACGGCATTGATTATCAGTGTAGATGTCTCCTTTCACAATTAATATTATTATTATACAGTTTTTATAAAGCGCCAATAGTTCACTCAGCGCTGTACATTACAAAGGGGGACAGAACATGTGACAGAACAATATCAATACAATGCAAAACATGAGGGGATTGAGGGCCCTGCTCTGTCGAGCTTACAATCTAGGAGGGAGGGGACAATTGACGGTTAGCGTGGTAAATGGCCATTGTTAGTAGCCCTTTACCATGACATGTGATCAGCTGTGTCCAAAGGACACAGTGATCACAGAGAGCGCTGGGTGCACCCCACACCAGGCATGTGGGGGGTGCTTTTCTGGGAGGACGTCATATGATGCCTTCCCAGAACTGGACGAATGCGTTGTAGCTGTCATTAGGCTATAGCGTGGTTGGCAAGTGGTTAAAGGAAGTTGAAAAATAACATACTTACTGGCCTGGAAAAGGAAAACGAATGTAGCCACCACATCTAAGAATTTGTAAACTGCACTATAATAATTTTTGGTATTAGGTGTAATACCGCTACAGGGATGTTGAATTTGTATCTCCTGATGCCCAGGACATGTAGTTCCGGGCACCGGGCAGGTAGTTTTTTTCAACCTTTAGCCCTGCTGTGGGCAAGCAGCAAGGTTTACCTGTCAGGTGAAAGCATTTGGGCGGCTGCGCTGCCACTCGATTGCTTTCACACAGCCCACAACAGTGCCAGCCTCCACTCCCTCTCGTGCAAACCTCCCCCCTCCCGCTATTGTCCTGACCCAGAAGTGATGTTATGAAGTCACTTCTGGGTCCCTGTTCACAGATTTTCCACCCATTGAGGCCGGGAAAGAATGTAATGCAGTGTGGTGTACATTGCATTACATTCAAGGAAGACATGCAGGGTCTTTTAGATCTGTCACCAAAAATCCTTGAATAGGGGACTTTTTGTCCCCTGTGTATTATTATAATTATTATAATACAGGATTTATATAGCGCCAACAGTTTGCTCAGCGTTTTAAAATATATATGTGATGAAAAAAAAAGTTAAGTACAAAAGCATTTATTTTAATTGTAAAAAATTAAAGTTACACCCAAGCACATAACATCCCCTCAAACAAAAATAAAATTGGAGGCCCCCACATATATACATGTCGATTGTGATACACATGTTACATATCGCCACGCATGCCAGAATGAGAGTAATAATTCTAGCACAAGACCTCCTCTGTAACACTATTCTGATGACCTATAAGGGCTTTAAAAGGGTCGCCTATAGAAAATATAGGATACTGAAAGTTGTTGTCAAGTGCACGCAAATTTATGGTTTGACATGTTGGATATCTATTTACTCGGTGCAACCTCATCTTTTATACATTGCCAAAAAATAGGGTAATTTATAGCTTTTTTCTGCCCTAAAATTAACTTCCAAAAGGGGAAGTTCCTCTTTAAGCCTTTTAAATTTAAATATTACTTGTGAGCCACTTAATGTAATCAGATAAGGTTCGCTGACATGAAACACATCCTCATATCATGTGTGCATAACAAAAAAATATTTTTCAATAAATGTTGCGCCCCTAATTATTATCAATTGTTACCAATATAATGATAACGCAATCAAAATATATGATTTAAAACAAAAATCTGAAAAAATAAAATAAATTATAAAGGTAAATACAAAACAAAAAACATAAAGTCACTAATAACCACTTATTGCTGATAGTCCCAAAATATGATGTGATCCAAAAACAATTGTGAAAGTCAATGAAATTAATTCTATTGATACAAAAGTGATAAATCCCAAAAAACGTGATCAAAATAAGTGATTGCGTTTCCCAATGACTCCTTATTGTGATTAGGTTATGCGCTCACCTCCTTTTCGGCCTGTGGACAGGCTTACTCCACTTTTTGTTCACATATGGAACTTTAGATATTCTGTTGCACCGTGTGAAGAGTGGTGGGTATCCCTTAATTGCTTCCCAATGCTCTTATTCTGCTTGCCACTATCTTTCGCTCCTTCTCCTGCTCCTTATCTCCTCCTTAGGTAACCCTCGGTGAGAAAAAATGCAGACATAGTGTCTTATCATTTTGAGGTTAAAAGGCTTTATTGCATGCCCAATTACACTCACATTCAGTAAGATAAGAAACTGCTTTGTTTAAAAACAACTGCAGATTGCTGTGTGCGCCTCACACATAGTATACTCGCTGTCCACGGGTGTGTAGTGACGTTGTAGCGCCACCTCTACGCGTTACTCCACAGGTCACGTGGCTTCATCAGGGGGTTATGATTGGACGTTCACTTCACCCTTACTGCCTTATATAGTCAGTATCCTCCATTTTCTCGAAGTTACATATAGGCGCGGCCATCTTTTTGGGGCCAAAAACTGCACCAACAACAAACACCTCTGTCAGTGATCATGATAAGGAGAATGAGTTACTATAAATAGATACTACATGTCACTCCACCTAATGGACTTGCAAGCAACTTGCGGCTCACACCAAACAAAATGTTACAAAGATAATTGCATAAACAAATAACATATATAATAGATACATATTGTTACATCCTTGGAACATATCTAGTTTCCATTACCTCAAATGTAACACTTTATACTGTATATTGCCATCACAGTATAAAATAAAATGTAATAAATTTTAATTGAAATAATTGATTAAAAAATAATATTAATAAAAAAATGAAAATATATGTAAAGAATAAAATATAAATTTAAGCCTTTGTCCCCCGCTCCCCATTAAGGATTGGCACCTTTGGGGAACGCGGGGGAGTGGGTACTCGAATTTGACAGGTACCCGCTCCTACTTTCGCTGCGATCGCCTTGGCGATCGGAAGCGGAAGTTGTCCTCCCCCCTCCCTCCCTGTAGTCTTCTGGGACACATGACAGGTTCCAAAAGACTACGGGGCCATTCACAAAGCGCAGCGCTTCTCGCGCATGCGCAGTATGCACCCAGCTGTGAAGCCGCAAGCTGTCACAGCCAGGTGTCCACGTTGAAGATGCCGGCGCCAGGGAGAGAAGATGGCCGGTGAAACCAGCTGTGGTGAGGACACCTCTGGACTGAGGGACAGGTAAGTGGCTGTATTTTAAAAGTCAGCCGCTGCAGTTTTTGTAGCGGCTGACTTTTTTTTTCACGTGGAACTCCACTTTAAGTGTATTTTTTACTGAAATTTGGCATTTCCTAGACCTTTGCGGTAATATCGTGCGACATGAAAAATTGGAACTACCACTATTTTATTCTGTAGGGTCTCTGCTTTCAGAAAATATTTAATGCTTGGGGGTTTTGTGTAATCTTCAAGCATAAAATGATTGTTTAAACTTGTGCAAAAAATGCAAAAACGGCTCTTGCAGCAAAAGGGATAAAGGATAAGCCCGATGCTGCCCTTTCCTGAGGAGCACCCAATCAGTGTTCATTACACTGCAAGGTCTCTCCCCTCCCTGCTAGTCCCTGGGTACAGTGCTGGAGACAAGCAGGGAGGGGAGGAGGAGACATACAGCACAATGTTGAAAAAATTAAATGTTTAAGTTGCCATAAAGCCCCAGACATTCCTAAAAGCACCTCAGATTTAAATATGTTTTAGTTATATTTTTTGGACAAGTAGACTGTCATGCAGGACAAGTAGATTGGGACCCAGATTTAGTCCCTGGACAATTAGTTTTTTCAAAAATGTCCACACCCCTGCTCTGTATATAACAGTACACTGCTGTCATCTGTTATTGGTCATTTCACTAAACACTGTTGATAAAATTACTTTTAACGTATATCTGTGCTTTGGTCATGCAGGGTAAAGCAAAAGGTTCACTTAAGTTCCCCCTCACCATTTCTCCCCTGCCTCTCCAGAAGCTCTGTGCAAGCTGTACACCACAGATAAGTGGCCAATCACCAGTGCTGTCACATAGACGAGAGGGGAATGAGTCCAATAATCCCATACCCAGAAGTGTTGGCTATTTTTCCTCTCTCCTGTCAGGGGATCAAAGAATAGGTAAATATGTGTAGCTTAGGAGGGCCGCTGTTAATTGTACCACCTGCTTCACCATACATCTCTCCAGACAGCAGAGTGCCTTTGGAGCCTCTGAACCTGGGACATTCTGGGGGTTTTTAGCAGCTACTTATCAGCAGTACTTATGGATTTATGAGCGTAAAGGAAATATGAGGAAACATAGCAATCCATTTTCATCTGTGTATCAGATTATAGCAACACCTTGGCACAATCATGTCTACTTATGTATCATATACATTGATCAGCCATATCATTATGACTATCCAACATAACTCATTGAGGCATGGACCCCACTAGAACTTTTGAAGTTGTGGTATCTGGCACCAAGCCATCAGTAGCAGTCTTGTGAGTTTTGCAGTGAGGCCTCCATAGATCGATTTTTTTATCACATCCCACAGGTGCTTGATTTGATTGAGATCTGGAGAATTTGGAGGCCAAGTCAACACTTGAACTCATTGTTGTGTTCCTCAAACCATTCTTGAATTCATTAGACCAGGCCACCTTCTTCCTTTGCTACGTGGTCCAGTTCTGATGCTCACATGCCCATTGTAGGCGCGTTTGGCTGTGGACACGGGTCAGCATGGACACCCTGACCGGTCTATAACTAGGTAGTCCCATACGCAACAGACTGCAATGCACTGTGTATCCTGGCACCTTTCTGTAAGAACCAGTATGAACGTTTTCATAAATTTGAGCTACAGTAGCATTTCTATTGGATCAGACTACACAGTCCAGCTATCGCTCCCCACGTGCATCATTGAGCTTTGGCCACCCATGCCCTGTCATTGGTTTGTCAGTTTTCCTTCTTTGGACTACTTTTGATAGGTCCTGACCACTGCAGACCGGGAACATCCCACAAGAGCTGTTTTGGAGTTTCTTTGATCCAGTCATCTAGGCATTACAATTTGGCCCTTGTCAAATCCTTATGCTTGCCCATTTTTTTCTGATTTCAGCACATCAACTTCAGGGACAAAATGTTTGCTTGCTGATTAACATAGCCCTCCAGCATTCAGATTCCATTGCCACAAACTAATCAATGTTATTCACTTTACCGGTTAGTGGTCTAAATGTTATGGCTAATTGGTGTACGGCACCAAGTGAAAGAGACATTTACTGCTTCAGCCAGGGTGAGAATACTAAATATCTTAGCAGATTTAATCACATGTTTGAGTTATTTGTAAGGTTACAGAATTACCCGAGCAAGGGGCAAAGTGTTAATCCAATATGTTTGTGTAGGAGACATGAAAGACCTGAGTGAGGAGACAAAACAGACGCTGTATACATTGTTACAAAGTGAAGACACAGAGAAGAACTGGTCCACTTTGGCACAAAAGCTTGGCCTGGGAATACTGAACAATGCTTTCAGGTTAAGTCCTCAGCCTTCCAAAACCTTACTGGACAATTTTGAGGTAAGCAACATTTTACACGGTGACCTTTTTTTTCCACATTGAATAGCCATAGAGTGTTTAAATAAGCCCAAGTGGTTAAGAGTTTTAGTATGGAGTAATTTATTAATTTGAAGACCAGTATATCTTAAATTGCATGTAGATATGAGATGTTACCATCCAGCTGGATATGGGTACGTGATTGCATGTCTAAAATGTGGCCGGCTGCCACTGTTTAAGGAAATTTAGCGATTGGACAGGATAAACTGTGTTCTAATTTTTCTTAAAAGTTGAATGGAAAAGAAAGAAAGAAGGCAAAAATAATCCCTCTGTATGCAGTCAGTCATAACCTCAGTATTATACTTCAGTTTCTTTGTATAAAAAATAAAAACAATACACAAAAGTGTGTATCATAACAATCCTAATAAAGTACTATGACAGTCTCCTGAGGAAGGTGACATTGGACCATATACTGTGTTGACACTCTGGTTAAAAAAAAACTCTAAAAAAGTACCTACTGTTGCTCTCAACTTTTTCCAAATCTTCAAATTACTTATTTTTGCTGCTGCGAACTTGCTTCCTGTTAGAGGATGGCTATGTTCATTCTCCATGGAGGAAAGTAGCCAGTAGGATATTGTTTAGTGTCACTTTAACCCCTTGATGCCGACGTCACACAAATATGCGGCCTCACAGAACTGGGCTTTTTTCCGTGGGGCTGGATATTTGCGTACCTGTCTTTGTGCTGGGAGCGCCGCTCGGCACGCTCCCAGCACAGAAACTGCGGTGTCACTGAGAGCCCCGGGTCCCGTTCTAACGATCGGACCCGGGACTCCAGATTCCGGGTCACATGAACGCTGTGATAGCCTCTGGTTGGCTATCACAGTGATCAGTCACTGTACAGCCTGGCCCCCTTGCTTTTTTCTCTCTCTATGAATGGAGACGTGAGATACATTGTATCTCTCTAACTCTTGGCATAGAGAGAAAAAAAATGTTTGTAAAAAAAAAAAGATAAATATTAAAAAACAAAGAAAAATACCTAGATCAAGGTTTGATCTAGTTCAGTGCCAGGGTTAGTGTTTGGGTCAAGGTCAGGGTCAACTATCAGGTTTTAAAAAAAAATTGTCATTAGTGTCAGTGTGTTTTAGGTAAAAAAAAAAAAAGACAAAAACAAAATGCGTACTATTGTTTCTGGGTTGTACTAAGGGTACAAACAACAAATAACATACACATATATGGTATCGCTGCGATCGTCAAGAGCTGGAGAATTTATTTTGGGTTTTTTTTTGGTGGTAGGTTATGGTCGTAACAAGAAACACACAGCTAAATAAAATAAAAAAAAATTTTTTTACTATTTTGGGCCAGTTTTCCTTTGATAGTAAAAAAAATCAGCTTTCCATTACCATTTACCACCAAATGAAAGCCCAATTTGTCCTGAAAAAATGAAGGTATAATCCATCTGGATGTACAAAGTAGTTGATGATAATGATATGTACGGTTTTACTAACACATGTCAACGTTGCAGAATTGTGCTTAGGCATTTAGATTTGTTTTACCCTTAGGCGTGAAGAGGTTAAGCTAAAGGCAGCTTTCCCTTCCTCACACCTGGTAGCAGAATATTCTCTTCCTTGATGTTTTCTTTGTCCCAATCTTTACTTTTTGCTTTTGTTCATAAGCGGCTTTAGTGCATGTTTCTACTTTACACGCACCTTTATGATTATACAGTATTTTCCCATATAATAAGAGCCTTCTGTTTTATTTATTGGGTATTGTCAAAAGAATGGCTAGATCAGGTGACCTTATGGAGCCTGTGCAGTTACTGTAGGTTGATTGGACAGAATTAATATTCCTAGCCAATCACAACTTTTTTTCTCATTTAATGTGCTTAAATACCATTTTCAGCAGATGTGCTATTTCTATAATCGTTGCAAAGAATGGAGGTCAGATATTCCTGCTATCCCATGTCTGTTGCCTTTTCCTGCTACTGGCAGTCAGTTCATGAGTATTAAAGGCCTGGATTTTATACCCTGAGCTACAGTATGCTGCTCCTGCCTTGCAATACAACATGTCAGATCCTGGACACATAAGGAACAGTCCCACTGTTCGGGTGCCTTCAGCTCACAATCCAACAATTGCAGGGCACCATCACATGAAGGGTCTGACACAGACAACCTGGAATTTGCTGGAAAGCTGCTTGGGTCAATGATATCCTTAGAGCTCTGTTGGGAAAGGCCCTTCCTCTGCTCTATCCTGGGAAGATTTCACTGCAGTTGTGCAGAATTTTATGAGCCAAATTGCAACTTTAAGTCCTGACTCTGACCACAGAGGCTGTAAGCATGCTTCCACACTTTACCTTGTCTTTTTTTAGCAGCTTCTAATTCATCAGCTGCCAAGACTCTATTAGACGCTGAGTCTCTTAAATCCTTAACGGATGATGCTACACCTTAGAAGTCACTGCTATTACTGCCAGACTTAAAGAAACAGTATCAACTCTTATTGGCACCATTTGCATCACTTTGAAGCCAAAGAATGAGCCTGCAGATTCTAACAGTGCGGTTCCCAGGCTACGCTTTTTCAGGGTCCCCAAGACTGCTGTCTTTTGCAGAGGCTAGAAGAACCCTGACAAGATGTTCATCCTTCCCAAGTGGCATGAGTCCTGTACATGTATGAGATGGGTTATATGGGAAACTGATGGATCCACAGCAGGGTCAGCCCACTTTTTAACTAAGCCTTAACCATTCTGGTGGAGGGTGTGCCTGGTTTTGAGGACCCTGATTATAATCGATTGGAGGCCTTTCCTAAAACCTTGTTCTTGTTAGCAGACCCTGCCTTGCAATTTTCCCTGGCTGTGACTTTAATATGCAAAATTTTAGCGGATTGTGCTAAGGCCATCAGACGTGATCTTGTTGCCATTCAAGCTGATCCTTTAATTTTACAGGATCTGGAGCTCATGACTGCAGCTATGAACTACTCAATGATGAAGTTGTTAGAGGTTTCCCATCTAACTTCATGTTTGAGATTCCTGACAGTGGACATGAGAAGTGCTGGGCTGCAGAATCAGCATGCAAAAAGCACCTGTTTCACATATTCTTTACGGTAGAGCATCTCTGAGGAGCTGCTCTGGACACCTAATCATGGATGTCACTGGGGGTAAGAGTATCCATTTGCAAACGTAAGAATCCTAGGGCTCAGCCTGGAAAAGGCTCTTTCCTCCTCTGAGGTTAAGAAGTGTTATTTTTCTAACTCGCAAACCTAAACCTCCAAAGCCAAGCTCAAGCCTGGCACCCTGTACACCCACGAACCCAGAACTTCCAGGCCCTCAGAGAAGTCTTCCTTAGCAAGAAGAGGCACCTCTGCTTTCTAAAATTAGGGCACAGATATTACCATTTGGTCAGCCAACAATGCTTGGGGGACAGAGGGGGTTTCCAGGGGCTACAAGCTAAAATTCCAATCTCAGCCCCCACCTTCATTCATGTTTTCCAACCTGGCTTTGTAACCGCACAGAATAGCATTTCTCAATTGCAGCCCTTGCAGATCCTCTAGAGCAGGGGTCTCCAAACTATGGCCAGGTGTTGAGGAACTGCAAGTCCCATGAGGCCTTGCAAGACTCTGACAGCCACAGGCAAGACCCCCAGAGGCATGATGGGACTTGTAGTACTTCAACAGCTAGAGGGTCATAGTTTGGAGACCCCTGCTCTAGAGTAAGGGGTTATTGCATCAATACTTGTAGTGCAGCAAATCCAATGGTTATACTCCAACCTGTTCACAATCCCCAAACCACAAGGAGGCATCTGCCCCATCTTGGATCCCAAGGTCCTAAATGTTTGGCCCCAGAAATTCTGCATGGAATCCACTAGGTCTGTCACAACCTCTCTCCATCAAGGAAACTTTCTGTTCTCTGTGGACACGAAGAATACAAATAAGCATGTCACCATTTGTCCATGGCATCAGTGATTCCTTTGCTTTGTTTTAGGTCCCCAGAACATTTACTTTGTGGGTTTACCTTTCACACCTCAAGTGTTCACTGGCCCTAGTTCTCACCCTGCTACACTCCTCATTTTCAGGATTGAAATAGGGGGCATTCCATTGATCCCCACCTCTCCAGACTATCCTAGCTAGATGTAGTACTCTACTCAAGAATCCAGGCAGATGCGCCATGGGCTCTTCCAGATCTTCTGGCTGCTCTGTCCCAGGGACTGGCTTACCATCCTGCTTCACGGGCACAGCATTGCTGTTGAAAAAATAGGTTTTGAGGGAAAAGGGCATTCCTGAATCAGTGATTTCCATTCTGGTAAAAGCTTGAAAGTAAACAACCAAAAGGAGGCTAACATCTCATCTGGAAGGCATACCTTGCTTAATGTAAGGAAAGAAAAGTTATTTCCCCCCCCAAAAAAATACTCTGTTGGATAAATCCTGGCATTTCTGCAGTTGGACCTGGATCAATGTTTGACCCTGAATACCATCAAGAGGCAGATCTTGCCTCTTCTCATGGTGGTATTGAGATCACTAGCTTCCTATTCTTCAATTCAAACTTGTTCAGGTTGTCTCTCAGCACTTCAAAAACTGCCTTTTGATCCTATCAGGGTTTTAGCTTTTACACTCTCATTCAAAAGACTGTATTTCTTGTTGCCACATTTTGTGTCTGAGCTGGTGGCTTTGTCATGGAGAGAACCTTTCTTGGGACAATGGACAAGCTAGTATTAAGGCATAGAACCTCCTTCCTTCCTTATGTGGTTTCAGCACTTCAGCCTGAACATTGTTATTCTGTCCTCTTGTCCAGCTTCAGTTCCTCAGAAGGACATCCCCTTCCATTGCCTGGATATGGTTCACACCGTGTGCGTTTACTGCTGCCATTAGAAATACTGACTCTCTGTTATCACTGATGGCCCCACCGTGAAATGTTGGCAAAAAGAAGCAGGTTTCCCACTTCTTGTTTCACTATTTCTTGGTGGTTCAGACAGATCATCATTCAAGCTTATGGTTGTAAGAATCGGGTTCCATCCTTTCCTGTCAAAACACACTAGATCTTGGAGTGCTTCTTGGACTTTTTGGCATCTGGCAACTGTTTCCCCGATCGTCAAGGCTGCCACCTGGTCTTCTGTTCATACATGCTCCAAGTAAATGTTAAGGCCTCATCTAATGCCAGCCTTGGGCATAAGGTCCATCAGGCAGCTATTTGAGATGCAGGCAGTCCCCAGTTTAGAGGTTTCCTTGTGGGGCTGTTACTGTGTTGAAGCTGTTGCCCACTCCTCAATTGGACTGCTTTTGGACAACAAAACAGTCTCTAAATTCCTGTGTCCCTCAATGAATGTGAAAGAAATTAGAATTTTTGCATTTATCATAAAAATAATTTCTTGGTGTTTATTGAGATACACAGGACCCACCCCTCTATACATGATCATATTCTTGTTACTCCTGTGCCCTCACATTTGTAGGAAGTAGGAGGGATTATACCAGGCTGGCCACTGCTTTTTTTGTTTGCCAGTGTCCAAACTCTGCTGCAGGCAGCAGTTTACCCCAACATCCTTTGAATTTCTGTGTCCTAAGAAATGGATTTCATGGGAAGTACAACCATCCAATTTTTTTCATAGCACTGTAAGCGCTTGTGATATGTTGTAAAACATAACATTATGACTGATGTTTTATCATGCGCTGATATCTAAACACTCGTTAGCTTTGTGACTTTTTATAACTGTGTAACCCAAACGTATGGACATTTAAATTTACATGTAATACTGAAAGCAGGAGCACCTGTGACAAGAAAAGCTGAGATTTCTTTATGTGACAGACATGTTTTTCTATTCTGGTAGGTATCTGGAGGGATGATCTCCGAACTTCTTGCTGCCTTAAAAGTGATGTCATTCACTGAAGCTATTGAAATCATTTTAAAGTCACAGCCAAACCTTTCTGATGCATCTCAAGAGGATGATTCTTCTGCTGCTGAAATCTCACAGGAAAAAGGTGATTGTGGTACGAATATAAGGGAAATGTAATTCAGAGGGCAGTTTTATAGAAAATGCTAAACATTGAAAAAATGGTATGCCTATCTATACGAAGTACATACAGTCTTGATTGACCACCTCTCTACAGCCATACCATAAAAAAAAAAGAAGGGTAAGGTGGAAGTGTATTTCCATAATGCCATTTATAAAGGTCACTCCAGAAAACACCCTCTGGTGACTAGTATGCCTGTGATCTGAGTACAACACTGTGACAATTTGGATGCATTTTAAGGTCTCAAAAATATGATACATGCAATTATTTTTTTCCAAAATATATACAAAAACGGTGTTGTACAAAGAATGATTTAAAATTAATTTAGGTATCTTGTTGTATGACCCAGTAATCCAAACTAGATCAGCACTGAAAACTGTTAATGGAGGAGTATATTCAAGCTAGTAGTTTAAGTGGTTAAGAAATTTGTGGAGGTCATATTGGAAAGCTTTCATGAAACCAAACTCTACAGATATTGAATGTTTATCCTAACTTCCCAACAATGAAGTTTTTGGATGCCAAGTTATTCTTCATCTCTTGACCTTAATTACCTCCATTTGTGTTATCTACTAATTGGAAGGAATAATTTTTTTAACTTTGTAAAACTGGTGCAATTAAGAACTGGCTAAACTGACTTACTTTTTATTAAAGCTTCTGACACTGACAGCTGGTCTTTTTGATTCTGCCATAGGTCCATGTAAAAGGTTCCTACAGCAGAAAAGTGGTGCCAATACGTCATTGGTTTCCCATGATAACCGAGAACAACTCTACAATATCAGTATTAACAGAGTAGCAACTCTGGTTATGAAACCCTATGTGTGGTTATACTCAGACAGTGATGCTCCTGCTATTCAATTTGTTCTGTAGGTGGCCACACTGTCACTGTCTGCCTAACCCTGGCACTCAAAGTCAGGGCTGGCGGTGGGGTAAACAAACTGTAGGAGGCAGAGATTATTGAAGGGTCTATTTGACCTTTTCATAATGCAGGTGTCACTTTGCAGGGGAGTTAGGGAGAGGTGATAGGTGATCTGAGTTATACCTCTGGCAGGAGATGTGGATGTGTTGATCTGTCCACCCCCATTCCCTCACCATGGTATGATCTACTTCCTTTCTGTAATGGTCCTGGAGGAAGTCAAATCTGTTTTCAGAATGTATATGATAGCTTTTACTAAAACTTGATAATCATTTTTACCAACCTTAGCCTTTAGAAGAAAGATGTCAATTTATTTTGTCTAATGTGTACAGTACTAAAATTAAACCTTACCATCTTTTTGTTTGCATAGATCATCATAGAGGACCATCTGATGAGTACACTCAACAGTATCATGACAGTATGTGTGACAGCGGAGTAGAGACATCGTTCAAAAAGCTGAGCCTTTCATATTGTGACCTGCAGAAAGCAGAGATTGAACATGTAGCCCCTCTTTCTGAGCTTATCTGCAACAATTGATGTTCACACAGAAAAAGACTGTACTTTTAGGCATATTTATAGTGCGGTAAAACACTGGCTTCACAAGAAATGTCAATGTTACACAAAACATGCCAGCAATGGTGAGAAGAGGCTGGTGTGAATGCAATGTAATGAATAAAAAGGTGTTATATCATATCAGCATCCTGATACAGGTGCAGCACTAGACCATAGCCTACTGCAGCACTGCTATGGGGACCCTTACTGTCTGGCTCCTTAACTTATCTAAGCAGCAAAAGCACTTAGCAGATCAATATGAATGTATATATTACTCCAAGCTTTAAGCTACCGGTGGGAAGGTCTGCTAGCACTGTAATGACATTGCTCTTTTACCCCAGCTTGGGAAATAGTGTAGGAACTACAACCAAAGATATTGGTGTCTCACACCAATGTCCACTTTGCACTTACTAATTTAAATAGGCCAGGTGATTTTCTAGGCCGCTTAATTGGAGATTTGTTGAATCTTACTGGGTGTTGCACATAATGTACAAGTTAAAATATACAGACTTTTCTGCATATTATTTTTTACACTTGTGAGTAGAAGATGTTGAACTTTAAATATATTTACATATTGCTGTGGGTTAAATGTCATGTCCAGTAATCATATCTTATTTTAATACAGTATAAATATTATATATTTTAAGTAATTTTTTATTGTGCCTTTTGTAATAAAAAAGATAAAGGCAAAAATGGCTGTCTATGTATTTTAACAGGTTCTTTTCCTACCATCTAATATTGGATGCTTTTTATTTATAACACAATACACTAAATAAGTTAAAGGCAAAGATTAGACACTTTTACCCCCCTTCCTGTTCAGGTCAGCTTTCAGCGGTGTCACACTTTGAATTTTTTTGAGACAGATACAACTTTATTTTGGTGGTATTTATTCAGCACTGGGATTTTTATTTTTGCTACATAAATGAAAAGTCCCCCCCAAAAAATATATATATATTTATATATATCTATCTCTTTCTTCATTAATCTTGGCCAAAATGTACTCGGCTATCTTTTTAGGAAAAAAAATAACCCAAAATAGTATAAATCCAAAATAGTATAACCAAAAATTTTTATATAATTATAGCTTTACATTTTTATATTTTTTTAATATACTGTTACCCTAGCAGTACAGTATCCCCATAGTGACACTGTACTACTTGTGGGGGTGATGAAGATTTTTTTTTTTTTTGTACACTGATTGCTTTTACGCCTTTTATGAGTGTAAAAGCAATCATTTCTCCTTCTCTCTGACTGCATTCCTAGCCATTGAGAAATACGGTGAGAGCTGTGATTGGTCACAGCTTGTCACATGGTACAAGGCTGTTGTGAATAGCCTTGTACCATGTGATCTCTGTGATCATTCACAGATTTCACATGTAGTAAGCAATGTCAGAAATGACATCTTGCTTATACTATTCATGTGATCACCGATTGTGTGAGGTTCCGATCATGTGATCACTGATTGGCCAAATGTCTCATACTTCGATCAGTGTTCCGCTGTGTCCAGAGGACACAGCAGGAACTGGATTGCAGTGCTGTGCGCTCCCAGGGAGCGTGCACAGGCTAAAAAGGCGGGCACCGTTTATGAACGGCAACCCACTCCTGCACTGCTCCCGTCTGGCCGTTTATATACAGGGGGTGGACGGGAAGTGGTTAAATTAAGCACATTAGGAAATGATTTAGAGTAGACAGTGTAAAGCTTTTGGAGGTATTGTTCTGTCTCAGCAGTCCCCAGTTGTATTGGACCTAAAAAAAAAGACCTCAGAAATATATACCAACTTCCTATTGGAGTGTTCTGGCACAATATTATTACTTGGATTATTGGCCCTGAAAAAGACGTATGGCCAAAGCTCTTTTGGCCCTACTTCCCCTGTGGATCACAGGAGCACATTTAGTTCTGCTCGACTGTGACCCAGATTCAGCTGACAGCAGGCTAAAGGCCGCTGTTGGTGGACATCACAGGGCTGGTCCAGGCTGTGCAGGGATCCCAACAATAAGGTCAGCATTTGACTTTGTCAAATGCCTGACCAGCAGCTAGCTCAGCCACTCAGCACATTATTCAGAGCCAGAGCCAGAGCCAGCCACCACCACAGCCCAGCATTCCAGTGAGCACTGGAATGGCATAGCACAGAACTCACACTGGTGGTGAAACCAAATATGTCTGTCTACAAGGTTTACTTCTAGACTCAAAATGTTTACAATAACCTGTGTTCATACTATAAAAAATGTTAACCCCTTTTGTACTATTGCCTAAGATTCCTGCATTGAGTTTATGCCAACCCTCTAGGCTAGTTCACACCAGATGCAGTCCAGTGCTTTTTTTCTGCATCAAAAATGCATGCCCAGTATTTTCCATCTACTCAAATGACACTAGTTCACATCAGTGCAGTCGGTTCCAGTATGTTCCGATGCAGAAAAAAAAAAACTAAAAAAATGCTGCCTTTTTTCTGCACAGAACTGTACTGGAACACATCAAAAACGCACCAGAACAGCATGTGGACTGTAAGCAAAAAAGCATCCGGAGTGCATTTTAAAATCCTTAAGTCCAACTACGTTTTTGGGAATTAGCCTTTACCAAAATGCCACCAGTTTGACTATATACAGCCGTCAAGGTCAGCTTACTAAAATTATGACTATATTGCTACAGAAGCTGTTAGAGGCAGCGGAACAGTAAAATAAAGCATAGAAAGACAAGACTATATTAAAGTGTTACTAAACCCAGGAGCCTGCATTCACTATATCTGTTCTCCCACAGAACATGGATATGCAATTATTTTAGTAAATATAAACTGCTGAATACAGTTTCTCATCAAAAGGTAGCACAATCTTGTGGCTTCTATCAGTGTTCAGCCCAGCACTAGCTAAAGCTTGTAGGAGCAGTTTTCTTTTTACTCTAGGAGGATTCAAAACCCCTCACCTCTGTCTGACCAGTGCTGATCACATGCTCAGTTTGGTGTGTATTGCAAGAGTTTTTTTTTTTTGCTTAGAGTGCATGTGCAAAATGCCTACGGTTCAGTCTGTCTTATCAGAAGAGAAGAGGTGGTCACTTAAACAAGGGGAGGAACAGAGCAATCAGTATCAAATAGCCTTTTTACACAACGCAGAGGATTAACCCCTACTCCCTATACAGGCTTACTGTTGTGGGTTTAGTATTAATGAAATAAACCAAGCCATTTAAATACTAGAAGCCGGGCTAAAGAATATTTGTAATGCACAGTCCTTCTGAAACAGTTGATCACAGCATAAAAATCTAAGTTGAAGCAATCTGAAAAGATTTAATGTGCAGGAATTTATATTAAAACAAGCCTTTTAGAATGATCATGAGGAGGCCAAGGCTCATAGGATGATGTCAAATCTGGCAGTGGCAGTTTTTATATGGCCATTCTCACATACTAAGATCATCATGCTATGTGAGAATTGACATATGTAAGCAGCCATTGATGGTTCTGGTGTTGGCATCCTGCCTTTCAGTACATAGTGAGTAGACATGCTGACACATTTTAGGTCAAGGACAGCAATTCACACTTGAGTATGCAAGCAGTGATGTCTGAGATCAGTGACCTTAAATTAATTCTAAAGGCTTTTTTTTTTTTAAGCAAAATTAAACATGTCTATTCTTACCTGCTGTGTGGAGTAGTTTTGCACAGAGCAGCCTAGATCCTCCTCTTCTCGGGTCTCCTGCAGGCTCTCCAGGCCCCTCCATCCTGTCGGGTGCCCCGAGAGCACGTAGCTTGCTCTGGGGGCACCAGCTGCACCATGTGTCCATTCACACATGAAGCCACAGCTCAGCCCTGCCCCCCTCTCTTCTCATTGGCTCACTGGCTGTGACTGGCTGAGATGGAAGCGGGGGCCATTGGCTCCCACTGCGGTCAATGAGAAGAGGGAGCCACGACTCCAGTGCATGTCGCTGGATCGAGAGAGAGCTTAGGTGAGTATTAGGGCCTGGGGGTGATGCTGCACAGAGAAGGTTTTTCACCTTTATGTACAGAATGAATAAAACGTAAAAACATCTTGAGCTTTTAGAACCACTTTAAGTCATAAAGCTAGGACAAGGATGACAGCCGTATTGCCTGCACCTTGGAAAACAATTTAGCAATTATACTCCCAAATGTCTGTCTTCACAGGTTCCTCTAGATCAGCCTCTCAACCAGGGTGCCTTGAGGTTTCTGCAGGGGTGCCTTGGCAAAAATGTCTAAAAATTGCCTATAACTTGTATACAAGCCAGCAGGTGGAACAAGCCTGCCTTTTAGTTACACAAAGCCGCAGGTTTTAATTGTGCACCATTACAGCCTGCTAGCCACCAGCGTCCTGTCAACCAATGACATCATCAGTTGATAAGGAGGATGTCGGCTGCCTGCACAGCATCCCCCCCCCTCCATCAGTGCTGGGGTGACATTAGCTCAGTGATTGAGAAAAACTGAGGGAGAAGAGAAACACTGGAATACTAGTCAGTACCAGTGCACAAAAGTGTATTTGCTTTGGAACAATAAATCACCTCTAATGTTTGGTATCCTATATGTGTGGATGTTGCTGCGTTATATAAAAAGTTTTTAGAATAGTTTGTCCATAATTTTAAAAGAGCACCCCATTCTAAAATGTGAAAGTCTTGAGGCCCTCCATTTTAGAATGAGGTGCCTCAAGACTGTCCATACTTTTAAAGGTGCCTCAGGACGGTCCTTAATTTTAAAGGGTGCCTTGAGTGAAAAAAGAGTTGAGAAACACTGCTTTAGATGACATCTTGCCTATGATTAATACACACCAGCAACATAGCTATTTTTTATATATCCCAAACTATCAGGCTTTATGTTGTCCTTTTTTTTGATGACGTGATTTTAACAAAGGCGGTAAGAGAATCATACAATTAGGTTTTTCATTTACAGATGAAATATATACTCTGGGATATTCCTTTTTACATTTCCATCACTGGACAAATAGATAATGACACTTTATGATTTATCAGTAAATTAATAGTTTTATTAGCAGAAAATGTTGTGACTCCTGCTTTGCTCCGTATCCAGCTCAATATCAGTATATATCTCTAAGAGTAGTTATGTGTAATGTCTTCTCCAGTTCAGTAACCGTAGTTGGTTTTCGCGCAAAAAAGTAAATGACAGTCTTTTGCTCTATTAGAAGAAAACCATTATTACTGAACCTTCCAGCTATGTTTCCAACATCCAACCATACAAAAAGAGCTGGGTAAGGACTAATTAGAGTAAACGCATAGGTCCCCTGGTCCATCTGATAAATGGATACCTGGAGAAAAACACAAGTTGCACGATTACTTAATGATACAAATCATTTTCTTCAAAAATGACATCTTGCCAAAAACTCTCTCCCTGAAAAAAATGTTCGGAACTTCTAAATACCAGTCATCATTCACCAAATTGAATACATTTTCTGACTTCAACACATTATCAATTAGTCTATACCCCCCCGGTCACACCGATCAAACTTTGAAATCGTGCGACTTCTATTTGAAGTTGCATGATGTCAAAGTCAGATGTCATTGATGCAAGTCACACCTGAAGTAGTGCATGCACTACTTAAGAAATCGGTGCAGCTCCGACCAAGTCGGATTTGCTCCAATTTGACCGCTTTACTTGCAGACAACAGGGTATGACTTGCCATTCAACAAGTCGCATGGCAAGTTGCACCCGGTGTGACCGGGGTATTAATCTTAGTTTAATTTCTTAATAAATTATTTGAAACAAGATTCATTAGGCTATTTTTTAAAACAAGGTTCATTAGGCTATTTTTTAGTGTTGGCAGATAGGAGTGCAAACTGGTCCCATGACTCTGCTGAGTGCTTGGAATTGCAAACTGCAGGGGGGATTTCATCTCGTTTCTTATTTTGTCTATGGGACAGAAAGTAAAGGAGGATTATAAAAAATTTTTAGAGAAATGTTCATTCTATCCAAAAAAAGAAAAAAAAAACCCTTTCACTTTAGTTCTACCTCAAGGGGAAACAATCAAGAAAATCATCTGCACTGTTCATTGCAACCAGAATTTCATATCCATTTCTACAGAGCAGACTAAAACAAAGTATCTGAAAGACTCCCAGCAGCAAAACCAGCGCTTATTTCCCTTGTAGTTTACATGTACAGTATTTCCAATAGTGAAAGCTGTTAAATCTGTGAATAAAAGCTTGAACAAATGATATAAAGACGGTTCTCTCCAAGACAATTGTGTCATAACAGTCTGTAGCTGGATAGTCTTGTATAAAAAAAAAAAAGTTACAATCCATAGACTTTCTAGAAAAGCACCTATCTTTTCTGATACACTGTATATGATGTAATAAATTCTGCCATTTCCACTATCTTGCAACCACTTCAAAGGCTGAGCTATGGATCTGAAATTTCCCTAAATTTACAGGAAGAGCACAGTCTGCCCCCGCATTTCAATGGTTAAATGCTCAGATTTAGGAGACAATAAAAGCACTTACCTAATTTTCCAATCCCTGGTAGACAGTGCTCCCCCATGTGCCAGTGGTGGACTGTCTCTCTGATGTCCAATGTATGGACTATTAATGACATGAACTTAGACCACCAAAGCATAGGGGAGAAGTGGCTGTGGGGACTGGTTTAGCAGAGCATAAGAGCCTGAAGGAGGAGAGAATCAGGTAAACAAAAAAGTGCATTTATAAATACCCTAGACCTAACGACATTAACCCTTGCAGCATGGGTGTTGCCTCCTGCAAGGAAGGAGTTTAGCTTTAAAGCTAAAGCTTAGGGATGGATATTTTTGCATAGTCACATTTGTACTGCAAGTGTCATAACTGGCAGATCCCCATTGGAACTGGAGATCATGGTTGTTGCCACCGCTGTTACAGTGATCACTGCTTACTTCCAGGTCCATTTCCGAGCAACTGCCCTGCTGCTAGGAGGTAACTTGCTTGGCACAGGCACTGTTCAGGGAACATTTTGCATCTCACTAAATGTAAAGCATTCTCTTGAGTGGATGAGATGTAGAAATGGGGTGGTGATGTCCAGCTGTTTTGGGGAACACCAGGTATGGCACATGCATACTTACATGGACCAAGGTGAACCAAATAAAGCTAGGCAAAAATATCCATACCCAATACTTCAATTGTAACATAAACCACTGAATTTGATAACTACATGCATTTAGTAAAGCCAGCAAATAAATTGTTCCATGTTTATCCTAACCCCTATCAGGTACTTTTGCTGGAAAGCTTGGTGTGAATGTAAATAAAAAGGGATAAATACATGCATGTGAAACAAAAAAGGAATTCATGTATAATTACATGAGCTGCATAAAAAGGTATCCAAATACAATATTTTTCACAGTAATGATCTTTTAAGCTTCATCATACAGTGATTTAGGAATAAAAACATTTTTCTTCTCGCAACCATTGTTTTACTACTAGTAAATGTGTGCCAGTTCCTTGAATGGCTCATTCAGAAGGGAGTAATAGAAGCAATATGACAGCAGAAAGGTAGAACAGGTTGCTATGGATAACTGCCCTCTCCATCCCTATTGCCATGTGTACCTAAATGATTAATAGCTCAAAATAACCAACAGGCTGCAGATGATGATACAATTGAATCTATTAGGATTACATGAAACTTTGAAAAAATATATGTGAAGCCTCGCATAGGATTGAATGTGTTCATAAAAATTGGATATGCCAATGCCTGCTTGAAATGAAACATTTTAAATATGCTCCAACCAGATAAAGCCTTGGCATGTTGAGAGTTAGACTGTCTGTAAAGTTGCAAGAAATTTCAGTTGAATTCAAAACGTAAGCCGATTCATGGGATATTGGCTCTTTTTAGCTAGTGGTGTTAGGGTATGTAAACTTTTGAGCACAACTGTATGTGTCTTCCTGACAGAAATTGTGAAATTTTAGCATTGATATTGAAATTATGACTGATCATGCCAAAAAATGCTCTTTTATTGAAGAAGGATGATGATCATATGAAGCCATTTATTATCAAAATAGTTGGGTGATTTCTGTTATTATGATTTAAAAAGGATCATGGTCAAATGGCCATGATCAAAAGTTTACATACCCTGGAATGTTTGGCCTTGGTACAGACACACAAGGTGACACATACTGGTTAAAATGCCAATTAGGGGTTAATGTCCCACATCTGTGGCTTTTTAAATTGTAATTATTGTCAGTGTATAAATAGTCAATGAGCTTGTTAGTATCTATCCTGCTCAGTGCTTCCACGTAAGAGCTAAGCCATGGGGATCAGAAAAGAACTGTCAAAAGTCCTGCGTAACAAGGTAATGGAACTTTATAAAGATGGAAAAGGACATAAAAAGAGGTCAAAAGCCTTGAATATGCCAATCAGTACTGTTAAATCACTTATTAGAGCCTAACAACTATTTGATAATAAATGGCTTCATATGATCATGATCCTTCAATAAAAAGCATTTTTTGGCATGATCAGACATATTTTCAGTATCAATGCCAAAATTTCACAATTTCTGCCAGGGTATGCAAACTTTAGAGCACAACTGTATGTAATGGAGTACTTAGACTAGCCTGCAGGTATCTGTCTTTTGGTCAGTAGCTGGCGGTATATCAGTTTCCTGTCCAATCAGATGGGTACATCCCCTTTCATGGTCATGAGCACACATTTGTACAGTATATTGTAACACCAAAAAATAAAACCCATAACAGTATAGCTATACAGTCAAAAAACAAAATCGGGTTGGGTAGCCACTAAAGCCAGAGTAGGTAAAATTAAAAAATACATCAAATCAGCACAAGGGACAGCATTTACATTTACAAACCTTAAACCAAAACAATAAAGACTGCAGCACTGAAAATAAATCCTTACAAATAAACTACTACTAACTACTACTAGTGTAGAGACCTAAAGAAAAAAAAAATTTCAAATAATTTCCAAGTCACTCTATGGGATTATTCCAGGAAAAGAAAACATTCCACAGGTGATCTCAGATCTATCCTGTGTAAATTTGATACATTACCAACACACCAAAGATAAAGAATGCCTTATTCAAAAGTGCAGCATCAACGCATTAGACAGCAATTTCTGTACTGGCGTTCCAGTCCTCCAACTTGAAGTAGACCGCTTCATCCACTTTTAAACTCCTAATGCATCCCCCATTTTTTTATTTAAAACCGTATAGTGTAGTCTTCTACTTAAACCACATTCCCAAACACCTGTGAATCATGTGCATTGGTGTTGTAAGGTGCATAACCACAGCTTCCTCCACCACACTTATGCAGTGCGCACCGCCCACATATGCTGCCCGCTGAATGTGCAGCAAGATAGCATTTCAGATTAATAGGATGCAGGTCACGATTCTCCCTTTAGAATTAACAGGGGCGTCCCTAGGGTTGGTGTCACCTGGTGCGGTAACACGTAGTGTCACCCCTCCAGAGGTGGGCTGTTCCTGTCATGCACACACAGCCTGGCTCTTCCCCTCCCTGTGTCCCCATCGCACCCCCCGGACCAGTGTTGCAAGATCATTTAACCCCGTATAGGTTGGAAGCCGACAATTCCAGCAAGACATGACAGGGACCGCCCAACTCTGCAGGGGTGACACCACATGATACCGCAGATCTGATCCATCATATGGGGATCGTCGGCTTGCTTTAAAACGTTTTGGTGTCACCCCGTGAGATAGGTGTCACCCGGTGCAGTGCACACCCCCCGCACCCACCTAGGGACGTCACTGAGAATCAACACTCCATTCTTCTATTCTCTTCCATAGGGGGGTGCTGTCTTGCTCTTGTGCTCAAACATCACCACAAGGCAATAAGAACAAGATTGCCATGTAGCGTAGCATTTATTGTACCCAGAAATTTATAGCAAAGCGTTAAAACCACACAGCATAAAATGTTAAAAAAGCCACTGGCACTTACATCAAATACTGCCATTTGGATAACCAATGTGGAGGCACGACCCCTCTTTTTGAGAGGAAAAATGTAATCAGCACACCAAAGAATCCTCAGAAGGGTCCAAAGCTTTATTTACTGGTCACATAATATAAACAACAGCAACGTTTCCGAAACATTGCCGCTGTTTCTATTATGTGACCAGTAAATAAAGGTTTGGACCCTTCTGAGGAGTCCTTGGTGTTCCTGTGACATTATTTCTTCTTGGATTGTCTGCAGTTCCCAGCTAGTGATCACTGCAGCACCAAACACTATTAAACGGCCACTTGCAGAAGCGTGTGCATTGGGAAAACCGCGTTTCGATATGTCGCTCCCTTTCTGTATCGCCCTACACACGTTTCACACAACTGTGCATCCTCAGGGGCCTCTAGTGTCTAACTCAGCCGCCATGCTAACATAGCCTATGACCAGATCTTCATTAAACATTTCTGGTTTGGCGCCGTACTTGTGGAGTTCATTGAAAACTCAGTGGCTGCCATTTTGTATTGGACCAATTGATAATAAACTCATTTTGAGTAGAATCAAAATAAAATGTATAAATATTCCAGGTACATGAATATTGACCTCAGGTCACACATACTGAGAAAAAAAAAATATATTAAAATTCACCTGACCAGAGTGATCACTAATAAAAAGTATCCACTACAATACCTCAATTCAATGATTAGTCTGGCACCATCTAGTGGTAAAAAAAAAAGAAAAAAGAAAAAAAAAAAAAAAAAAGGATATCTACAGATAAAATAACAAAAGTTGAAAAAGAAAAGAAAAATTATAAAATAGAATAGAAAGTATATATTAAATTAAAAATAAATATCAAGATCAGGGTAGGCTACACTTCACAACATATAACAAAAATATAGAAATAACCCTACTAACTAAAAAAACTTTCAAAAACCTTTATAAAAGCAGAGATAGAAAAATCTACACACACCCCTCAAAAAAATAAATGGAATATAGCATCAAGTCAATTAAACGCCTGGGATATTGATCTGGTCAGTTAAGTAGCAGAAGGGGTTGTTAATCAGTTTCAGCTGCTTTGGTGTTAAATTAACAACAGGTGCACTAGATGGGCAACAATAAGATGACCCCCAACACATGAATGGTTTTACAGGTGGGAGGTCACTGACATTTTTTTCCCTACTCATCCTCTGACTGTTTTTTACTAGCTTTGCATTTGGTTAGGGTCAGTGTCACTACTGGTAGCATGAGGCGATACCTGGACCCTACAGAGGTTGCACAGGCAGTCCAACTCCTCCAGGATGGCACAGCAATATGTGCCATTGCCAGAAGGTTTGCTGTGTCTCCCAGCACAGTCTCAAGAGCATGGAGGAGATTCCAGGAGACAGGCAGTTACTGAGTTAGGCAGCAGGTGTGAATGTCTCAGGCCAACCTCATGAGATTTGTTTCTGATTGTTTGGTCAGAGGGCCTGACGTCCTCTAGTGGGCCCTGTACTCACTGCCTGGCACTATAGAGCTTGATGATTGGCATTTGCCATTGAACACCAGAATTGGCAGGTCCGCCACTGGCACCCTGTGCTTTTCACAGATGAGAGCAGATTCACCCTGAGTACATGTGACAGATGTGAAAGGGTCTGGAGAAGCCATGGAGAACGTTATGCTGCCTGTAACATTGTTCAGCATGAACGTTTTGGTGGTGGCTCAGTGGTGGTCTGGGGTGGCATATCCATGGAGAGAAACACAGACCTCTACAGGCTAGACAATGGCACCCTGACTGCCATTAGGTATCGGGCAGAAATCCTTGGATCCATTGTCAGATCCTACGCTGGTGCAGTGGGTCCTGGGTTCCTCCTGGTACACGACAATGCCCAGCCACATGTGACAAGAGTATGCAGACAGTTCCTGGGAGGATGAAGGAATTGATACCATTGAATGGCCTCCATGCTCACCTGACCTAAATCCAATAGAACAACTCTGAGATATCATGTTTCAGTCCATCGGACGTCGCCAGGCTGCACCTCAGACTGTCTAGGAGCACAGTGATGCCCTGGTCCAGATCTGGGAGGAAATACCCCAGGACACCATCCGTGGTCTCATTAGGAGCATGCCCAGATGTTGTCAGGCATGCATACAAGCACGTGGGGGCCATACAAACTACTGAGTACCATTTTGAGTTGCTGCAATGAAATTTCAGCAAAATGGACTACCCTGCTGCATCATTTTTTCACTTTGATAATTTTCATTTCCAAAGGCACCCTGAAAATCAACCTACAGAGGACTGAATTCAAACAATGGGGCATCCTTACATTCCTAACACCTTACCCAGTCCATATCGGTATAGATAACCAGCATGGCATTTTTCCCCATTGAGATCTGATGTGTTTTCAAAGTGTTCCTTTAATTATTTTGAGCAGTGTACTATTTTTGGTTTATCAGGTAGTACTTTATTTAAAACTGGATCTATTTTTAGGATACCCCACCTTTTTTCCAAAATCCATTTAATCTGATGGTGTTGTAAGGAGAAGTTTGTAAAAAAAAAAGGGCAAAACAATTTCAGGTCAGTATTTTTTTTTTAGGCCAATTAACACATTTCTATCCGTTTTCCTAATATCTTCAATAGTGTTATCAAAAATTCTCTCCTCATAACCTTTTTCTAAAAAAAAGCAATCTTTTAACACCAAATATTGTTCAATGTAATCACTTTCTACTCTAATTCTGCCTTAACCTTATAAATTGGCCCTTCATTATACTGTGAAGCCAACGTGGGTGATGGCAGCTATTTAACGGGATGTAGCGGATTCTACTTGTGGATTTGAAAAATGGTTTAGTATAAATCTCACTCTTTTATCCTTAATGACAAATCCAAAAAAAATAATTTCACTCCAACTGTATGTAAAGGTTTGTTTAATCTCCTAGATTGTAAGCTCCGAGGAGCAGGGCCCTCCTATCCCTCTTGTATTGAACTGTATTGTTGCTGTATTGTCTCCCGTTATATTGTAAATTGCTGACCAAACTGTTGGCGCTATATAAATCCTATATAATAATAATAATAATGTTTAGAACACTTTGACAAGCTTGAATGAGAATGTTCATAAGATATTTCATCCCCTTTCCATATAAATAGCATATCATCGATAAACAATTCTAGAATGCCAGATTCTTCCATCTAGTGCTAAAAATTACATTCCGTTCCCACCTTGACATGAAGAGGTTTACTAAACTGGGGGCAAATTTTACCGCCATAGTGACCCCTCTTCCTCCTAAATAAAATTGATTGTTAATCCAACAAAAATGTGTTATGGCTAAATTAAGTAAATCTAAAATAAAATCCTTTTGCAATGTAGGGATATTATTAGCCTAAGCAAGATAATATTTCACTGCCCTCATACCATCTTGAGTGGGATATTCGTATACAGGGATGAAACGTCCACTGTAATGAGAACATACCCTCTTCAACTTTGAAATCTAAGTTCATTAAGGACCTGAAAAAAAAAAAAAAAAATCTATGTACAGTATTTAATCAAAAGATTATCCTTACTGTAAAATTGGATTTCAGGAGTCCTTCAGCTTCTTTTGGTGAACTTAGGAAATGCCAGTTTTTAGTGCCATATATTTCTCCCTCATGTAACAAGTAATAAACAAGCACAGCATTCAGCCTGGTGGAGTTGTTACATCTCTTTAGTAATCCTGAAACAGCTTCCTGGTAAACTTGTCCAGAACTCCGAGATTTTATAACAAAGTCTTCCGTAACAGTTTCACATGCTGGTATCAGAGAATTCCAATTATAGACTTTAAGCTGAAGAAAAAAATAACACCAAAAGATGTGTTGCACAATAGAAACGGTTAGTTTAAAAGGGGAACTCTATTCAATATAAACAAAATCACCAGTCGCCTGACACTGTATCCAGTTCGAAAATGTACACAGCTGTGCCACACATTACAGCCCTGTCTGGCAGGGCAGGAGACCTAATTTTCTTATGCTGTATTTCTCAACAATTACAAGTCATGTCCCTCTCCCAGCCTGCAACTGGATGGTGAAGGGGAAGCAGTAGCCTGATGGGATCATCCCTCCATCAAACTATTCACTCCTCCAATCAGCATGGCCCTAGTTTTATTTATTGTCAGCAAAGTCCTATTACCAAGTCTGTTTTTAAATCCTTACAAGAAGAATGTAAAGTATGCAAGAATGTACTGTGCCGTCACCTTTTTTTTGGTTTGTAGAACTGCTCTTTGTCCCTAGTATTAAAAACTGCAATCTAGTATAATAGAAGATTGCAATGCAACCATTTAAAAGCATTGACAAGCAGTGTCTGTATTTGAACACTAGATCTTGTTTTTTCTCAATATAAAATCATATTTTTAAAAATACAGTTTTTTACAAGTCATGAAGCACTGCCCTGACCTCCGCCATATCAATCAACTGCTCACAAGTGCCAACAAGGTCTCTAACAGGGGCAGACTGACAACTCATGGGGCCCCCGGGCAATAGAGGATCATAGGACCCCTGTGTCCTTGCCCAAACTCAAAAAAGCCTATGAAAAAAGGTACCAGGGGCATCTCATGGGGCCCCCTACTGACCCAGGCCCTTGGGCAGTGCCTGAGTTTCCAAATGGTCAGTCCGCCCCTGGTCTTTACATATGTATCTATACATGGAAAAAAAAAAAAAAAAAAAACACTTACTGCAAGATTGAAAGAACAGTCCTTTGAAAGATCTGACACTCCATAAATGTATAGAATATCTTCATCTTCAAATGCACTTGTAGCAACAGGGGCAAAGAAATCTTTTGCATAGTAATGAAGCATTTTCCACTTCCCTCCATACTCTTATAGATAAAAGAAGACAAGCATACATTAATAAATCATCCAGTACTTTTAATATTGCCAGTGTTTATTTATTAATTTGCCTCTGGAATCCTTCTTGGGGAAAAAAAAAATAAAAAAAATCTACTTGCCAAGTAATTTCTAATATTGAGCTTGTGGTTCCTCATTTTCACAGATAAAATGGTGTTAAGACCCATCACCAGCCAACACATACAGTACAATACTTGTACATGATGAGTGTGTACGTGTCTGTGACAGGGGTGTTTAACTAACAGATGCTTTTCAAATAGTTAACCATGTAAAATCTACAACCAGCACTAAAGGCTCCTGTATGACAGTCTAAACAAGTACCAAATACAGTTACTATGTGATGCACTAACCTCACAAAAGTAAACAAAAAAACTTCCTCTAACAAATTCCCGACCACGCTATAGCCAAAATACTGCTACAGGGCGGCACGGGTGTGCAAAATCATGTATACTGTATATACACGTGATCTTGCATTTCCGGGTAGGGGGCGCGCAAGCGACCTGTCAGCACTGCCATTAGCGGGCGCGGCTGTCAATCACCTGGTCCCGGCTGATGATTACTTGCTGGTGCCCAGTGATTGCCAAGCATCTCCGACGGGGAGGAGAACTCAGTTCTCCCTGTCAGCTCGTGCACACTGCTTTGCATGCAAAGCAGTGTGCTTACAGTGAAGAACAGGGACACAGACACAAGTAAAAAAACACCCAGCACACAGTTAACCCATTGATCGCCCCTCATGTTAACCCCTTCCTACCCAGTGCCATTAGTACAAAGTCAGTGTTTTATTTATTTAATTTTTTTCAGGAATGATCACTGTATTGGTGTCTTTGGGGATTGTCAGTGACACCAAGTCAGATCCCCCCCCAGTGTCAGAATGCCCACCGCAGTCCCACGATAAGTTGCTGATTGCCGCCATTACTAGTAAACATGGAAAAAAAAAAAAAACACACTTGTGTGTGTGTATTTATATATTTATTAGATCACCATTTGTAAACGCTAGCATTTTCACCTAAACCAATTAATTTACATGTGTTGGGATTTTTTTTTTAAGCAAAGATATGTAGCAGAATACATCATTTTGGCCTAGATTTATGATGAAATTTGTTTTTTTATTTTTTTTACTGGAGAGGTTTAATAGCAAAAAAGTAAAGAAATATTGTTTTTTCTCAAAATTGTCAGTTTGGTTTTTTTTTGTTTCTGTTTTTTCCTCTATATAAAAAAAAAAAAACACAAAAACAAACACAAAAACAAAAAAACAAACGCACAGGCGATCAAATACCACCAAAAGAAAGCTCAATTTGTAGGGAAAAACAAAAAGGGATGTAAATTTCACTTAGGTGCAAAGTGACGCAGCGCCGTAATGCAACAAATGGCCTGGTCAGGAGGGGGGGGGGGGGGTAAATCCTCAGGAGGACAAGTGGTTACATTTTCCTGACTCCTCCTTAATTTCTGTCTCAGACACTCCCCCTTCCAGATACTTAAGCTCACAATGGGTAGGTTTCAGCATCAAAGGCAGTGCTGTCATTCCAGAAAGCAGAGGGTAGGACTGGGTGTGGCCAGTTGCTGATGGACAAGCTACAGGCTTGTGAATCAGCAGTGACAATGCGGATAGCCATGATCCCTGTGATATCTTCCCGGTAGTGCAAGCAGGCACACCTTACATGAGAGTGGCAACTCTGCTCTGAATTCAGGAGCAGTGCAGTGTCATTGCCACACCCTCAAAGAAAGATGCTTTACATGGATTTCACTGGCGGGATCTACAGATATCTGGAGTGCAGCCATCTGAAGTTACTCTATAAACCCTAGATATCGGTTAGATTTTCCTGGGGGATGCAGATGCATTAAGTGCTGCAACGTATATTTTTTTTAATGGAAGACTAAAGTTCTACTTTAAGTGTGAATTACTGGACTTTGTTAAAGAAAATGTAAAAAGGAGCCAGCAAGACCATATAAAAGTTTATATATAGCTATCCAATCACCTATCATCTTGTGCTACATCCTTATGAATGCATGGCTCTATCTTTTAAGCATGTGTTTGCTGTAATTGACAACACTTCCACTTGTTTGAATAACAGATTCAGAACAGATTCTGTACCTCTGTGGGTTTTGATCCAGTATCCTCATACATTTATACGGTCATGTAGCTCGCTCCACTGAAAATCTGTGTTTGTGTCTTTAATTGAATTATTTTGATGGAATTAGAAAACTTCACAGATTTGTCCATGTATTAGTTTATGAAACCCAGCCCATGGTTCAGGACACAAACGCTATGTCAGCTGGCTTCTACTTTCACTATACCAATATTTCCCACACCTGCCATTGTCTGTCTGCGCGGATATTTCCAAAACATAAACTGGTCATTAGGAGTCAAACAAAAAACCACTAACCACTAGGGATGCACAAGTACTTGTGAAAATGCTCCCGATACCTGAAACCTATACTTTGTGGTGCAATTTTGTATTGACACAAATCACACTGCAAAGTATAGCATGCAATTTGAACAGGAATGTGGTGCGATTCCTGTCAAAAATCACATGTGGTTTCCCAATTGCTCATGTGTGAACCCATGCTGTCACAGAAGGAAAAGCCAGGGATTTGAAATCCCCGCAGGTTTCTCTCCTCTCACGGTGCTGACCAATCAAAAGCCATCAAGCCCATACTGTCATCCCTGCAAGGAGAGGAGAGAAAAAAAGCTTCACAGGTCTGGCGATTTGAAATCCCTGCAGCTTTCTCTCCTCTCCTTGCAGGGATGACAGTACAGGCTACATGGCTTATGATTGGTCAGCACCATGACAGTGCTGACCAATCAAAAACCGTACTGTCATCCCTGCACTGAAAGGAGAGAAAGCCACGGGGCTTTCAAATCCCCAGACCTGTGAAGCAGCCTTCACTCCTCTCCTTGCAGGGATGACAGTATAGGCTAGACGACTTTGACCTGTGAAGCGGCAGAGGTGGTTTCAAATCCCACCAGAGCTCAGCAGCGATGGCCCCTGAGCCTCTGCTGCGACTGGTCCTCTACAAACTGGGAGTGAGGTGTCTTGTTTGCAGGGAACTTGCTGGCTGGCCCTGGGGAAACGTTTCCTCATCGCCACCATGCGCAATTACTTCAGGCTCCAGGCAGGGAGAAGGTGAAGGACTGTCCAGAGCTAGAGCAGTTTCTGGATGACGATGCCAATGAGTTTGTACTGTCAGCCTGGAGCAGCCCGGACACCTTCTCTAGCAAGGTACAGACATGGGGTGGGGGTGTAGCGCTGCTGAATTTTATTGCAAAAGTGGGAAAAGCTATGGATATGAAAACCACACAGCTTTCTCTTCTCTCAAAGCAGGGATGAAAGTACGGCTTTTGATTGGTCATTGTAGGTGAAGAAAATGGTGTAAGAAAGTTGGACCATTTTAGCTCCAATCAGATCCCCAATCCACAATAGGTGCATTAAGGTTTGTTATGCGGATGTTGACCTAGCTTCCCTTCCTCCTGCTAAAGCCTTACTTTGGTCCATCAGTTTGATGGGTATTCACAATGACTAACAGTAAGTCTAAGGTGGGAGTCACAGGCACAGTCAAATGTTTGGCTTAGGAAGAAGGCTCAATATGTACGCATCAGATTGACCAGGCATTCAGATTACTCAAATGCATGGAGCTGGTTTGCAGATACAAAGAGTTGCCTGCCAAATGCTGCTGGCTTGGATGAAGTACATATAATACTTTGAGCTATGGTTTGCATTATATTGGCATGCACAGATGTCTTGCTTACCTATGGATGACCATGAAGGAGCCTGCCAAATATCATTTAGCTGCCAGTAGAGTGCCCCTATTGTAAAGCCAAGGCCATTCACAATCTCACTCCTACTGCGTCTGTAGAACTCAGTCTGGAGCTTTACACACTGCGCCTGCATGACCTGGAGAGGAGAAGGCACAAATGCTCCATAAAATTCTCTATCCATATCCTTTAAAGCACGTTTCAAAAACACAAGGCCCACAGGCCGAATCCAGCCCACTAGGCCATTTCATGTGGCCCTCGCACCTCTCCTGCAGCTGTAGCACCTCCCTCGTCTCAGCCCCCACCTTGTCTCAGCAGTTGGCAGCAGAAAGGAGCACATAACTTCTCTGCCAGATCCTGTGCATCTCTTTGCAGCCAAGGAGAGGCTCGTTTCTGCCCCCCATGTCAACAGTCGGCAGCAGAGAGGAAGAGAGCGCTACAGATCCTGCCCCTTCCTGTGCGGCCACAGCACCCTCTTATCTCTTCCTCCCCTGGTCTCAGCTGACTCTAGCCTCCCTCTGGTCCTTCTCCAGACCCTTTCGATCCAGCTCTGCCCTCAGCTTCATCTTGGCAGCAGCACAAGATAAGGGGGTGCACCGTGATGTAAAGAAGGGTGGGGGATACTTGATTTATAGTGGGGACTCGACATCTGATGTAAGGGGATGGGGTGCTCTGGACAACTAGTCTTACAGATACGGCCCGCATTTAAAGAGTTGGGTGCCTTTTTAAAGAAAGGATATCAAAGGCATTAAAGGACCGTCACCTGAAACACATGATCCTATAACAATGCAATGATGATCAAAATGACCCTGGTGTATCTGTAAAAAATCCTCATTTGATGGTTCTCGATCAGGAAAAAAAAAAACACACACAACAGCTAGCTTTGAATTTTTAAATAGTCACCTGCCTAATGTCCCAGAAAAAAAACAAAAGAAAAAACACAAAAAAAAAACAAAAAACTAAATCTGGCTGTGGGTGAAAATTATCACTGCTTCTCACAGTGTACATTAGAAGTTGCAGCAAGTCACTTAGAGCCCAAATCATTTTTTGGCTTTAGGACAACCAGCATTATCTAGCTCTTTGCTACCCAGCCTGACTGTCCTTGGCCCACTCCTTTCAGTACAGTTCTAAATATTGGCTTCAAAAAGGTGACATCAAAGTTCCCACCCCCCACAAATATGTGGCTGCTGCGGTGTAATGATTATCTCTCCAAGAGTAGGGCATCCTCAGAACAGAAGTCCCAAAAACTCCATCAATCCCTTTTATGGGTGCCCGCAGAGGGGATAACACTTTCCCTATAGCAACTACATCTTTTCCCAGCTTCACTCCACCCAGACTTGCTACTCCTTCTGTTCATATATCCTCTTCACCAAGGGAAGAGCCATACCTACAAAGAGAGGCCACCACAGCAGCAAAACAATTCAATCAAAGGGGGAAGGGAGAGTTATAACTCGTCAAAATTTATTTTTTTCGTCATCTGTGTCCCATTGAGATTTTCCCTCACTACCTGTCCCATAGTCAAACAGCAAAAGGAAAGAAAATCCTAAGGGAATTCCTTCAGGGTCACCAGAACTAGTGTCCCCATTGGAAGATTTCCCCTACAGTGGATATAAAAGGTCTACACACCCCTGTTAAAATGTCAGGTTTCTGTGGTGTAAAAAATGAGACAAAGAAACCATTTCAGAACTTTTTCCACCTTTAATGTGACCTATAAACTGTACAACTCAGTTCAACAACACACTTAAATCTTTTTAGGTGGAGGGAAGTAAAAATAAAAAAAAATTAAAATAATATGGTTGCATAAGTGTGCACACCCTTAAACTAATACTTTGTTGAAGCACCTTTTGATTTTATTACAGCACTCAATCTTTTTGTGTATGAGTCTATCAGCATGGCACATCTTGACTTGGCAATATTTGCCCACTCTTATTGCACAATCAGAGGCACTTTAAAATGATGGCAGGTGCGTACTGACTCCTCTAATATGATTTTGAATGTGATTGCTTAATTCTGAACACAGCTACATCCACTGTTAAACAGGGTGTGCACACTTATGCAACCGCATTATTTTCATTTTCTCGGTTTACTCCCCCCCCCCCCCCATTTCAATTGAGTTGTACTGTTTATAGGTCCCATTAAAAAGATGGAAAAAGTTCTGAAATGATTTATCTTTGTCTCTTTTTTACATCACAGAAACCTGACATTTTAAAAAGGGGTGTGTAGACTTTTTATATCCACTATATATTAGTGCAATTACTTGTGAGCCACTGGAAGGTGCTCACATGTGTCTCTATATGCATGATTGATTAGAGCGCGGTACCTTATTTATCCACTGTATATTAGTGTTTTGATATCATCTGAGATTTTCTTTTACACTCACTTTCAATGATAATGGTAAACAGGATAAATAGAGAGGGTGAATCTCCCTAAGGCTAGGTTCACAGCTATGCAGGTTGCGTTTGAACCGTTTCTGCATTGTGTTTTTCGTTGCTTTTTTTTCTAATTTTTTAATTTTTCTTGTTGCTAGGCAGATTTAAAATGCAAAAACGTACTACATGCTTTTCTGCAGCATTTCCATTGAAGTCTATAGAACCAAAAATGCAACTTTTTATGTTCAAAAAAGTCCCTGACCCTTTCCAAAAAACGCACCGGGTGAAAACCCACAGATGTGAACATGTCCCATAGGAAATCATGTTAAAAGACTGTACTGCGTTTCTGCAAAATGCTTAGGTGTGAACCTAGGGTAACAGAGGGACAGACAGCAATAAAAACCTGATAGTTGGACTTTAATCTTTTTAACAATATGAAGAGGCTTTTTACACCGGGGGAAGGAGAACAGGTAAAAAGGAGTCTAAAGCTCTACACACTGGGGTTTATTTACTAAATCTGGAAAGGTCAAAATCTGGTGCACTTTGGCAATAAAACCTGGAAGATGATTGGTTTCTATGCTAAAGCTTAAATTGAACAAGCTGAAGTTAGAAGCTGATTGGTTACTATGCACATCTGCACCAGATTCTGAGTGCACTAGTTTTAGTAAATCTACCCCACTGGCATAATCAGATCTATACAAAATATTGCATATTTCTTTGACTAATAGTCATAAAATGGCACTGTGTCTGCAACATACAGAGCAAGTTTGGTGAACCAGTCACAGATTTACCTGGGTTAGGTACAATGTGTCCTGAAACGTTTTAATGGGATTACTGCTCACTGGTAATTTGTAATGTAGAGCAGCCTGCTCAATCATCTGCTTGTTGCCTTCAGAGTGATGTTGCCTATGTTCAGTAAAACTGTTGCTGTAGGACCAGTCTTCAGGAGAAGAGATCTAAGAATAAAGATATATGATATTATATGATAGTATGGATCAAAGTGATAGCATCAGGGGCGGACTAACCATTTGGAAACTCAGGCACTGCCCGAGGTCAGTAGGGGGCCCCATGAGATGCCCCTGGTACCTTTTTCATAGGCTTTTTTGAGTTTGGGCAAGGACACAGGGGCCCCATGATCCCCTACTGCCCGGGGGCCTCATGAGTTGTCAGTCCACCCCTGGATAGTATGGATCATAAGAACCAATTACATGCCCCCTTTAGAATGCAGTAAAAAAGGTGAAATGCAAGAGAAAATGTATGCGACTATAGCCTCTCAGTTGTTGACAGCTCCCAGTAACAATGGAGTGTGAAAAAATTTCATGTTCAAAAATGTCTCAATACAAGGACAGGGAAAGGATTACTTTGTGAGAAAAAAAAAAAAAGCCTAGTACACACTATTAGAATGAACGATCATCTGATTTTCCACAAAGTGGCAACTGAGAATTATGTTAAAGTTTCAGAAGATTTGTTTTGTTTTTTTTAAACAGGTCATACTTACCTGCTCTGTGCAATGGTTTTGCACAGAGCAGCCCTAACCCTCCTCATCTTGGTTCCCCCGCCATCACTCCTGGCTCCTCCCACCTTCAAGTACCCCCCACCAGCAAGCCGCGTGCTATGCGTCTCCTAGCTGCCAGCAGGTTTGTGTAATATGCTTCTCCTGGTCCCAGCTGCTGGAAGGGTACTTAAGTGTCTCCTATACTAGCTCACCTTGAGACTGGGTTCACACTAATGTGATGCAGGAAATTAATTGTGCGCATGAATGCAATGCGGTGCGGGAACTGCAATCTGGTGCGGGTGTCAATGTTAAATTAATGACACCTTGAAACAGATCACAAGATGCAGAGCGATTGACAGAAAACAGTACATACTTCAGATCAGGGCAGATTTTCACTTAATGAAATACAGCCTTTGGTTCAAGTCTGTTCTGAATTATTTTTGATGGCTACATCTCATGGCCATGATATGCTTAAGGTTCAATTTTTGGCATGGTTCCTTAACTCCTTCATGTCTAAGGGTAAAACAAATCTTAAAGCCCAAGTAAAATTTTGCAACTTTGACATGTGTTAGTAAAACCGTACATATCACCACAACTAGTTTGTACATCCAGGTGAATTATACCGCATTATTTTCGGGACAAAAGTGGGCTTTCATTTGCTGGTAAATAGTAATGGATATCCTGATTTTTTTTTTATCATCAAAAAGACAAACTGGCCCAAAATACTAAAAAAAAAAAAATTTTTTTTTTTTTAATTTAGCTGTGTGTTTCTTGTTACTACTATAACCTATCACCAAAGAACAACCCAAAATACATTTTCCAGCTCCCGACGATCGCAATGATACCACATATGTGTATGTTAGTTGTTTGTACCTATACTACAGCCCAGAAACAATAGTGTACATTTTGTTATTTGTTTTTTTTTTATTAGCCAAAACACACACACACACACACACACACACACACACACACACACACCAATTTGGAAAGAAAAAAAAAAAAAGAAGAAAATCCTGACCTTTGGCCTTGACCCAAACACTAATCCTGGCACTGAACTAGACCAAACCTTGATCTAGGTATTTTTTCTTTATTTTTTAATATTTATCTTTTTTTTACAATTTTTTTCCTCTATGCAAGGAGAGAGAGAGAGATACATTTTGTAGCTCTCTCCTCCATTCAGAGAGAAGAAAAACCAAGGAGGGTGGGCTTCACAGTGACTGATCACCGATAGCCAGTCATGTGACCCAGAATTGAGAGTCCCAGGTCCTGATTGTTAGAACGGGACCCGGGGCTCCCATTGACACCCTGGGTCTTTGTGCTGAAAGCGTGCTGTGTGGTGTGCTCCCAGCACAAAGACAGATACGCAAATATGTGGTACCATGGAAAAAAAAGCCCTGTTCTGTGAGGCCGCATATTTGTGTTACGTCAGTGCCAAGGGGTTAAAGAGTAGCTCCACTTTTGTTGAGGGAAAAAAAAAATCATTCCGCTCTAGGTCAACGTTTATTACAAAGACTTTTATCAAACTTTGTTGCAAATTCCTACATTTGTTATTCTGAAGAAATAGCGGTTTGTCTCTGTCCATGTGCAGGGCGAATTTGTATGTACAGTAGTGTTTTTTGTTTTTTTTTTAATTATCAATCAGCTTCTGCACTTGCAGGGCTCTGATGAAATTGTCAGGGTTTGCATCTCTTTAGGACATGATTTCCGTTTGGGAATATCTCACCAACATTCCATTTTGTTGCAGGGGATGCAACTGTTTTCTAGGGAAGGGCAGAGTTGCATTTGAGCTTTGTCCTGACCTAGGCAGTATCTCTATGAATCCTGGTGCATTCAGGGACACAGGTTGGGTAACCTATGCCCTAGTAAGACCTGAGTACCAGATAAAATGAGTGGCGGTCTCTAGCTGCCTAAATGGGGAAGGTCCAGTTGTGATGGGACACCCGGAATTACAAGTTCCAAGTGTTGTGCTTCTCAGGGATCTGACCAGCGGGGAGCCTAGCCAGTTTCTGGACCCCAGCAGTGAGATACCCAGTCAGCTATCAGACCCCAGCAGTGGGGCATGGTAGAGTGTCTGAAGGCTGCTTCTTAAAAAGGTGGGGGAACGGTCAGAACCTGGTTCACTTTCAGGTGGTGCTGTGATTCTCTGGACTGATAGCTTTAGTTCTAGTGGCCACCAACAGGTGTCTCCCAGCAGCCAGCAGGTTCCTGTAACTAGCTCCACCTGGTCTCACCTGCTGGGAGGGCACTTAAGTGTCTCTTATACTAGCTCACCTTGAATCAGTGTATTGATTCTCTTGCCTTATATGCGGTTTGCTTTGCTCCTGCCAGATACTGTTGCCATATCTTATTTATGCCCCTGCCCTGTATGCTGTTCTCTGGATCCTGTCCGATTTTCGTACTGTGTGTACTAGCCATTGGTTTTAGACAGATCTTCAAGGATATGGCAGTGCAGTTTATGGTCCAAAACAGCCCTTCTCAACCACTTTAACACAGAAGCCCTTAAAAAGAACTTTTCAGTCCCAGGGAATCCCTGCTAATTACTACATATACAGCTCACAGTTCATTAATGTGGTGGTAACTGGGTAGAATGCACCTTACACTTGTGCTCATTGGTAGCTATCCCCCTTAGAGTGAACTTAAAAGATCACTGTTGTCAGTGGTTACTTATCTGAAAGGCAGAACTGCTCATTGGTCCTTGCAACCTCTGGAGAACCTCTAGGGTTCCTGTTTGGGAAAAAAGGTTTTTTAAAAAAAAGTATGTGAGAAACCACCCACAACCTGTAGCTCAACGGTGTGGGGGGAAAGGGGGGGGATGTTGAGTGCAGTCCACACTGGGCGCCAATATGGTGGGGGGTGCTGTGGGGCCAAGACCAAACACATGATGGGCTGCCACTGATTTCTCACCAATTGCTCAACAACTTTTTTTGTGTTTATTGCTTGCCACTGCAGTGTCTATTGTATTTGCACTGCTTCTGGCTGCCTGACAGTGGCATTTCAGAGAAGAGGAAGGGGAGGACTTCCCTCACTCTGAACTGCTGCTGTATCTGGTGAGGGAGGGTGAAATCTGTAAAGATAGGGGATTTCCAATGGCCAGGAAGGGGTCTGTACTGGGATTTCTGTACTGATGGGGTGGACTGGGAGGTGGGCCTCTACTGGAGGAAACAAGCTCTCTATTAGGGAGAAGGTCTGTACTGTGGAGGATATGAGCTTGGGGGAAATTTATACTGGGAGGACGGGGTCATTTGTGGTTGTATTCTACACTCTTGAACCCTACACTCTGCATTACACACTGACCCCTGCACAACATTAAAAAAAGAATATACAGTGGGGATCGAAAGTTTGGGCACCCCGGCTAAAAATTTGTATTAATGTGCATAAAGAAGCCAAGGAAAGATGGAAAAATCTCCAAAAGGCATCAAATTACAGATTAGACATTCTTATAATATGTCAACAAAAGTTAGATTTTATTTCCATCATTTACACTTTCAAAATAACAGAAAACAAAAAAATGGCGTCTGCAAAAGTTTGTGCACCCTGCAGAGTTAATATCTTTTACTGCCCCCTTTGGCAAGTATCACAGCTTGTAAACGCTTTTTGTAGCCAGCCAAGAGTCTTTCAATTCTTGTTTGAGGTATCTTTGCCCATTCTTCCTTACAAAAGTCTTCCAGTTCTTTGAGATTTCTGGGCTGTCTGTCACGCACTGCTCTTTTAAGGTCTATCCATAGATTTTCAATTATGTTGAGGTCAGGAGATTGTGAAGGCCATGGCAAAACCTTCAGTTTACGCCTCTTGATGTAATCCCCCGTGGATTTCGAGGTGTGTTAAGGATCATTATCCATTTGTAGAAGCCATCCTCTCTTTAACTTCAGCTTTTTCACAGATGGCATCAAGTTACCATCCAAAATTTGCTGAAATTTTATTGAATCCATTTTTCCTTCTACTAGTGAGATGTTCCCTGTGCCACTGGCTGCAACACAACCCCAAAGCATGATTGATCCAACCCCATGCTTAACAGTTGGACAGAGGTTCTTTTCATTAAATTCTGTGCCCCTTCTCCAAACGTTCCTTTGCTCATTCCGGCCAAAAAGTTCAATTTTAACCTCATTGGTCCACAGAACTTGGAAATAATGATATATAGTAAGCGCTCATAAACAATGCAAGCAGCTGAACATATAGGAAAACACATAAAAGTCCCAAAATACATAAACAAAAGAAATGCAGCGCTCTTGAGAAAAATGATAATAATAAACACAGTCCAATGAAAAAACAGTGCTCCTTGTTTCCCAGTGTAAATGGTAGAATTTTGCACTAACCAGAACGCGCATAGGTAATGCGCATATGTGTATATATCCTGAAGATCCTTTCTCCACTTGAGTCTGGTCAGATATACGGCTTGGAAGAATGGAGATCCTACGCCCTCATGTGGTGGAAAGTGATCCAGCAAGTCAGAGCAATAACGATCTAGGTGAGCCTCCAAAGGAACTGGCACAGGAATCCCCAGGGCTACAAGGATGGAAGAAGCTCCTCACAGGAGACACAGGGGAGCACTCATAGTGTAGTAATTAAAACTTTATTTGAAGACAGCACAGGTGCAGAATACAGTAGAATAGCCAAGTATGGGCAAACACACTGACCCTATTAGATGTCAGAATGGCCGCCGGGCCTCCTCGTGGCACCGGCGGCTTGGTGTCAACGGCGTCCTGGGTCCCAGCTGACGCGTTTCGTGCGCACGCACTTCTTCAGAGGTGGAAGAGTATGTTCCACCTCTGAAGAAGTGCGTGCGCACGAAACGCGTCAGGTGGGACCCAGGACGCCGTTGACACCAAGCCGCCGGTGCCACGAGGAGGCCCGGCGGCCATTCTGACATCTAATAGGGTCAGTGTGTTTGCCCATACTTGGCTATTCTACTGTATTCTGCACCTGTGCTGTCTTCAAATAAAGTTTTAATTACTACACTATGAGTGCTCCCCTGTGTCTCCTGTGAGGAGCTTCTTCCATCCTTGTAGCCCTGGGGATTCCTGTGCCAGTTCCTTTGGAGGCTCACCTAGATCGTTATTGCTCTGACTTGCTGGATCACTTTCCACCACATGAGGGCGTAGGATCTCCATTCTTCCAAGCCGTATATCTGACCAGACTCAAGTGGAGAAAGGATCTTCAGGATATATACACATATGCGCATTACCTATGCGCGTTCTGGTTAGTGCAAAATTCTACCATTTACACTGGGAAACAAGGAGCACTGTTTTTTCATTGGACTGTGTTTATTATTATCATTTTTCTCAAGAGCGCTGCATTTCTTATGGTCCACAGAACTTGTTTCCAAAATGCATCAGGCTTGTCTATATGTTCATTTGCAAAGTTCAAACAATGATTTTTGTGGTGAGGATGTAGAAGAGGTTTTCTTCTGATGACTCTTCCATGAAGACCATATTTGTATAAGTATCTCTTTATAGTGGAATAGTGTACCACAACTCCAGTGTCTGCCAGATCTTTCTGGAGGGATCGTGCAGTCAAACGTGGGTTTTGAATTGTTTTTCTCACAATCCTGCGAGCTGTTCTGTCTGATATTTTTCTTGGTCTTCCAGATCTTGCTTTAACTTCCACTGTTCCTGATGACTGCCATTTCTTAATTACATTCCGAACAGAGGATATTGACATCTGAAAACGCTTTGCTATCTTCTTATAGCCTTCTCCAGCTTTGTGCGCATCAACTATTTCCAGTTTCAGATTTCTAGACAACTGCTTAGAAGAACCCATGGTGCTGATTGTTGTGGCAAGGTCAGATGAGTCTGGGCATTTAAAACCTTTGAGATTGACATCACCTGGTCTTCCCAGACGATGATTGAGAACAATCCATGACACTGGCAGGTCTCAGTTTGGCAAAGGGGGCAGTGCATGGTATAAATTCTGCAGGGTGCCCAAACTTTTGCAGACACCATTTTTTGTTTTCTGTTATTTTGAAAGTGTAAACGATGGAAATAAAATCTAACTTTTGTTGACATATTATAAGAATGTCTAATCTGTAATTTGATGCCTTTTGGAGATTTTTCCATCTTTCCTTGGCTTCTTTATGCACATTAATACAAATTTTTAGCTGGGGTGCCCAAACTTTCGATCCCCACTGTAAACCACCCAAAACCAATGGTTTACCTAGGTGGGTGCTGGGGATGTGGTCCACATCAGGTGCCAACGCTTGGGGAGGAAAGGTGCTGCAGAGTTATCAACAAATGATTATTGAAGAGTTGCTAGTAAATTTTCACTGTGTGTATTGCCTACTGCTACAGTGCCTATTGTATTTGCACTATAGCACTACTTCTGTCCATCTCAGTACCACTGGAGATCTGTATAGATAGGGGGTCTCTGTTGGATGGGGGGGGGGGTCTATACTGAGGTGGTTGGTGGGCCTTTACGGAGGGAAAATGAGGGCTGCTGTATTTTATTCTGTACCCTGCACTCTCTGCATTACACACTTCTGAGCCCTGTACTCTCTGTCGCACAATCCCGACCCATTAACTTCCTGTGTTAGGTACACCTGACCACTGCATTGCACACTCAGGAGCCCTGTACTCCTTGCCCCTGAACTTTCTGCATTACACACGCCTGAGCCTTAAACACTATGTACACCGGGCTATATATGACAAACTCCTGACCAGTGCACTCTGTATACATTATACACTCTTAAAGGTAGGCTGTGTGCAGAAATACTTATTCAACGGAGAATTTTTATTGCGCCGATTGTGCTCAGGTTTTGTCTGTAATTAAAACATTTTATGGGTCTAAAAGACTGGCATTTACTGTATGTGCTGTGTACAGAGCCAGTAGGCTTAAGTTTTAATTAACCACCTCCTGCTGATAGCAGCACAATGTGGCCACGCCCACCATTCAGCTTTGTTAGTGACAATGTATTTTTTATGGAGGGGGGGTGTCAAAAAATGATCAGCCACTGGTGCCAGATATGCTGGGCCACTGCCCGAAACCCCCCCCCCCCCCCCAAGAAAGTACTGAGAACTTTTGACCTGGAAGGCAAGTAAAGGGGGGGGGATTAAAAATGATCAGCCACAGGTGCCAGATATGCTGGGTATGCCACTGCCCAAACCACACACACAAAAAAGGGCTGGGAACTTATGACCTGGAAGGCAAGTGGAGGGAGGGGGGTATCAGAAAATGATCAGCCACAGGTGCCACATATGGCACCAACTGGTCCATCCTATCATGGCAGGGATAGATTTCTGTAAGCTAAACAAAAATTAGCACACAAAGTATGCTGCATTGATCGGTGGCCATATATGTGGGTGTTGTAGCACATAGTTTCCCATATATAACATATGGCAGAAAAGATTAACTTAAAGCAGAGATCCAGCCGTTTTTGTTTATATTAAAAAAGTCAGCAGCTACAGTTCCTGTAGCTGCTGACTTTTAATAAACACACACTTACCTGTCTCAGGGTCCAGTGATGTGCTCACTCGCGCCATCCCTTCTCTCCATGGCGCCAGCATCTCAGTTGTAGGCATCAGGCTGTGACAGCTTGTGGCTTCACAGCTGGGTGCCCACTGCACATGCGCGAGTTGTGCTGCGCATCCCAATTGGTCCAGCAGTCTTCTGGGACCTGTAAAGATTCCCAGGAGAGTGTGGGAGGAAGGAGGGGGCCGAACTTCCATCTCACTTTGCTGCAGCGAACTGAGCCAGAAGTGGGAGCGGGTACCTGTCAAAACCAGGTAAGCCCCCCCCCCCAAAATGTGCCAAATATGGCAGTGGAGGGGGGGAGGAGGCAAACAAGTGGAGCTTCCACTTTTGGGTAGAACTCCGCTTTAGTGATAATTTGTAAATTAAGTACTATGTGAACTAAGCAAGAGTACTGCTGCTGTGTGAAAATGATATGGACTTTCTTAGGTAAAATCTAAAGCCTTCATCACAAATAATCCAGCATTGGACTTCCTCTGCATTTGGTGGCATGACATCTCAGAGCCACAAAAGACCATTGATGTTGGAAGGCTTGCCTTTGAGTCTATGATCACAAGTCTGAACAGGGAAGAGATGCATATATAATACCCAATAGTAGTCACTCACTGCAGATCCTGCTCTGATCAAGCTCTGAATGAAGGAACATATCCACTAGGGTCACTGGGTCGATATATATTATTTGGATTAGTCCCATGGGTTCAATTCTTACCCACCCTCTAGCTCAGTCCTCTTCTGTCCCAAACACATTTCTATAGTAGCTAAACCTTCATATTAGATTGCCCATTGAGGCACAGAAGGCCTTCAGGACACCTCAGCTGGCTTTTCTCATTGGTAGATATGTATTTGAAACCCTTCATCAAAAAACACCACAACACTGGCAAGTGTTCTGGTATCAGTATAGTCAAGGCTGCACACTCATTACACCTCTATACGACTCAAGCTTACTGAAATACTTGTTGAAAAAAAAGATGAAAAGCAATTTAGAAGAGTTAAATATTGTTTACGAATTGGTTCCATTTGTACTGAATCAAAGTATACACATAAGATTCACTAATTTTTCTCCTCAAGGTAAGATTAATAAGGTTTCCATATTGAATTAAAATATAAATCTTATCTGAGGCACAATATTGTTAAATTTGTGCTGTACAATGATGTTTTCTATGACAAACTAGCAATGAGGCCAAGCATTAGCATGCAAATTTGGTACTTGCCTAAAATGTTTGGCAGTTCTTGCTTTTTACACTACGATTTCCTACTTTAGTTCTTAAGATGAATAAAACTAAATGTGCTGTATCAAAGGCAGACACACTGAATGTAACTTTTTAATCTATTCAACAAACTATACTAGTGACTTAAATGTGGGTATACTTAAAAGACTCCATACAACGCTAATAAATAGTTAATATTTTTCAGAAAAGTACATGGAATGACTTGCTTTACCTGAGCGACTGTACTAAAAGATGGCCAAGACTGGAAACCATATTCAGAAGCTAAGCGAGGCCTAGGGTATGTCTTCCAATCCCAACAGTCTGTGACATAGTTGTAGTAATGTGTGTCACCATAGTGATTGTCATAAGGATCTTTGGAAAGCCAGTGCTCTTTGATGGTCTCTTTCCCATTAGTAGGGCTTGAAGCAATAAAAGGACGAGTCCGATCCATCTGTGCAGAAGCACAAAAAAATCTCAATATTAAATGTAAAGAAAAGCAAAGAAAGCAAAAATGTAGTTATATTTTCAAGAAGCACACAGGTGTTACTAAAAGATGCAGCTTCACTGCTTCTCAGCTACTGCAGGTGTTCGACCCTTCTCAGTGAATCAAATACCTGCTTCTCTCGCGGATTAGTGAAGAGGTGTCTTTTTGTGAGGAGCTTAATTTCTTTTTTAATTTAGGAGAAGCAGATATTCATGCATCCAAAAACTATGGAATGCCTGCAGTAGATTGGGACAAATGAAAAGGCAGTGTTCCAAGACAGTGGAAAGACATGGGAAAGAGGCTTTTAATGCTGCATGTGACCCTCACTGGGGAGGTTACTCTTTTTTTTATCTTCGTGACAACAAGACAAAAAGAGGAGGGAAATGGCGATGAAAAAGACACACACACACACACACACACACACACACACACACACACACACACACACACACACACACACACACACACACACACACACCTTCAAGAGGTTCTAACTTTTTTATGTCATCATTTTGTGCAGTTTGTCAAATACCAATCTCTCCAGGACACATAGGTCCTCTTTATCTAGGTGACAAAATGTTTGTCATATTTCACATGACCGTCATATACAGTTGTGTTCAAAATAATAGTGTTTTGAAAAAAGTGAATAAAGCTCAAAATCCTTCTAATAACTTTTATTTCCATACACACAAATGCATTGGGAACACTACACATTCTATTCCAAATCAAAACATGAAGAAAAATATATCAAACTTGTGTTGTTCCTCTAAAAAAAAATTGAAGAAAAGTGAATATTAGACTGTTCAAAAAAATAGCAGTGTTTGTATTCTTTTTTACAAACTCAAACATTCACTATATAAACTGAAAAATGTTTGCTTATACAACTAAATATTCATTAAGTGATTCAAAGGAAAGCAAAATCTTCACTGTTTCTGAGAACTGCTGTACATCTGTGTTGCATGGAGTCAACCATCTTCTGGCACCTGTGAACAGGTATTCCAGCCCAGGATGATTGGACTACATTCCACAGTTCTTCTCTATTTCTTGGTTTTGCCTCAGAAACTGCATTTTTGATGTCACCCCACAAGTTTTCTATTGGATTAAGATCCGGGGATTGGGCTGGCCACTCCATAACGTCAATCTTGTTGGTCTGGAACCAAGATGTTGCGCGTTTACTGGTGTGTTTGAGGTCGTTGTCTTGTTAGAACACCCATTTCAAGGGCATTTCCTCTTCAGGATAAGGCAGCATGACCTCTTCAAGTATTCTGATGTATTCAAACTGATCCATGATCCCTGGTATGTGATAAATAGGCCCAACACCGTAGTATGAGAAACATCCCCATATCATGATGCTTGCGCCACCATGCTTCACTGTCTTCACAGTGTACTGTGGCTTGAATTCAGTGTTTGGGGGTCGTCTGACAAACTGTCTCCGGCCACTAGACCCAAAAAGAACAATCTTTCATCAGTACACAAAATATTGCGCCATTTCTCTTTAGGCCAGTCAATGTGCTCTTTGGCAAATTGTAACCTCTTCAGCACATGTCTTTTTTTCAACAGTGGGACTTTGCGCGGGCTTCTTGCAGATACACTGAGGAACAGAAGTATTTGAACACCCTGCGATTTTGCAAGTTGTCCCACTTAGAAATCATGGAGGGGTCTGAAAGTCACATTGTAGGTGCATTCCCACTCAGAGACAGAATTAAAAAAAAAAAAATTCAGGAAATCACATTGTATGATTTTTAAAGAATTTATTTGACTTGCACTGCTGAACATAAGTAGTTGAACACCTAAGAAACAGCAAGAATTCTGGCTCTCAAAGACCCGTTACTGTGCCTTTAAAAAGTCAACCTCTACTCCACTCATTAATCTAACTTAGTAGCACCTGTCTGAGCTCTTTAAAGACACCTGTCCACCCCACAGTCAGTCAGACGTCAACTACTACCATGGGCAAGAACAAAGAGCTGTCAAAAAGACACCAGAGACAAAATTCTGGACCTCCACAAGGCTGGAAAGGGCTACGGGGCAATTGCCAAGCAGCTTGGTGAAAATAGATCAACTGTTGGAGCAATTGTTAGAAAATGGAAGAGGCTAAAGACGACGGTCAGTCTCCCTTGGACTGGGGCTCCATGCAAGATCTCACCTCGTGGGGTATCACTGATAAGAAAGGTGAGGAATCAGCCCAGAAATACAAGGGAGGAGCTGATCAATGACATAAAGAGAGCTGGGACCACAGTTTCAAAGGTCACTGTCGGTAGAACACTACGTCTTCATGGTTTCAAATCATGCATTACACGGAAGGTTCCCCTGCTCAAGTCATCACATGTCCAGGCCTGTCTGAAGTTTGACAATGACCATCTGGATGATCCAGAGGAGGCATGGGAGAAAGTCATGTGGTCAGATGAGACCAAAGTAGAACTTTTTGGTCTAAACTTTACTCGTGTTTGGAGGAAAAAGAAGGATGAGTTGCATCCCAAGAACACTATCCCTACTGTGAAGCATGGGGGTGGTAACATCATGCTTTGGGGGTGCTTTTCTGCGAAGGGGACAGGACGACCGCACTGTATTAAGGAGAGGATGAATGGGGCCATTTATTGTGAGATTTTGAGCAACAACCTCCTTCCCTCAGTCAGAGCATTGAAGATGGGTCGTGGCTGGGTCTTCCAACATGACAACGACCCGAAGCACACAGCCAGGATAACCAAGGAGTGGCTCCGTAAGAAGCATATCAAGGTTCTGGAGTGGCCTAGCCAGTCTCCAGACCTAAATCCAATAGAACATCTTTGGAGGGAGCTGAAACTCCATGTTGCTCAGCGACAGCACTGAAACCTGACATATCTAGAGGAGATCTGTGTGGAGAAGTGGGCCAAAATCCCTGTTGCAGTGTGTGCAAACTTGGTCAAGAACTACAGGAAACATTTGACCTCTGTAATTGCAAACAAAGACTTCTGTACCAAATATTAACACTGATTTTCTCAGGTGTTCAAATACTTATGTTCAGCAGTGCAAGACAAATAAATTCTTTAAAAATCATACAATGTGATTTCCTGAATTTTTTTTTTTTTTTTTTTTTTTTTAATTCTGTCCCTCAGAGTGGGAATGTACCTCTAATGTGAATTTCAGACCTCTCCATGATTTCTAAGTGGGAGAACTTGCAAAATCGCAGGGTGTTCAAATACTTCTGTTCCTCACTGTAGCTTGGCTTCACGTAGGCGTCTAATTGTAACAGTACTCACAGGTAACTTTAGACCTTCTTTGATCTTCCTGGAGCTGATTGTTGGCGGAGTCCTTGCCATTTTGGCTATTCTTCTATCCATTCGAATGGTAGTTTTTCGCTTTCTTCCACGTCTTTCAGGTTTTGGTTGCCATTTTAAAGCATTTGCAATCATTTTAGCTGAGCAGCCTATCATTTTCTGCACTTCTTTATATGTTTTCCCCTCTTCAATCAACTTTTTAATCAAGGTACGCTGTTCTTCTGAACAATGTCTGGAACGACCCATTTTCCTCAGAATTTCAGAGAGAAATTAACTGTAACCAGCATGTGCAACATTTGCTGCCTTCCTTCCTTCAATAAGGGCAAGAATTGCCACCTGTTTTTCAAAGAATTAATGACCCCACTAATAGAACTCCACACTGCTATTATTTTGAACATGCCCCTTTCAATTAGTGATTCAATTACACAGAATCAGCAGCATGCATGTCATGACTGTTGGGTCTGTTGGATTTCTATTACTCTACTACACCTGCTAGTAAATTATTTGCCATGTAGAAATATCGTTTCTACCAAAAACAGTGATTGATCTTGTTAGTGATGTCTGACTGCTATTATTTTGAACACAACTGTACCTTTAAGTGTTCTTTGTATTTTGTGTCTGCTCCTCCCTTTCCTCTGGTTTAGTTCATGCTGTATAGATAGCCCACCCCCTTTCCCAGAAATGCATTTCAGCTTCATGTCTTATGGAAGCAGATCACATTATGATCTTTTGACCTATCCGATGTTCATTGTTGTAGATCTTGTGAAGTTTATTCCATAAACTGAGAGAATCTTACAAGGAGTCATCTGATCAAGTCACTATCTATATTATTCAATTAAGATTGGAGTTATCGCTATCTTATCACAACTAAGTTACACAGATCACACTTTCAATGCTTAGATTGGAGAGACAAAACATTTATTTACAAAACAATTATACAAAAAGGATCCATTTGACATTTTTTTTAAATATTTAAAATAGAACAAAAATTAAAGTTTTCTTTTAACATACAGACTATTGCAATCGGAGGGATTAAGGTAGAATGAGGCTCTAGGCAAGGTAGCAGCTTTGGTCTCCCTATTGCAAGCATTATTGATGTCAAAAGTCAATAGAAGAAATGGAACAGACAAGTTCACTATTTCCAATTTGCAATGGCTGTACTGACATGGGCTCAGATAAAAATTGCCTACATGTGTATCCTCCTTGTGAAATGGCAGGTGGGTGCACAGTTTTGGCCAACTGTACTATTCTCCTGGTTTACAGCAGGAGCATGAAGATTGTATCTGGGCCCCCTAAAGTCCAACTGGCCCTAGACTCCTGCCTAGGTTGCTGAGTGGATGATCTGGCACAGATTGCAATAAATCTATATGAACATGTTCTAATTCTGTGACCTGGAAGTCAATAAATAGCCTTTAAATCAATAAAAGGAAAATTACATGGTAGCATGTAGCCACTGTTAACTACTCAATCATGGAAGTGACTGATCAGAACTGCAAAATACCACTGGTACAGTAGCTTGTTCCTATTAGGTTGCATGGCTTCTACATTGCTCCACTGTAATGTTCTTTGATTAGCCAAAGATTTATAGAATTTAATATCCGGCCATAAAAACAGAACATCAGATTTGTATAACATGTACAAAATTAGATTTACATGAAAACCTTCCCATGTTCGACTATTACTTACCTTAATAACAAGCTCTCGAATGGTACGTATGTAAAGAGCAATATAATCGTGTACATAAACCTTTTTCTTAGAGCTAGGTATTGAAAACCAATTACTGGCAATTGCAGCCTCATTCTCATTGTTACCGCTCCAAACAATAATACAGGGGTGAGATTTAAGTCTTTTGATCTAGATCAGCATTGTAAAAAAAAAAAAAAAAACACACACACAAGTATGATGAACTGCTATAAAAATACAGAAACTTTATACATTTAAACTACTTTCAAGCACAACAGTACCAAGACCACTATTAAAAAAAAAAACATGGTTAAAAAAGTGTAAAAGCTTTGCGGTTAAAGTTTTAAACACTTGTTTGTTTTTATACATCAGAATTAGTACTATTATCAGTGCATAACAAAAGCCATAGCAGCCTACATGGCTGTTATGCGGTCTGGAGTAGAAGGGGGTCCCATGTGAGTGGTTGTTGAGACAATTTAAATACAGAAAACTTTTGCACAGGTGAAGAGAACACATATCCATCATTTTATTAATAAAGCTATATTAACCCTAAAAACGAAGATGAAATAGATCTCTTCCCCACCGTCAGAACACATTGATCAGTGTTGCTGGCTATAGCCAGAGGCACTGATTGTTTGGCAAAAACCCAATAGGGTGGTTGTACAGAAGTCCATTGGCAGATTGACTTCTGTACAACAAAATTGCCCATACATGGATCGAAATCGAAACTGTCCCTGGCTCAATTTTGATCCATGTATGGGTGAATTTAGAGTGAAGTAACAAAGCATACACCTTTAGACAGAAGTATTGTCAGTCTGGGGAGAGGGCAGTGTTAGACTAGCAGATTTAGATGGACTTGACTAACAAATTGAAGCTAAATTCAAGCTAACACTTTATAAGCAGTTACAGCAAGCAATTTTTCTCCTTTTGATATAAAAGGTTGTAAATAAATGAATAAAAGCTGATAATTGTAAGCACCCCTGTCAGTGGTAAATGGTTTGTCTGAACCATGTAATTGCTGCTTTGTCTGGTCAGATTGGACTGTTAAAGCAAGTTGAAATATAAGAGACATACTGTCAGAATCACCAGGTGAAAATAGATGTGGTAGCTGCAATCGTTTTCTTTTCTAAGAAATGGTAGGTCACAATTTAATCCATTTTTGTTTTTGAGTTCAATGCCATTACACAATTGTGTGTAGAAGTACTAATAATGATGTCATAATATTAAATATTTTTTTCACTTTTCCTATTACACCACCTCCTGTTTAATAGTCTCAAGGTAAATTCCACCCATTCAACTATCACAGCAAAGGGATTATAAAGGCTTATTTTTTTAAGAAAAAAAAAAAAAATCAAAAACGTGTCTATACTTGCCTACTGTGTGAAGTGGTTTTGCACAGAGCAGCCCGGATCCTCCTCTTTACTTCAGGTTCCCTACCAGCACTCCTGGCCTCTCCCTCCTGTCGGGTGTCCCCACAGCAAGCAACTTTCTATGGGGGCACCCGCTGCTTCGTATGTCCATCCAGACAGAGCTTCAGCTTGGCCCTGCCCCTTCTCTCTTTTCATTGGCTCACTGGCTGTGATTGACAGCAGTGGGAGCCAATGGTTCCCGCTTCTGTCTCAACCAATGAGGAGAGAGAGTCCCAGGATAGCCAAGACTCCGTACACGTCGCTGGATCGAGAGGTAGCTTAGGTGAGTATTAGGGGGGATGCTGCACAGAGGGTTTTTAACTTCATGCATAGAATGCATGAAGGTAAAAAATCTTGAGCCTTTACAACCACTTTAAATTCAAGATGCTGAAAAAGTCTGGTTAGTTACTGAGAACAGAGTGGTCAGCTGGAAAAGTTTACATTAAGGTTAGTTTCCTGAACTGATGTTCCCCTTCTTCCCTAACTTTGTCTTTCCACAGTTCTGCTCCCTAGGAATGTCTTGACTGCAGATAGCGGTCCTGCTACCTGTACTTGATTTTGATATACTTTATGTTAAGTTCAATGACAGTAGCGAGGTCATTCAAAATTTTGCTATGGGACCCCATGATCTTTTGTTATGGCCCTGACTGCAAAGTGCACCATTCACAATGTTATTGTATTCAATTTATGACAGTAACGTATATAACATACGTAAAAAATAAAGTACTTTGTTGAAAGTTATTAAAATTATAATATAACAAAACAATTACTTTTTTTACCTGATGGATGACTTCTGCTCTCACTGTATCCAAAAACCAGCCATCAGTAGGGTAAAGAGAACATGCAAACATAAAGTCATGCCAGACCTACCAAGACAACAAATTATACACATATGTAAATATTCTCTTTAAACAAACTGGAATCTATTGGCCAAAACCAGTGTGAGACATTGAAGTTGATTTACTAAAAAAAAAAAAAAGAAAAAAACTTGAGAGCAAAATCTGGTGTAGCTCTGCATAGAAACCAATCAGCTTCCAGGTTTTATTGTCAAAGCTTAACTGAAGAAGCTGAAGTCAGAAGCTGATTGACTACCATACACAGCTGCACTAGATGTTGCACTCTCCAGTTTTAGTAAATTAACCCATTACACCAAGATGGATAACTTATTTGGTGCATGCTATATTAAAAAGGAGTTAAAGACTAAAAAACAAAAGTATCTTTAGTTATATAGAACTAGAAAAAGGTGAAGAAAAAATGTATTGTCCCATAGCTCTTTCTAGCCAATATACTCTAGCAGACTGCCATTTTCCCATAAAACACTAATACTTATAGAAAAATTGTACACATGACATGGTGTGCGATTACCATAATTCCCAATTCATTGCATAGGTTGTAGAAGTCATCACTCTCATATATTCCTCCACCCCAGACACGTAGAGTGTTCATATTGGCATCGACAACTGAACGGAGCAGAACACGGAGCCTGGTAAAAATTAAAAAATGCAATGTTTTTAAACTGATTAATCATTCGAGCTGCTGTAGTAGAAAATAAAGGAACAATGTTCTATCATCAAAAAAGTGCTAATTATACACCTCTATATAATTACCTGGACTTTATTTTAATAACTTCCTTGTTCAATCAACTTATATCCTTATTGGTCTTGTTTCCTCATATAGATTTCTTTACAATAGCCCTTTAAATTTACCAAAACTAAATAAAAGGAAGATCTATCCAATCACTCTGTATCCAGTCAGGAAGGCCCTTGAACTACATAACTGATGGTAGATCAAAAAGGGGAATTGTACAATCAGATTGTATAGTGTATGGTGAACTTTACAGACTTTCAGGGACACACTTCTCCCAATTTCATTACTACAGCTCTGTTCCACATAGGCTGTTATGTGATTACTCAGCTCCTGCACACTCTGCCAAATGAGCGATCGGTGCACAGGTATAGTACAAAAGGATCAATCCACAATGCTGCAGGACGAACCTGCCTGGACTGTACCTGGGTGTCCTTGTCTCCTGCACAGTCTACCACTGCCACTACCAGGTTAGCCTCTCCCGTGTCATCTTCCGGTATTCTACCGCTGCTCTGATTGGTAAAATTGACATGGTTGGTCTGGGTTACTCAGCAACGGCTCTCGCACCATTCATCCATTAGAGCAGTGGTCTTCAAACTGCGGCCTGGGGGCTTTTACAGACACCAGTGGGGGGGGGACTATTCCTTTTACAGACACCAGTGGGGGGGGGGGGGACCATTCCTTTTACAGACACCAGTGGGGGGGGGGAGGGACCATTCCTTTTACAGACACCAGTGAGGGGGGGACCATTCCTTTTACAGACACCAGTGGGGGGGGGGGGGGGGGACTATTCCTTTTACAGACACCAGTGAGGGGGGGAACATTCCTTTTACAGACACCAGTGGGGGGGGGGACCATTCCTCCCACTCACACCAGTGAGGGGGGGGGGACCATTCCTCCCACTCACACCAGTGAGGGCGGGGGGGGGGGGGGACCATTCCTCCCACTCACACCAGTGAGGGCGGGGGGGGGGGGGACCATTCCTCCCACTCACACCAGTGAGGGCGGGGGGGGGGGACCATTCCTCCCACTCACACCAGTGAGGGCGGGGGGGGACCATTCCTCCCACTCACACCAGTGAGGGCGGGGGGGGGGGGACCATTCCTCCCACTCACACCAGTGAGGGCGGGGGGGGGACCATTCCTCCCACTCACACCAGTGGGGGGGGGACCATTCCTCCCACTCACACCAGTGAGGGCGGGGGGGGGGGGGGGACCATTCCTCCCACTCACACCAGTGAGGGCGGGGGGGGGGGGGGGGGGGACCATTCCTCCCACTCACACCAGTGGGGGGGGGGACCATTCCTCCCACTCACACCAGTGGGGGGGGGGGACCATTCCTCCCACTCACACCAGTGGGGGGGGGGGACCATTCCTCCCACTCACACCAGTGAGGGGGGGAGACCATTCCTCCCACTCACACCAGTGAGGGGGGGGGGGGGGAAGAGACCATTCCTCCCACTCACACCAGTGAGGGGGGGGGGGGGGGAAGACCATTCCTCCCACTCACACCAGTGGGGGGGGGGGAGACCATTCCTCCCACTCACACCAGTGAGGGGGGGGGGGGGGGGAGACCATTCCTCCCACTCACACCAGTGAGGGCGGGGGGGGGACCATTCCTCCCACTCACACCAGTGAGGGCGGGGGGGGACCATTCCTCCCACTCACACCAGTGAGGGCGGGGGGGGGACCATTCCTCCCACTCACACCAGTGAGGGCGGGGGGGGGGACCATTCCTCCCACTCACACCAGTGCGGGGGGGGGGGGGACCATTCCTCCCACTCACACCAGTGAGGGCGGGGGGGGGGGGGACCATTCCTCCCACTCACACCAGTGAGGGCGGGGGGGGGGGGACCATTCCTCCCACTCACACCAGTGAGGGCGGGGGGGACCATTCCTCCCACTCACACCAGTGAGGGCGGGGGGGGGGGGGGGACCATTCCTCCCACTCACACCAGTGGGGGGGGGGACCATTCCTCCCACTCACACCAGTGGGGGGGGGGGACCATTCCTCCCACTCACACCAGTGGGGGGGGGGACCATTCCTCCCACTCACACCAGTGAGGGGGGGAGACCATTCCTCCCACTCACACCAGTGAGGGGGGGGGGGGGGAAGAGACCATTCCTCCCACTCACACCAGTGAGGGGGGGGGGGGGGGGAAGAGACCATTCCTCCCACTCACACCAGTGAGGGGGGGGGGAGAGACCATTCCTCCCACTCACACCAGTGGGGGGGGGGGGGGGGGAGACCATTCCTCCCACTCACACCAGTGAGGGCGGGGGGGGGACCATTCCTCCCACTCACACCAGTGAGGGTGGGGGGGGGGACCATTCCTCCCACTCACACCAGTGAGGGTGGGGGGGGGGGACCATTCCTCCCACTCACACCAGTGAGGGCGGGGGGGGGGGACCATTCCTCCCACTCACACCAGTGAGGGCGGGGGGGGGGACCATTCCTCCCACTCACACCAGTGCGGGGGGGGGGGGGGGGACCATTCCTCCCACTCACACCAGTGAGGGCGGGGGGGGGGGACCATTCCTCCCACTCACACCAGTGAGGGCGGGGGGGGGGGGACCATTCCTCCCACTCACACCAGTGAGGGCGGGGGGGGGACCATTCCTCCCACTCACACCAGTGAGGGCGGGGGGGGGGGGGACCATTCCTCCCACTCACACCAGTGAGGGCGGGGGGGCGGGGGGGGGGGGGACCATTCCTCCCACTCACACCAGTGAGGGCGGGGGGGGGGACCATTCCTCCCACTCACACCAGTGAGGGCGGGGGGGGGGGGACCATTCCTCCCACTCACCAGTGGGGGGGGGGACCATTCCTCCCACTCACACCAGTGAGGGGGGGGGAGACCATTCCTCCCACTCACACCAGTGGGGGGGGACCATTCCTCCCACTCACACCAGTGTGGGGGGGGGGGCATTCCTCCCACTCACACTAGTGAGGAGTACCATTCCTCCCACTCACACCAGTGAGGGGGGGGGGACCATTCCTCCCACTCACACCAGTGGGGGGGGGGGACCATTCCTCCCACTCACACCAGTGAGGGGGGGGGGGGACCATTCCTCCCACTCACACCAGTGAGGGGGGGGGGGGACCATTCCTCCCACTCACACCAGTGAGGGGGGGGGGGGGACCATTCCTCCCACTCACACCAGTGAGGGGGGGGGACCATTCCTCCCACTCACACCAGTGAGGGCGGGGGGACCATTCCTCCCACTCACACCAGTGGGGGGGGGGACCATTCCTCCCACTCACACCAGTGGGGGGGGGGGGACCATTCCTCCCACTCACACCAGTGAGGGGGGGGACCATTCCTCCCACTCACACCAGTGAGGGGGGGGGGGACCATTCCTCTCACTCACACCAGTGAGGGGGGGGGACCATTCCTCCCACTCACACCAGTGAGGGGGGGGGGGACCATTCCTCCCACTCACACCAGTGAGGGGGGGGGACCATTCCTCCCACTCACACCAGTGAGGGGGGGGGACCATTCCTCCCACTCACACCAGTGAGGGGGGGGGACCATTCCTCCCACTCACACCAGTGAGGGGGGGGGACCATTCCTCCCACTCACACCAGTGAGGGGGGGGGACCATTCCTCCCACTCACACCAGTGAGGGGGGGGGGGGGAGACCATTCCTCCCGCGCACACCAGTGAGGGGGGGGGGGGGACCATTCCTCCCGCTCACACCAGTGAGGGGGGGGGACCATTCCTCCCGCTCACACCAGTGAGGGCGGGGGGGGGACCATTCCTCCCGCTCACACCAGTGAGGGCGGGGGGGGGACCATTCCTCCCGCTCACACCAGTGAGGGCGGGGGGGGGACCATTCCTCCCGCTCACACCAGTGAGGGGGGGGGGGGGACCATTCCTCCCACTCACACCAGTGAGGGGGGGGGGGGGGGAGACCATTCCTCCCACGCACACCAGTGAGGGGGGGGGGGGGGGAGACCATTCCTCCAGCGCACACCAGTGGGGGGGAGACCATTCCTCCCGCTCACACCAGTGAGGGGGGGGGGGGGAGACCATTCCTCCCGCTCACACCAGTGAGGGGGGGGGACCATTCCTCCCGCTCACACCAGTGAGGGGGGGGACCATTCCTCCCGCTCACACCAGTGAGGGGGGGGACCATTCCTCCCGCTCACACCAGTGAGGGGGGGGACCATTCCTCCCGCTCACACCAGTGAGGGGGGGGGGGGGGGGGGAGACCATTCCTCCCGCTCACACCAGTGAGGGGGGGGGGACCATTCCTCCCGCTCACACCAGTGAGGGGGGGGGGAACCATTCCTCCCGCTCACACCAGTGAGGGGGGGGGGAACCATTCCTCCCGCTCACACCAGTGAGGGGGGGGGAACCATTCCTCCCGCTCACACCAGTGAGGGGGGGGAACCATTCCTCCCGCTCACACCAGTGAGGGGGGGGAACCATTCCTCCCGCTCACACCAGTGAGGGGGGGGAACCATTCCTCCCGCTCACACCAGTGAGGGGGGGGGAACCATTCCTCCCGCTCACACCAGTGAGGGGGGGGGAACCATTCCTCCCGCTCACACCAGTGAGGGGGGGGACCATTCCTCCCGCTCACACCAGTGAGGGGGGGGACCATTCCTCCCGCTCACACCAGTGAGGGGGGGGACCATTCCTCCCGCTCACACCAGTGAGGGGGGGACCATTCTTCCCGCTCACACCAGTGAGGGGGGGACCATTCCTCCCACTCACACCAGTGAGGGGGGGACTAGCTCCAGGAAGATGAAAGAAGGTCTAAAGTTACCTGTGAGTACTGTTACAATTAGAAGACGCCTATGTGAAGCCAAGCTATCTGCAAGAAGCCCCCGCAAAGTCCCACTGTTGAAAAAAAGACGTGTGCTGAAGAGGTTACAATTTGCCAAAGAGCACATTGACTGGCCTAAAGAGAAATGGCGCAACATTTTGTGGACTGATGAAAGTAAGATTGTTCTTTTTGGGTCTAGTGGCCGGAGACAGTTTGTCAGACGACCCCCAAACACTGAATTCAAGCCACAGTACACTGTGAAGACAGTGAAGCATGGTGGTGCAAGCATCATGATATGGGGATGTTTCTCATACTACGGTGTTGGGCCTATTTATCGCATACCAGGGATCATGGATCAGTTTGAATACATCAGAATACTTGAAGAGGTCATGCTGCCTTATGCTGAAGAGGAAATGCCCTTGAAATGAGTGTTCCAACAAGACAACGACCCCAAACACACCAGTAAACGTGCAACATCTTGGTTCCAGACCAACAAGATTGACCTTATGGAGTGGCCAGCCCAATCCCCGGATCTTAATCCAATAGAAAACTTGTGGGGTGACATCAAAAATGCAGTTTGAGGCAAAACCAAGAAATAGAGAAGAACTGTGGAATGTAGTCCAATCATCCTGGGCTGGAATACCTGTTCACAGGTACCAGAAGTTGGTTGACTCCATGCAACACAGATGTACAGCAGTTCTCAGAAACAGTGCTTATACAACTAAATATTCATTAAGTGATTCAAAAGGAACGCAAAATCTTCAAACATTTTTCAGTTTATATAGTGAATGTTTGAGTTTGTAAAGAAGAATACAAACACTGCTATTTTTTGAACAGTCTAATATTCACTTTTCTTCAATTTTTTTTTAGAGGAACAACACAAATTTGATATATTTTTCTTCATGTTTTGATTTGGAATAGAATGTGTAGTGTTCCCAATGCATTTGTGTGTATGGAAATAAAAGCTATTAGAAGGATTTTGAGCTTTATTCACTTTTTTCAACACACTGCTATTATTTTGAACACAACTGTAACTGGAGACAAAACAGTAACAATACAGTGCAATACAAGAGGGTTAGGAGGGCCCTGCTCCTTGGAGCTTAAAATCTAAGAGGGAGGGGCTAGTGGTACAACAAGGTAGTAACTGTGGGGAATGGACTGGTAGGAGGAGTAGAAGATTCCATTATTAGTGGATGGCAGGATAGGCTTCCCTGAAGAGATAGGTTTTCAGAGCGCATAAAAGTGAGCAGAGTAGGAGATAGTCTGATTAATTGGGGTAGAGAGTTCCAGAGGACAGGGGAAGCTCTGGAGAAGTCCTTGAGACAAGCATGGGAGGAGACAAGGGATCTAGAGAGCAGGAGGTCGTGCGAGGAGCGGAGAGTACGGTTTGGGTGATATTTGGAGACAAGATTGGTGATGTAATTTGGGGCAGAGTTATAAATGGCTTTATAGGTTATTGTTAATGTTTTGAATTTTATCCCTCAAATCCCTCTTATATTGAACTGTATTGTCTCCCGTTATATTGTAAAGCGCTGTGCAAATTGTTGACGCTATATTAATACTGTATTATAATAATAATAATAATAATATCTGTTGGGCAATGGGAAGCGAGTGGAGGGATTGGCAGATACAGAACAGTTAGTAAGGTGGATGAGTCTGCCAGCAGCATTCATGATAGACTGAAGAGGGGATACCCTGCGATGATGTAGGCCAATGAGGAGGGAGTTACAATAGTCAAGGCAAGAGATAACCAGGGAGTGAATAAGTTGCTTAGTAGGTTCCGAGGTAAGGAATGGGCGTATCTTGGAGATGTTACGGAAGTGAAGTCTACAAGATTTGGACAGCGATTGGATTTGGGGCTGAAAGGACAGGACTATTCCACACACACACACACACACACTCACACACACACACACACACACACACAGTCAGGTGTTTATTGCCATCTGTGTCCTTGTTGGGGAAATGCACCCTATTTAAAAAGTGAAGGGATTCTTTAAATAGTAACATCTGTTTCATGGACAATTGGTCAAGAGGGAATTTCAGCTAGTTTTGGAGAGATTTCCACTAACTTCCTAAAGTAAAAAAATATGTTTCCCCAGCACAATGCCAACAGCAAAAAAGAGGAGTCTTGACCAAAGTTAAAAAAGGTTTTTACATACACTATAAAAAATTTGTTCAATTTTAGTATCTGGTTTATATATTAGAATCTGAGTTTAGGTTATTTGTATGACATCATGCTTGACAAACTAAATATTCTTGAAAGCCAGCCAGTTAGCCAACAAAATATATCCAGTACCTTTTACTTCTCTGTTGCTATCTATTGTTATCTATGAGTACAATACTTTACTGAAAGTGAAAAACCTGCTTTACTAAAAACTATGTATGCATTAACCCCAGCTTTGTTTTTGACACGGTAGTTTCATTGTTCCCATTTTCTCCAGTACCTTGAATACCCAAGTCTTTGTTCTGGTATCTCCCCTTGTTACCACCCAGGAAACGAGGACATTTATAAAATGTTAAAACCTATACATGCCAAATACTTGCAACTCAAGACATCATTCCTAGCTTCAGCTTCCAGACTGAAAGTACGGATTATAGTACTGAAAGCACCATAATCTCCCATGAACATTGTAAAAAAAATGGGGTTCAGCAAGCGCTTAAGGGTAGAAAGCAGCTAGAACACTAAAAAAAGAAAAGCTATAACCTTCTAAGAGTAAACATAAAAAATAGCACTAAAAAATAGAATGAAATAAAATAGTATCAAATATTATGACGCAGATATCTAAAGTTTTAAATGCACATTAAGAATAGCCGATAAACCATAGAAAATATTTTGACATATAAAATATTGTCCGTATCAAATGTGGAATGAGTGATATATGTCCCAACAACCATGCACTATACATATGTAAACGGATACATCAATGTCCAAATAAGTGCAAAAAGTGATGACTTCTCTAATCCCAGTGACACCTGTCGTTCGGTGACGTGCACGGAAATGGTAAAATCAACAAATGGTGCCTGCTTAATTGGCATGAGAGTCCATTTGCTATAAATAGATTCACATTGACGTCCGGCTGCTATGTGCGTCATAATATTTTATTTCATTCTATTTTTTAGCACTGCACTACCTGTTTTATGTTCCCCTTGAACATTGCACCTACCCTTCGATGTTCACTCTGTCTTGGAAAGAATCAGCTGGTATCCAGTTGGAGCCTTTCAGGAATATTGGAACTCCATTAATTTTCATATAGAAAGACAGGCCAGGAGAACCTGGAATCGGCTCCTCGATCAGCTCTACTGTGCGAAAGTAAATCTGTGGAAAATCAAAGTGGGAAAATATTATACCATGTAATTTATCTAAACAAGGGGCTGTTCAGTGGTTTTCCAAGCTTCATCTTATTAAATACAGTTGAGGGCAGCATAAATTCTGAGCCATTATGTGAATTTAGTCTTGTTGATACATAGACATAAATTTAAACTAGTACTTTCCCCCAATATATTTATAAAAAAAAATAATAATAGTAATCAGCAAATGTGTTTCTTCATATATTTGTGTATTGCTCAATTTTATTCCCATGTTATAGCCCTGAAATTCTCCTCCCACTTCTAGATCCCACATTGGAACGCCGCCATCTCTTTACTAACTTCTGGGCTCTCTAGCACTACAAAGTGTGTGCAAAGCACTGTCTGGGTTCAGGGGCTTCCTAGTCTGCCACTAACTGCATAATTAGGCACTCCAAGGTGGCGATTATATGTGCTTTACGCATATATTGTCAGGTTCACCCCGATGACCAGTGGACTATAAATCTGTGAATAGCATAAAATAGGTGCTATAAATAAGGCTCTTTCCAAAAAACAGTATACAGTTTACAAACAGTCTTGGTCAAATCCCACAGGGAGAAAGAGTTGTCCAGGGTAGTCAAGTAAAGGAGAAATGTCTCCATTTTATCATGGAGTTTAATGTCCAGTTTTTTGCGGGACTGAATTAATCCTGGATTTGGTTTCATGTGGCGTCTTTTTTTTGGTTGGATTTAGTGTCTTCCATGCCTTAGCAATCAATCATCCGCTTCATCACCCTAAGGAGATGCAATATCAATTTAACACTGGGTTTAGTTCTACCTGGAGGTTTAAGATTCAGGAGAGCATGTGGAGCCAAAACAAAGGAACTGGGGCACCTGAGAATTTTAAGATCGTCTGAAAAGACTTCTTTCCAAAATTTGTGTACTACAGGACATGTCCACCACACATGAAAAAAAGTGCCCACCTGACCACAAACCCAAAAGCACCTAGTAGGAGAACCTGGAGCATAGTGAGTAATTCTATATGAGGATTAGGTACCATTTAGTCAGGACCTTGTATTTACATCAATGGATAATACAATGGTCAAACAGGATATGGTCATCTCCCAAATTTGAGACAAGTCAGGTGCTATTAACTCTGCACCTAAATCAGCTTACCATTTTTGAGAATAGACAGGGAGGTGTTGAAATGTGGTGGTGTTGGCACATTCAGCTTTAAAATGAGAGAATCTTAGAGCTATCTGGATAACGGATATTGGAATGTACAAAATGTTTAAGTGGCAATTAATTAAAAAAGTTATTGATGTGGTAGCACTCTTACTGTAAAAGTATAAAGAATTTGACTCCATCTTTAGTGGCAATGTATCTCACTTGTTTGGGATCATGTGTAAAGAATGGATTGACAGGAATGTCACATTCCCTCCAGGCCTCTCCTCTCCCTTAGGTTTTTAAAGGTCATAACACATTTGTGGGGAGATTGGCAGAATATTTGACAGCATCCCAAACTTGCAAAGTTAGTTTTGTGATGGTGTTGGTTAGATCTTGTCTACTAGATGGGTGGAGCCAAAAAAAAAAATTGTTGGCCTTGAAAGGGTCACAATTGAGAGCTTCTAAAGCCTGGAATTTATGTATTTGGGCTGGTTGTGCTGCTTAGAAGTGATAGACTGAGACTGTGACCGGGGTCAGACAACTGCCCTTTTCACCAACAAATGACTGGTCGACCTCACACCACACTGTCACGGATATGCAACAATGACACTCAGCCCCACACTGCACAAAGATTTTCCAGCTTGTGGGTCCACAATCTAGGTGCCAACAGACTAAGAGCAATTGTCACTGGCATTAGTTAACTATGCAATTAACTCTATAAACTCCAAACTGCTACCAGATAGGATTGGCCTATCCCCCGTCCACAATAGTAGCAAGAATAATTATGAATTTAAAGGAAATATCTGGAACACACACTGTCAGACAGGTATGTCCAGAGATGTACTTTTTACTATACTTGTTATATACAGCATAAAGTCATCCACAAACAGACTAAGTGCTGGCCCAGGTATTCCAGGGATATTAAGACTGAACCTAATCATATAGCTAAGGGGTAATGCAAACCGTATGATGGAGAGAGGGCAGCCTTGGTGAGTGCCTCTGTAATATATGGGGTTTTTTTGTTGGTTTTCTAAGCTCACAGGAAGCAACAAGCACATGGCATTTATGGCAACAGATACTTTCATTTGTCCAAACATTTAAGGAGTGGATCAATGCTGAAAATACTTCGATATGGCAGAATGCAAAAATGTATCTTGCAATAAAAATACAATCAGATTCCTTTTTTCACTCATTTGACTTCAGAGAAGGACAGTTACATTGGTTGGGTTACAAAATACTTGAGTATCTTCACCGTTCCTTGCACTGTAGTCGTGAATAAGCCTTAACAAATTAAGTTGTGTTAAGTGATATTTTGTTACCTAAAGATAATTTTCTGTCCAGTAATGGCTTTGAAGAACAGTAACAGCTAAAATGATCAGCCTGAAAACAGCTAACAAAATATACTGGCACACCTAGATATGCATGCAACGCAAACTGAACAAAAGATCTTAGATTGTCTTTTTGTAGAAAAAAAAATCCAGTATGAATTGTTAATTTTGTTTTTGAAGTTGGTGAAGACTGATAGGAGGAAGTAGGAGAATAGACAGTGATCTTGCCTGTAAACTATCAGCCTGCCTAGATTTGCTTGCATGTACATGCATTATACATATCACTCTTTACCCTTCATGGTCTACAATGTTCTAAACCTCCGTCAGTTGTGGTAGAGAATACCATTTTGAGCCCAGAGTCCTTATTGTAGGGCATAGATTGTCTGGTGAATGCATTTGAGCGAGTGAATAGAAGCAAAATGTGGCAGGTCACTCATAGGAATCAATTACAAATTGATAAATATTGATGATTTTGTCATTATACAGGATTTATATAGCTTACTCAATGCTGTACATTATAATGGGAGACAGTACAACAACAATACGAGTCAATACACGAGGGGTTCGAGGGCCCTGCTCCTTGGAGCTTACAATCTAGGAGGGAGGGGATAGTGGTACAGGAGGAAATAGCTGTGGGGGATGGAGTGGTAGGAAGAGTGGAGGAGTTCAGTAATTAGCTGAGGGTGGGGTAGGCTTCCCTGAAGAGATAGGTTTTCAGAGTGCGCCTAAAGGTGAGGAGAGTAGGTGATAGTCTGATGGATTGGGGTAGGGAGTTTCAGAGGATGGGGGAAGCCCTGGAGAAGTCCTGGAGATGGGCATGGGAGGAGGAGACCAGGGAACTGGAGAGTAGGAGGTCTTGTGAGAAGCGGCGAGTACGTTTTGGGTGGTATATGGATACCAGATCGGTGATGTAGTTTGGGGCAGTATTATGAACAGCTTTATACGTCAATGTTAGTATTTTGAATTTTATCCGTTGGGTAATCGGAAACCAGTGGAGGGATAGGCAGAGAGGGGTGGCGGATATGGAGCGGTTAGTAAGGTGGATGAGTCTGGCCGCAGCATTCAAGATAGACTGTGAAATACACAAAATAGATTAGACAAAGTTCCCTGTACTGCATATATGGTGAATGTAACAGGCAGCTATTAAAAACTTGTACTTAGCAAAATGTTTCTTTAAGGTGCAATTTCACATTTAGAAATGGGTGATCTTAAAAACAGCAAAAGAAATCAATTACAGTACAATTACAAAAAGTAGATACAGACACATCTTCATACCTTGGTTGTTGTCTGAAAAATGTAAAATTTCTCAATGTTAAAATCAACAGACATATTGTAGCCACTTTGCATTCCATATCCATTTGGCCACCACAAATTTACTGATACATTCTAAAAAAAAAAAGAAAAATGTATTATTGTGCTGAGACTATGGGGTTGATTTACTAAAGGCAAAAAGGCTGGTCACTCTGCAAGGAAAGTTGCACTTTGAAAGATAAATTTTCCCTAAAGTTTAGCTATTGTGGTTAAATGTCACTTTGCAAACATTAACTTCCAGCATATAAAGTGTGACCCGAGACTGCAAATGGTGCCAACTCCCTGGTCAAAATAAACATCCAAAGAAAAAAAAAAAAAAAAAAAAAACTTTGTGGGTGTATGACTTTTAAGGCACCAACACAAACCTATATACACTTGCCGGCCACTTTATTATTAGGTATTTCTTGCTAGTACCGGGTTGGGCCCCCTTTTGTCTTCAGAACTGCATTAATTCTTCTTGGCATAGATTCCACAAGGTACTGGAAACATTTCTGAGAGATTTTGGTCCATATTGACATGATAGCATCACGCAGTTGCTGCAGATTTGTGGGCTGCACGTTCATGATGCAAATCTCCTGTTCCACATCCCAAAGGGGCTCTATTGGATTGAGACCTGGTGACTGTGGAAGCTATTGGAGTACAGTGAACTCATTGTCATGTTCAAGAAACAAGTTTGAGAGGATTTGAGCTTTGTGACAGGGGGCATTATACTGCTGGAAGTAGCCATCAGAAGATAGGTACACTGTAGTCATAAAGAGATGGACATGGTCAGCAACAGTACTCAGATAGGCTGTGGCGTTTAACCACTAGCCTACAGGGCACTTATACCCCCTTCCTGCCCAGGCCAATTTCCAGCTTTCAGCGCTGTCGCACTCTGAATGACAATTGCGTGGTCATGCAACACTGTACCCATATGACATTTTTATCATTTGAGACAAATAGAGTTTTCCTTTGGTGGTATTTAATCACTTCAGGGATTTTTATTTTTTCTTAAACAAACCAAAAACCACTGAAAATTTTGAAAAAAAAAACAATTTCTTAGTTTTTGTTATACAGTTTTGTAAATAAGTGATTTTTCTCCTTCACGGATGTGCGCTAATGAGGCTGCAGTGATGGGCACTGATAGGTGGCACTGGTAGGTTGCACTGATGGGCATTGACAGGCATCACTGATGAGCACTGATACATGACACTGATATATGGCACTGACTGGCGGCACTGACTGGCACTGTTAGGCAGCACTGACTGGCACTAACGGGTGACATTGAAAGGCAGCTCAGATGGGCACTGATATGTGGCATTGATGTGCACTGGTATGCACGGATATGTAGCATTGATGTGGCACTGACACGTGGCACTGATGAGCACTGACTGCTGGGACTGATGGACACTGACAGGTGGCACTTCTGGGGCCACACTGATCATCAGGGCACACTGATCATCAGTGTACATGTCCCCTCCGTGGAAAGCCGATAACCGGCATTTCCATGTTTACATGTGATCAGCTGTGATCTTCGGCTCTTTCCGTGATCCGCTGTGTCCTAGGGACACAGTGCACCGGCGATCGCCGCGCTGCGCGCTCCCTGAGCCGCGCATGCGTGGTGAGAATGGAAGGACGTCATATGACGGCCTATCAGAACAAGAGAACCACCTTGCGCCCGTCATTGTACTATAGGGCGGACGGAAGGTGGTTAAACAATACTCACTGGTACTAAGGGGCCTAAAGTGTGCCAAGAAATTATCCCCCACACCATTACACCACCACCAGCCTGAACTGCAGGATGGATCCATGCTTTTTTGTTTTCACAGAAACAATTGAGGACTGTCCGTGATACTTCTTTTATTGGCACCAACAATTTTGAGGACAAGCTTTTGGGGAGTGTCCCCTTCTTCAGGTCCAAGCAGTACTGATCACAAAAAGGTATAGCAGAATGTTAGAAGAGATGTAAAAAAAAAAAAAAAAAAAAAAAAAAAAAAGAACACAGAGATAAGACACAGCAAAAGCAAAGTCTGGGGGGGGAGGCAACACTCACAGAGGCAGTGATGCTTGAGGTGATAAAAACTGTTGGATAATGATGAGGAATCCCATGTCCAAATTCAGGCCGTTATCTCTTGTGTCAAATAGAATTATCATTCTTCGTTCAAAAGTTTTTCTTTCCTGAATGGATTTGAAATTTCCTTTACAGTATTGGTGGTTGCTGGAATATTTCTTTCAGAGTTCCATCCTCTTATGATGGGTTGTAAATCTTTGATTATTTATTTTTCTTATTCCTTCTAGTGCTGGGTTGTATGTGGTTACTAAAGGTACACGGTTGTTTTTTGTTTTGTTTTTTTCTCTTTGTACTGAAGTAGATTTTCCCTTCGGGTTCTCAAGGCTGTATTTATGCTGGTGTTGATAGTTTTGTCCTTTTAACCTTTCTTATGGAAGGAGTCTGCTAGTGTCCCGAGATGTTTATCTCTGTCTCTTGGGTCAGAACATATAGTGACTATGGATGTAGTATCCCTGTATAGTAATATCCCTCACATGGATGGATTAGCTGCATGTCACAGATCCTTATCCTCACCAAACCACAAATTCCTAGACACCACAGTATACATCAGGGATGATACGCTTCACACCTCAATATACAGGAAACCCACTGACAGCTGCAACTACCTGCACAGTTCCAGCTTCCACCCCCCAACACACAAAACGTGCCATCATACACAGTCAGGCCATTAGATCCCACCGAATATGTTCTGACCCAAGAGACAGAGATACACATCTCGGGACACTAGCATACTCCTTCCATAAGAAAGGTTACAAGGACAAAACTATCAACAACAGCATAGCACAGCCTTGAGGACCCGAAGGGAAAATCTACTTCAGTGCAAAGAGAAAAAAAACAAAACAAAACACCGTGTACCTTTAGTAACCACATACAACCCAGCACTAGAAGGACTAAGAAAAATAAATAATCAAAGATTTACAACCCATCATAAGAGGATGGAACTCTGAAAGAAATATTCCAGCAACCACCAATACTGTACTGGCCTTCAGACAACCCCCCAACCTCAGAAATAAACGAATCAGTAGGAAACTTCCTTCTGATCAAGATGTCACAAATAATGGAAGCAAACCCTGCAATAAAAAACGCTGCAAACTGTGCAACCTAATCAATCCATCAAAAAGTGTCAGACACTCGAAAGGGATCTTTAATATCTCCGATTCATACAGCTGCACTTCCAGTAATGTTGTGTACCTTATCCAGTGCAGGAAATGTAACAAAGGATCTTATGTTGGCGAAACAGGACAGAAGCTGCAAACAAGGATGAATTTGCACAGACATACCATCAAGGAACATAAAGAAGATGACTTTTGCACACCTGTGGAACACAATTTCGCACAACCGGACCACACAATGGGAGACCTCAATATTTTAGTTCTTAAAAAGGAAATTTCAAATCCATTCAGGAAAGAAAAACTTTTGAACTAAGAATGATAATTCTATTTGACACAAGAGAACGGCCTTAATTTGGACATGGGATTCCTCAATCATTATCCAACAGTTTTATCACCTCAAGCATGACTGCCTCTGAGTGTTGTCTTCCCCCCCCCCCCCCCCCAGACTTTGCTTTTGCTGTGTCTTATCTCTGTTTTCTTTTTCTTTTTTACATCTCTTCTAACATTCTGCTATACCTTTGTGATCAGTACTGCTTAGACCTGAAGAAGGGGACATTCCCCGAAAGCTTGTCCTCAAAATTGTTTGTTAGTGCAAATAAAAAAAAAAAAAAAAGTATCACGGACAGTACTCAATTGTTTCTGCCGCAAATGCACTAATACGGCTACAATCACCTCAAGCAAAATAGAAGATTTTTGTTTTCGCCAAATTCTGACCCTACAATCTGAATGTTGCAGCTGAACTCAAGACTCATCAGCCCTGGAAACATTTTTCCAATCTTCTATTGTACAATTTTTAGTGAGCCTGTGTAAATTGTAGCTGCCATTTCCTGTTCTTAGCTGACAGGAGTAGCACCCGGTGTAGTTTTCTGCTTCTATAGCCCATCTGCTTCAACGTGTTGTATGCAGAACAACATCTCTGAACACACCTTGGTTGTAACGAGTGGTTATTTGAGTTACTGCTGCATTTCTATCATCTTGAACCAGTCTGCCCATTCTCCTCTGACATCAACAAGACATGTTCATCCACACAACTGCTGCTCACTGGATATTTTCAGACCAGACCATTCTCTGTAAACCCTAGAGATGGTTGTATGTGAAAATCCCAGTAGATCAGCAGTTTTTGTTGATACCAGACGGGCTGGTCTGAATTTTTCAACCATGCCACGTTCAAAGTCACTTAAATCCCTTTTCTTCCCTGTTCTGATGCTCAGTTTGAACTTCAGCAAGTTGTCTTCATGTCTAGATGCCCAAATGCATTGAGATGCTGCCATGTGATTGACTGATTAGCAATTTGTGTTACCAAGCAATTGAACAGGTGTATTTAATTAAGAGGCCGGTGAGTGTATATGGAGACAAGGTTTTCCAGCAGTTGGGATACGTATGTACACAAACACCTTGCACCATTTTTCCTGAAAGTATAGAAAGAATGCCAACCTCATGACTTGCTTACCTCACTGATTTTTAGCACCTGTTCATACGTTTGCTGTCCGGGAGCTAACATTACATAAATTGACTGATCAATATGAAGGTCCGGCACCTTGATTGTCACATATCCTTGAAGAGGTTTTTTAGCAAGAACATCAAACACAGGCTCAATAATAATCATCCATTGTGATGTGGTATTATCTGTAAAGCACAGGTTATACAAAAAGCATTTCAACATGATGCAGGGCAGAGAAAACCAGAACTGTTTCAGCCAAATAGTCAGACGTTGGCTACAAAACAACAAAGAACTACCAGCTGCCTACTATCAAAGCCCATAGCTTACAAGGCTGATAATGTTAAAAAAGACACATATCCATCAAGTTTAAAGTAAAAAAAAATACTATAAAAAATCATAATAATCTACATGCATAGGGCAGTTTGCTGAAAGAAGGTAAAAATTAAAAAATCCTTCTTGACCCCATACTGAAAATTGGACAAATCCCTGGATCAATCTTCTAACAATGTCAGAATTCCTTTAACCCTGTATATTATGCTGAGGAAGATTTCTAAATGTTTTTCTTGAGAACATAGTTCCAGACTCTCAGCTAGGGTAAGTTGGAACCCTAGAGTTCCCCCAGAGGCTCCTATCGGTCCTTGAGTAATGGTCAATTATAGATTAACCCCTCACCCACAATGACTACTAATGTAAGGGGACAATTCTGCTGGCTTTGCATGCTGTTGCTAAGGCTGATGTATTATAACCCCAAATTATTTTCTATCAGATTTACAAAAAGCAGACCCCCCAAAAAGTATGTTGCATGCATATTTGTAGCAACCCTGTGCATAACCTTATATTTTAATATTAACCTCATCTGCCATATAGCTGCCCACCCACTATTTTATCTAGAACCTCCTGCAACAATGACTTTGCATAATTTGGTATCATCAACAAACACCTAAATTGATTTTTTATTTTTTCAAATACATTTTTACAAAGGACATAAAAAAAAAAAAAAAAACTGTTGGGGTTACAAATGAGGAGTAAGAACAGTCACAGTATAAAGACGTTTAAGGTACTATATACAAATATGTAAAATTCAAAAAATAACAAGAGTAGATTGCAGCTTATAGAGACTTATAAGATGGACACCTAAATAGGATAATGAGGTATATTCCCAGGGGAAAGAAAAGTTTGTTTTGATATAGATTATATCAAGATATTATCAGATATAGATTGAAAGTTGTTCAGTTGTTTTTGTAAGTTAAAGTAGTAGGAGTTTGTTATGACCACAAGGATATCGTCTGCAACGTGGCACAGTTTATGCACGTCATCATTTAAATATAATGTCAAACAAATAAAGGTTACTTTTCAGATCATAGATAAGAGCTCAGTAAATGCTCATATCTCTGACGGGGCACAAATCTGGAACATATATAATGTCATTAATTAACATTGCTTGATTCAAGAGGACATAAACAAGTAAAACAGAAGAGAAAATGCTCCAAACCAGGATTGACATACAGTAAAATGAACAGATCAGATGGGTATAGACATCAGCCAAACCTCATATGAGCCCCTTTAAATAACAAATGTAACGTAGTACAAAGTGAGAGGATGGTGAGAACATTAGATAATAGGATGTCCACCCCTAAGGGGCAGAGGCTGAGGAGCTGCAATTGTACCTGTAGGTCTGCTAGTATTCTAGGTTCATTTGAACTCAGAGAAATGAGAAGGTAATGTTAAGAATGTAGGATATGGCGAAGCGGGATAAAGAGAGGGAGAGAGAGGAAGGTAGGAAGGAGAGAAGAGAGAGATGGAAGAGAAGGAGAAAAAAAAAAAAAAAAAAAAAAAGAAGAAGAAGGGGGGGGGGGGGGGGTGGAAGCAGCTGCAACTACTCCAGGTCAAACCGGTTAAGATAATTCGAGAAAGAATGGGATGTCTCATATGGCAATCTAGGTAGGTGTGTGTAGTAGTCCAATATGAAGGTCAGTTTCCGTGATATTTGGGTCGCAATATTCAGTCTCAGTCAGGTAAGGTATACATTATATGGATGAAACTCGAGAAAAAGTTATTTATTCCTATTGGTCATCACATTATGTTTAAGTGGGGGAAGGGGAGGAGTCAAGCAGCAGTAGGTGATAAGTGGTTTGGAAGTGACTCCAACATACCCACGTCTTCCTGAATTTCTCGGGGCAATCTTTTCCTACAGAGACGAGTTCCTCCATGGCGGCAATTTTGTTTACACGTGACAACCATTCTCGAATTGAGGGGATATGTGTTGAGCGCCAGTGAATTGGAATACATTGTTTGGCCGCATTTACCATATGCATGGCGAGTGATTTGCAATATGTCTTATAGGGGAGTGAGAAATTATAGAGTAAGAATTGCACAGGAGATAGAACTAGGGAGTAGGTTGTTACTTGAGCAATTATTGACACTATTTTTCCCCAGAATGGTTGGATCATTGAGCAGTCCCACCATATGTGTAGAGGTGTACCAGTCGCTTGGTGACATCTCCAACAAGAGTCGGGAATGTTAGGATCAAATCTGTGGAGTAGAGATGGAACTCTATACCATCTTGAGTACAGTTTATAATTATTTTCCTGGGTCAAAACACACATGGAACCTTTGTGTATATGGCCATACACATGGTCCCAATCGTTGGGGGCTAGGTGCAGTTGTAGGTCATTACTCCAGGCTATGCAAGCCTTTCTAAACGTGCTTTCATTGAGGTTTTCCAAGCAAGTGTATAGTTTGGAGATCACATGTCTCTGTGGGGAATCTGTGGAGCAGAGTTTCTAAAATGTGGTAAGGGGTCTGGTATGCTCTTTTGGACGTGACGGGCTATGTATGAAGTGGTGGAGTTGCCTATACATCCATGGCGTCAAGTTTAGGGTTGGCCATTGTGACGATTGCGGCGTCAGACCCCCAGCCCTTCTCACCAACTCGTGACCAAAGGACTAGCCAATCTAAGACCGCGCTGTCACGTGCATTACAATACCACGCTCAGCTGCACCCTGCACAAAGATTTTCCAACTAATGGACCATAATCTGTGTACCTGCAGCCTGAGAGTGATTGTTACTGGGTCAGGTTAATTACACAATTAACCCTTCACACTGCCACCACCTCCTTTTTGTACAGAGAAAGAGGAAACTCGGCAATATTAGCAATAACACTATAATGTTTGAATAATCGTCTGTATACCACTGTTACCGCAGGCAGGGATATACAGAGGTTTAAACACACACAGTAGCGCTCTTCAGAGACAGGGATTCTTAGTTTGCATTAAAGAGCTTTAGAAACAGTTCAACACTTTTCAGATAATAGGATTTATTACTAAAAAGGTCAAAAGGGTGCACCATATTTACAGAAAAAGATGTAGCCAATATGAACTCAAGGGAGTCCACTGTGGGGGGTCATGGGCGAGTTCCAAGGACGTCCCAGCACCTAATTTATATAAGTAAATATGGGTGTCTTGGGATCAGGTAAAAAGGTAGCAACAACACACGGAGGTAAGGAGAAATCATCATAATGCTGTAGGGAGAGTTTAGCGGATTATGGGATGGGCGAAGGTATGGGGAGTAATCACAATGTAGATGAATGACATGCAGTAGCTCAATTAGTCTTATTCCACACTGGGGATGGTAGACAAAAATGGGAGGATCCAGTGTACCAGAGAGGCATTCCCTAGAAGAACGTTCCCTAAAAGCACATCAGTGGGTATAAATGTCACGGTATTGTAGCATGGTGGGGTTGTGTATCGTAACAGTGTATAATCAAATATTCAACAATATAATACCGCATTACAAATATAGGGTAGGCATAATTTGTATCATGGCTCACTCTTGGAGTGCAGATCAAAGGTAAAGTCTCTTCACAAAGATCAATGTAAAAAGGGGTTATTACAAAGTGCTTGTTCAGGCGCAAGGAGTTTTTCATATTCTAGATTAGCTGCCCGGATTTCTTTTTTTTTGCAGCTCTTATTGCAAGTCTTGTAGCTCTGAAATGACAAGTGCATTCCTTTTTTTTCCTCTAAGTCACATAATCCCATGAATTCACTTTTTGTTCCACTAAAAATGAGCCACCAAAGTTTATATTTATATTCTGTGTTGCCTATTGGAATACACAGGTAAATACAGTTTGTCCTTAAAAAAACAAAAACAAAAAAACCCACACTTCCACTTGTAGTAAAAAGTGCTGCTTAGTGAAGTTGGCCGTTTAAAAATGTATTGTACTTTTCGTACCAACCTGTCTCTCTTTCTTCAAACCATATATAAATATAATTACAAATATAAATTACCATATGATCACTATTACTCAAATTGTCTCTAACATTTGCACATCTGTAACAATCCCTGTGTTATTTGAAACCAATTGATCCAGCAGATCATTTTTAATTGTAATTGGAGCTTCCACCATTTGACCATGAAACTGTCCTGCAATAAGTTCAAGAACTGACAAGTCTTTGCTCAAAGTGCAGTTTAGTGCACTTTGCTGCACTCTTATGAATGGCTTTGCACTCGCAATAGTAAAATCAATACTTCTACTCACTTCCAAATCACTCCTAACATACAGGCATACTACATCACCTTTTCTATTAATCCTGTCCCCTAGATATTAACAGCCCAGGCATGTCAGTTGCCTAATCAGGTTTCTGATACTCCTAACCAAGTCAAAGTGTTCCTTAGGAAACAGAAGTTCTAGCTCTACCATTTTGTTAGTTAGACTATTTGGATAGTACATTTTATCATTTGCATTAAAATTTTACCATTGTTTGCTCTTGATTTACAATCAGATTCTAAAACCCTATCTTCTAGTTGGAGGCTGGTCGACTGTGGCACAGGGGGCAAACAGTTGTGCACCAAGGAGAGAACATTATACAGGTGAAACTTGAAAAATTAGAATAGCATGCAAATGTTCATTTATTTCTAACCTTTTATAACTTAAAAGGTACAACTAATATATGAGATAGACTCATTACATGCAAAGCAAGATAGTTCAAGCCGTGATTTGTCATAATTGTGAGGATTATGGCTTAGAGCTCATGAAAACCCCAAATCCACAATCTCGGAAACTTAGAATATTACATGCAATCAATAAAACAAGGATTGTACATAGAACAAGATCGGACCTCTGAAAAGTATAAGCATGCATATGTACTCAGTACTTGGTTTGGGTCCCTTTTTCAGCAATTACTGCCTCAATGCGGCGTGGCATGGGAGCTATCAGCTTGTGGCACTGCTGAGGTGTTATGGAAGACCAGGATGCTTCAGTAGCAGCCTTCAGCTCTTCTGCATTGTTCGGTCTCATGTCTCATCTTTCTCTTGGCAATGCCCCATAGATTCTCTATGGGGTTCAGGTCAGGCGAGTTTGCTGGCCAATCAAGCACAGTAATCCCACGGTCATTGAACCAGGTTTTGGTGCTTTTGGCAGTGTGGGCAGGTGCCTTGTCCTGCTGGAAAATGAAGTCAGCATCCCCATAAAGCTCGTCTGCAGAAGGAAGCATGAAGTGCTCCAAAATCTCCTGGTAGACGGCTGCGTTGACCCTGGACTTAATGAAGCACAGTGGACCAACACCAGCAGATGACATGGCTCCCCAAATCAACACAGACTGTGGAAACTTCACACTGGACTTCAAGCATCTTGCAGTGTGTGCCTCTCCATTCTTCCTCCATACTCTGGGTCCTTGGTTTCCAAATGAGATGCAAAAGTTGCTCTCATCAGAAAAGAGGACTTTGAACCACTGGGCAACAGACCAGATCTGTTTTTCTTTAGCCCAGGTAAGACACTTCTGATGTTGTTTGTTGTTCAGGAGCGGCTTGACAAGAGGAATACAACATTTGAAGCCCATGTCCAGGATCCGTCTGTGTGTGGTGGCTCTTGATGCACTGACTCCAGCCTCAGTCCACTCCTTGTGAAAGTCCCCAACACTTTTGAATGGCCTTTTCCTGACAATCCTCTCCAGGCTGCGGTCATCCCTGCTGCTTGTGCACCTTTTTCTTCCACACTTTTCCTTTCCACATAACTTTCTTTCTATTAATGTGCTTTGATACAGCACTTTGGGAACATCCAACTTCTTTTGCAATTACCTTTTGAGGCTTTCCTTGAGGTGTCAATGATGGTTTTCTGCACAACTCTCAGGTCAGCAGTCTTTCCCATGATTGTGATTCCTACTGAACCAGACTGAGAGACCATTTAAAAGCTCAGGAACCCTTTGCAGGTGTTATGGCTTAATTAGCTGAATAGAGTGGGACACTTGGAGCCTAGAATATTGCACCTTTTCACAATATTCTAATTTTCTGAGATTGTGGATTTGGGGTTTTCATGAGCTGTAAGCCATAATCATCACAATTATCACAAATCACGGCTTGAACTATCTTGCTTTGCATGTAATGAGTCTATCTCATATATTAGTTTCACCTTTTAAGTTGCATTACTGAAATAAATTAAGTTTTGCACCATATTCTAATTTTTTTGAGTTTCACCTGTATTGTATCATGTGAAGATATTGTGAACAGATATAACAATAAAAGAATCATCTTAAAAACATGGCAACAGAGTTAATATTATTCTTAAATTTACCATATGTGCCAGCCAGGTGTATATTTAGATAATCAACCTTTCCAAAACTGAGCTCAACCTTTCCAAATCAACCTTTCCAAAACTGAGCTCCTAGTATTCCCCCCAGCCTGTGCCCCCCGACTTCTCCATCAAGATCAACAACACTATCATCAGTCCCACCCCTCACGCCAGGGTACTAGGTGTAATCCTAGACTCCAATCTGTCCTTTCAGCCCCAGGTCCAATCTCTGACAAACTCATGTAGACTTCACCTCCGCAACATCTCCAAGATACGACCGTTCCTAACCTCGGAAAATCACTAAGCAACTCATTCACTCCCTTATTATATCACGCCTTGACTACTGTAACTCCCTACTCACTGGTCTACCTCATCGCAGGCTATCCCCACTCCAGTTCATCATCATGAATGCTGCTGCCAGACTCATTCACCTTACTAACCGCTCTGTATCTGCCACCCCTCTCTGCCAATCCCTCCACTGGCTTCCAATTGCCCAATGGATAAAATTCAAAACGCTAACACTGACGTATAAAGCCATTCATAACACTGCCCCTAATTACATCACCGACCTGTTCTCTAAATACCACCCAAACCATACTCTCCGCTCCTCGCAAAACCTCCTACTCTCTAGCTCCCTTGTCTCCTCCTCCCATGCTCATCTCCAGGATTTCTCAAGGGCTTCCCCCATCCTCTGGAACTCCCTACCCCAATCTATCAGGCTATCGCCTACTCTGCTCACTTTTAGGCACACTCTGAAAACCCATCTCTTCAGGGAAGTCTACCCCGACCCCAGCTAATACTGGAATTCTCTACTCTTCCTACCACTCCATCCCCCACAGCCAATTACCTTTTGTATCACTATCCCCTCCCTCCTAGATTGTAAGCTCCAAGAAGCAGGGCCCTCTAATCCCTCTTGTATTGAACTGTATTGTTACTGTACTGTCTCCCTCCATAATGTAAAGTGCTGAGCAAACTTTCAGTGCTAAACAAGCCCTGTATAATAATAATCATCATACAGATGATACCACAATAAGCAACTTATTACAAGGCTTTAAAAAAAAAAAAAATGCTGAGTATAAGTGGGCCTCCCGATATGAGCTACTTCAGGGCTTACGACTGACTTAGAATACTGACCTGTGAATGGAATTGTTTCATCCTATTGACTTCCAACAGACTGGGCATAGTAGTCTTGTTAGAATTGGTGAGTTAACCTATAAAAACCTAGCTGGTAAAGGGACTGGAGCTTTAACCTACCATAAAAGCAAAAAGAAGGGTATTTTCCCTGAAATTACTTTTTATAGGAAGCCTTATGGGAGATGGATTTAATCAGGAGCCTTAGCAAGCTATTAAAACTACATTTTCGGATCTAAAATGCAAAACAATATAGAATTGCTCAAACTGCAACTCTAAACAAATGTGTAGATTGTCTACTCCTGTGAATAATGCTAAATGGGCAGGCTGGTCATCAAGGATCTTGCTGTATAATGCCCAATAACCAAGATAGTCCACCCATTGGCTAATGTACTTGGTATTTAGGACAGGTGGACTATACATATGTACATGCTGTGCACTTCAAATGATTAGAACAAATGTTAGCACAACTGCATGCTTCGGCATTTGGGGCTTCCAAACTGTTATGCAGTAGATGAATATTGACTTCACTTGGCTTGTAGTCCTGTAACTTCAGAGAGATAGACAGTCAGGCAGATAAGATAAAGGCTGATTTTTGGCCATTTGCTAAAGTAATGGCCGCTGTCAGAGGTATGATTGTTATAATAAGGCATCCACTGCCCTATCCAAAAAGTTTAAACTCTCAGTAGATAGGCATGTTCTCTGAATATTGAATTCTGCTGGTATATGTCCATCCCTGAAGAAAAAAAACAAAAAACAAAACACTTACCAAAGACTGTCATGTAAGAAATAGAATCCATGTTGACAAGATTATAGACTTCAATCCTAATATCTCTCCAGATGCCTTGTGTAGGGAAAGAAGGACCCCAGTCCCAGCTGAATGAACACTGAGCCTAGAACATTAAAATATAAGAAATAAAGCTCAAGATAATATACTTTATGAAAAATATTTCAAAATTGGAGTGCAGATAAAACTGACAATCACAAACCAGATTTAGAAAAGATTAGACAGACACATACAGTTGTGCCCAAACGTTTGCATACCCTGGCAGAAATCGGGAAATATTGGCATAGATATAAAAAAAATTTGACTGCTCAGTATATCCACGTGACAAAAAAAAAAACGAATTGACCATTTATACACAGACACTAACTACACAAGTGTGGGAAATTAACTTTTACTTGTCATTTTAACCTGTATGTGTCATCTTGTGTGTCTGCACCAAAGCCAGACATTCCAGGGTATTTAAACTTTTGATCGGGGCCATTTGGGCAATTTTGGTCATCATTAGGATTAGGAGCCAAACAACTATGTGATAATAAAACTGCTTCATTTTATCACTATCCTTAAATAAAAAGACCGCTTTTTGACACGATCAGTCAGATTTTCAATATAAATGCCACACCAATATTTCTTAATTTCTGCCAGGGTATGCAAACTTCTGAGCACACGTGTATAACACACACACGGCATTTTCAGCAGTTTCCAGAACATTATCTGACATGTGCAACAAATTCAGGTAGTTCTTACTACAGCCACTTTATGAGCTTGTCACTATGGCTGTGACAGATTGCCACCAGTTTACAGATTAGGAGACTACCAGTAATTAAAGTCAACTCTAACCTGGCATACAGGGAGATACCAGTACTCAACATGGGACATTGTGTGCTGGGAAATGGTCATGAATATGACAGGGCTCATGGTAGCCAGGATGTCAGAGGCCACTGTTGACAAGTACCTGAAAACATGCAAGCTTGAATAAATAGCCATTCAGAATATAAGACATTGGCAGATGCAAGATGAATGCTGTTGAAAATTAGAGCCAGTCATCTGGTAGATTTTGCCCCTTAAAAGCATGTAAATTTGCTTAAAATATTAAATTAATTACTGTTAACGGACATAATTCAAAGGGCAACTATAGGAGGTTTTGCCTTAAAGTAGTTTAGAATACAGTTATTCAGTAGTTTAATACAGTTATAACTACTCAGGCACCATAACTGCTTTTTCCTAATTTCAGAAATGATCCCTCTTACCTTAACAAGATTAAAAGTTCTGTCATGTGACCATGCATCTCTTTTTACTGACAGCAGGGGGTGGGGTTACAGGACCCTGTGCTGACACACCATGTACCTGTATTCCATAGTCTGTTCGGTCTGAGGCAAGATATGAGGCTGTGCTTGAGAAGGGGCATGTTCAAGAAGCAAGCTGTGATCAGGAGGGCAAGTGTGCCAGGTTGTCATTGGCCATGAGGCATGGTGGCTAAACAAACCACCTAATACAGGCTAGTTGTGTGTCTGCACAGTGTCCTGTAGCTCTGTCTGAATGACCAGCCAAAGGATGAAAACTGACCACGCTAACACAGATCAGCTCCTGTGCTTTGTGCAGTCAGTTTAGAACAAGGAAGAAAGATGACTGGGTCAACCAGATATGTCAAATAGAAGAAGTACATGCAAATGATAAGACTAGGATTTATAAAATACACAAAAAAAAAAAAATGTATTTAGGGAAAAACATTTTAAATACAAAACTGAAGTTTACAAACTAATGCTTAACAACACTGCAATAAAATAAATTGCTGTTGGACTGTGCAAAATCTTCTGTATTTACATCAGACATTTCTGGATAGCCACTATTTGGAAATTAACATCTTATGAGCTGCCATCACTGAGAGATCAGACAACAGTCTGTGGCTGTGGAGAATGACCTATAGCAGAAAGTTTGCCTGCAGTGTAATGGCGCCATTTGCTGGGGGGAGGTCAGCGATTGTGGCAGAATTCTAGGAAAAATGATGATTGGATAGGAGACCAAGATCCAAGGGCAGGATCAAAACATGGATGAGGGGTGTCAATTTAGGTATGTATTTAGTATGCTTGTGTATTATGAAAAGGGCAATCTGACAGTTTTCTCCCTTTCTCCGAACCCAGCCAAGATACCAAAACTTAAGGATGGAATTTCTAGGTAATGTATTATCTTTGCTCTCTTACTCTATTCTGGAACAGCTTTCAGATTTATGTACTTGTTAGTGATTTTCCTTTCTTTTGTAATGAAATAAAACCTTTGCTTCCTCTAGCACTAATAAAACATTATTAATAATAAATACTGTTAATATCAGATGAGCTTAATTCAGGGACAGACCAAATAGGATATTTCAGTTGCTTACAAGCCAACACCTTTCAGATTTCTTACTTACCTTCCTTATAAAGTTAACATGACATTCTCCTTTCTGTTCATCTGGAGGACAGTTAGGAGGTATAACATAAGGATGATTTATGCTTCTCTCTTTTGCCCAATCCACAGGCGACTCAAATTTAATCTCAATATAATTTGTCTCTAGTACATATTTGGTGACATTAATTGTCTGAAAAAAAATTAAACGCTTTAGTCATGGAAGTATCGGGTTACTTAAATATAATTTTTGGCATAAGCAGAGTTTATAACACAAGCCAAAATGAAATTAACAGGAAAAAAAAAATAAAAAATCTTCAAAGTGATATTTTAACATGCACATTAAATATAGGAATGGATAGACTAAGAGGCTGACAGAATTACAGTTTTAAAAACATTGCAATTGATAATCGAATGTGCAAGTGTCTTTGCAGAAATTCAAATCTTGCTGACTAACAGCACACAGCTACAGGGGGCAACAATTTAAGTTTATGTACGTTTGCTGTATCAAGGGCTTGACTTTTTCAGTAAACAATGAGATCTCTACCTCCCCACTATGTTTGTATGTGTTTCATTCACTCTGCATAGCTAAAAATTCTTTTTTTTTTCTAAATCTTAACTTTTGAATGTTTGTCAGGACAGACCATGTACAAATCCAATTTACAATGGATAATGAGATCTGACATCACAGCTCAGACAGGGTTAACTAGAGTACACATTAACTCCCCAGCCCCCTTCAGTTTTCAGTAAACATTTAAAAAGGGTAGAGCTGTATTTTTAAATATTTATTTAAAGTTATACTATGTGAATGGAAACATGTAAAAAAAAAAAAATATAAAGTAGGTGTTATCTTCATTTTGATTGCCAAAGTGGAAACACACTTTAAAAAGGTTGACTTTTCTTTTTTCCCTTAATATAAAAAAGCTTTAGCCACTGTTACATCTTGTACAGCAAAAAGTCCAGTCCCTCTGTAGGCTTACAACCCCTTTATACCTTTGAAAATGGGTGCAAGCTTCCAGTGATCGCTGGCTGCTCCATAAAAGTCTGTTACCAAACACAAAATAGAGAAGACGGCTCTCCATTTAAAACCTACGTATTCCATGCACAAGCCAATCCACCTGTCACACAAGCACTAACGCGTTTCATTCCATCAGACCTTATTAATAGAGACTGAAATACTTCAATAAATACTTCATGAAATATGTCAATTAATATACACAAGGTTTTTAAAGCGAGACCGTGACTTAAAAAAGAAAAGAAAAAAAAAAAAAAAAGACAGGACAAAAAAACCCCTGCAAGACAATGTCACAATGTACTAGTTTGCATCGCATACTAGCATGTTATGTCAAGCTTACCTTAAAAACAAAGCCCTCCAGGGGCGCACTGTCACTGCTGACAGGGCTTCCATCTTCACCCAGTCCTGCTTCTGGGTTCGAAGGCTTCGGCTGCCTGAATGGCCGATCCGAGATAATAGCACTCTCACCATGCACACGGGAATCACTTTTTACAGCACACAGCATTGAAGGAACAAACGGGCATGCTGTTCCTTCAGAGCGCATGCGCCAGTGCTCTACACAAGTAAATATCTCCTAAACGGTCCAGGTTTAGGAGATATTTACAGTACCTACAGGTAAGCCTTATTATAAGAATACCTGTAGGTACAAGTGAAAAAAAACCAAAAAAAAAAAAACCACAACTTTACTACCACTTTAATGGAGAGTTGCTTCCTGTCTTTTGTGTTTGGAAGTGTTACAGCTTGCCTAGAGTGAAGCACATACATTTTTCTATGTAGGAAAAATATCCACGAACCTCAACATAACATGAAATACACTTAAGCTATCTACTCACATATCTTTGGAACATGTTTCGACTTTTCAAAACAGGAATATGATTGAAAAGAATTGTAGAAATGGTATCAATCCCTTCGCAAACCAAAACAATCTTCTGCCAACGTCTATAAAACAAAAACAAAAAGGACGACAAAAAATTACTTAATTTTTAAAAAATTCCACCTAAAATGAATTTCTTTCCACATTAGTCCTCCTAATAATTAGTTATTGCTGTTACTCAATTACATGCCTCCTAACAAAGATCCGCATACCAGCTCCTAACCTATTTAACCTTCCCCATGCTTCCACACCACTCTACTCTGTCAGAGCTGCTACATAATACCCGTTGACTCCAGCTATGGTGGAGCATGTGACCTCCTCCCATGATTCAGTGCTCAGGCCTAGCAGCTAATCTCTATGGCCAAGAACTGTTACCTGCAAGGTCAGATACGTAACAAACAGAATTAGGACAGCAGAATAACGGGGTAGAGCGAGTACAGGGAAGGGGACTAAAAGTGCGTTGTGCCAAAGACATACAGGACCCCTAGATGGCTCACAGACATTACAAAACGGGAAAAAAAAAAACACCCATTGTATGCAATTAACATTTTTTGGAACAATTTTGTTACCTTCCTCCAAGTTTAAAGATGAACGTTGTCACCAGAAAATGTTCTGTGCATCTAGACCACTCACACCAAACCTCTTGTACATAACCTAAAGCACCCCCCACCTATGACCCTGTGACACCAATACTCAAACCAGAAAAAACATCCAAAGTAAATGAGAGTAATGTCAACCATTTCCTGATCAAAGGGTAATTGTATGGCAAACATTAAAGGATTAGTTCACCTTTTCTGGCGAATTTTCACTTTTCATAATAAGTAGAAGCGTTTTCCAAAGCCATTTCTTGCCCAGCCATCCCAATGTGCTTTTCTTTAATTTACCTTATCCACAAGAGGTTTACTTTTTTGTCAGCTTAATTGAATGTTTAAAATGGATTTTAAGCTCGCAACATTTCCTGTAGATCAGGGGTGTCAAACTGGTGGCCTTCCAGCTGTTGCAAAACTACAAGTCCCATCACCTTTGGGAGTCATGCATGTAACTGTCAATCTTGCAATGCCTCATGGGACTTTTAGTTTGGCAACAGCTGGAGGGGCGCCAGTTTGACACCTGTGCTGTAGATGGTCTCTCAGCATTAACTTCCTGTAGGGAACTTCCCAGAAGCCTTCACATCCTTGTTCCATCACAGAAGGGGATGTGATAGGGTGTGTTCACCCACTCTGGACCAAACCTCCCTCATAATACTACCTTCCTATACTATCGGATTATACAATGTCCTTTAGATCTCCCATCAGCTATGTAGTACAAGGGTAGAAAAAAAAAAAAAAAAAAAAAAAAAAAAAAAAAAAAAAAAAAAAAACACACACCACAACGCAGTGCAACTAAAGGAGTAAAACTCACGATAAAATGTGCAAAGAAAATTATAAAAATAAAAAGACGAATGCATGTAAATACATAAAAACACAATTAGTGATAAAAACTGATGATAATTCTCGATAAAGTGCAATACATCTCAACTTCCCTTGTACATACAACACTTCATATCAATTCATAATTCAGGGCCTCTTGAAATGTGATTGGTAGTCAATAAGTGTAATGAGAAAAGGCCCTTTAAAATCCTGAAGGTGCTTATTGGATTTCAAGGCCCTGTACATGGCTAGACTGCCCAAAAAGTCTCTCACATGTGGTATCTCCATACTCAAGAGAAATAGCAAAATGTATTTTGGGGAGTAATTCCACATATACCCATGGCATGTGTGAGCAATATATAATTTAAGTGACAACTTAAAAAAACCACAATCTTTTTTTTGGCATTTTCCAAAAACTTGTGGTAAAAAAAAAAAAAAATAAATAAATTCTTCTATTGACTTAACATGCCTCTCAGCAATTAGTTTTGGGTGTCTACTTTCCAAAAAGGAAAAATAGAATGTGACCCGATGCACAAAGTGCTATGCTTCCATCCCTTAATATATCCATACAACTAATTTATTTTGTCTGGGGACATTAAATGAGGCACAGCACACACGACCAATGAATAACTACTTTCCAACATTAATTTTTAATAAATGAGTAAACTTCTCATTGCTTACAAAAAGAGGATAAAATGGTAACAAGCTGATTTGTATTAAAACAATATTAATGAATTTCATACATAATTGGATGTGCAATTGACCATATACAATCCAGATGTCAATACATAATTACATTCAAATTGCATCCAAAATCTCCAAGTGTTTAGTGACGTTTCGTACTTCACTTCTTCAGGAATAGATGCATATATAATATCTGCAAGGTAAAACATCAAGTATATAACAACCTATTGGTATCTTGTAATATATAAAGTAGTTCCAATTTCAAGGGTCACCAGAGGGACCTGAATACTTACAAATTAGCTAAAAATGCATATGACGGTTTGTCCTTTCACTTCACTGCGAGCAATTAATTTTTCAAGCAGGCTTTCTCCCGCTTTATAAGATGGGTAGTTACAAGCAGTTGGGGCAAGCGCCGGCAATTAGGTCGCAAGGTACCACATGCGCCAATTCCAAGATTGTACAAATGTCTAAACAGAGGCATGCTTGTAGAAAAATTGTCCACGTGGTACCCCATATGGAGAAAGGGCGACACAAAGTCCCAAACTATCTTGCCACTGCTCCCCACGTAGGTTGGGCATCCAGGGGGCTCCACATGACTCTTTTCCCTCGAAAATCCAGAAATTACATATATAGCCTGTTGCTCTCTCACAGGTCTTACACATTTTGACCCCATATCTGACATGCTTGCTGGGGTGAAACGGTTTGAAAGCAAGTGGCCAGAAAAATTAATGAGGGACTTATCAATGCAGATGTTTTGCTGGGGAGTATACACATCTGCAAATTTTTGGTTAAGGTGGTTTACAAGGAGCCAAATTTTGTGGAGCCTATCATATTCAGGGTCACCCCAAAAACAACAGTGTATTGTCGTTGAAATGCATAAATCGCATTATATTCTCATATCTATGCCTGGCCATGGCAGCAGAGAACCCGGGCATATGATGTATCGGGTCTGAGGACCAATACAACTGCAACTCATTCTTTTTAGTAATGCACGTTGAGGGTTAGGCCCAATAAAAAAGTTAAATTCAGAAACCATGATAGGTTTCCATGCAAATGGTCTGGCATGGTTTGAATTTGGGTTGGCAGCAATAAATTGTTGTGCATATTCATTTATTACTGGTACTTCTATAGCGCCATCAATTTACACAGCGCTTTACATACATAGTGTACATTCACATCAGTTCCTAACCCTCAAGGGGTGTACAAATCTAAGGTCCCTAACTCACATTCATACATACACATACTAGGGAAAATTTAGACAGGAGCCAATTAACCTACCAGCAAGTCTTTGGAGTGTGGGAGGAAACTGGAGTTCCCGGAGGAAACCCACGCAGGAACAGGGAGAACATGCAAACTCCAGGCAGGTTGTGCCTTGGTTGGGATTCGAACCAATGACCCTATTACTGCCAGGCGGAAGAGGGATGTCTAGAGAGATAAAGACCCCATCACTTTCCTCATTAAAGTCCTACAAGTGCAGCAGCTAATTTAAAATGATAAAGTCACCCCCATTCATATTCACTTAGGGCTGGTTCACACTATAGAAATGCAGTCCAAGATGCGCTCCAGATGTGTTTTTGCATGCACGTTTTTGATGTGGTCGGTGCATTTTTTATGCGTTTTTACATGTTGCAGTGCGTTTATGCATTCCAGTTAATTTTTCCCCCCTCTCTTTTTCTTCAATTTAAATAGGGGTCTGTGTGTTCTACCGCTTTCCAGTAGAGTTCTGTATAGAAAAAAAATGCAGCCTGTTCTACTTTGTTTTCCTGCACTCGGAACGCACTGGAACTGCAAGCACTGATCTGAACTATGACATTAACAACCAGGGAGAGAAGATTACATTGCACAGGAAATTATGCAAACACAGGCACAGGAAGACCCCTGATTTGGTACAGTCGATCAGCAGGTCCAGGCCAAACATCATTGGCCCGAATCTGGTGAGTGATGAACAAGGTGGGAGCATAGATAGATATATATATATACATATACATATATACATACACACACACACACACACACACACACACACACACACACACGCGTGATTTTGCACAGGGAGTCCTGTAGCAGTAAAACTGCTATAGAGTGGAGGGAGAACAGGTTAACAATGTATTGGCTCCACCAGCAGATTGCAAAGGTAGTGAGTTTTGAATGCGGTGCAGGAAGCGGACACAGAATGCAGCTTTCCTGCACCATGTTCTTGTGTGAACCAGCCATAAAGTAAAACCCACTACAAAAAGGTTAAATCAGGTGAATCCCAGTTCTGCTTTAAAGAACAGTTAGTTACATTTCACAGGGTCTTTTGATGAGATCTTTGTGCTCCAGTTCCCACTGGGTGCAGGGGAGGAGGAGATATGTGCCACTCTCCCTTTTGGATATATTTAATTTCTATTTATTTCTTTTTACACCAAGGACAATAGAAAAAAAAGGGTGAGTAGGAACACCCTAAGGTAAAATAGCCCAAAATCCAAGAGGGGGAACACAGCCAGGAACAGTGGTGGAAAGACCAAAAAGATGAGAGTATCCTATAAAATTGTATATAGTGTATGGACAGCTTTGAAAGTATACAAAGCCAAAAAGGTAACTCATTTCATCAGATTCTGACTATTACTGAAATACTACTTTGGGGTGAACTGGCCTGTTAGGACCCATTCACACAAGGTGCAGTTGGATATAATTTTTGACTGCACTCGAAACTGCATAGACAGTCCAAAATCCAGGCTACCCAATAGACCTAGTTCACACCATTGCACTGCAGTATAGCAAAAACAACAGAAAACAGAAAAAAAAAAAAAGCATGCAAATACATGTAAACACATGCAAAACACTGCAACGAATCACAGTGCACACAGAAGCCCAAGGAAATAAAAACGAAGTGACCTCAAAAAGGACAAATGCAGATAAAAAAATGCACGTCAACTGCATGTAAACACGCAGCAACTCATGAAGCATGCTATTGTGCAAAGACAAAACACAATGTAGATGTGCAGTTTCTAATGTGAATGGGCCCTTAAAATAAATTGTTGCAATATCACTGCTTTTCTCTGACAGTTACGGTTTGCTGTATTTGCAATTTAACTATCAATGTCTGTAGCAAAATATGTAGTTTCACTACAATCCCAGTGTCTGCTCTTGCCCTGGTTTATCACAACCTTTTTGCAATATCTCTAGTTTAATTCTACAAACAGTGTAAAGCTCTCCCATTTAAAAGAACAACTCGGTCACTAGATTTCAACATTTTAACCACTTGCCCTCCAGAGGATTTACCCCACTTCCTGACCAGGCCAATTTTTGTGATACGGCGCTGCGTTATTTTAACTGACAATTGCGCAGTCATGCAATGTTGCACCCAAATGAAATTTATGTCCTTTCTTCCCCATGAATAGAGCTTTCTTTCAGTAGTATTTGATCTCCTGTGTGGTTTTTTTTTTATGTATTGTGCGGAAAAATATATATTTTACTTTTTGCTATTAAACATGTCCAATAAGAAAAAAAGTAAAATTTTGTCAAATTTAGGTCAAAATGTATTCTGCTACATGTCTTTGCTAAAAAAAAAAAAAAAAAAATCCCAATACATGTAAATTAATTGGTTCACATGAAAGTTATAGCGTTTACAAATGGTGGTACATATACTGGAATATTTGGAGTTTTTTGTACTAGTAATGGCAGCGATCAGCGACTTATAGCATGACTGCGGCAGACATTCTAACACTGGGGGGAAATGACTTGGTGTCACTGACATCCCCAGTGACACCAATACAGTGATCAGTGCTAATAAAAAGCACTGACCCCCTACTAATGGCACTGGGCAGGAAGGGGATAACATGGGGCGAGCAAAGGGTTAACTGTGTGCTGTTTCATAGTAAGCTGTGTCTGTGCTTTCAACTGTAAGTACACGGTGTTGTAGAGCCATACAAAGCAGTGTGCTGAAGCGGACAGGGGAGAGAACTGTATTGTTTACATACAGTTCTCCTGACCTATTGGCAATACTCTGTGAGCACCGGGTGTCGGTGAGTAAACACCGGGAGCCAAGTGATTGGCAGTTGAGGCCGTGAATAGCAGCACGGGTAGGGCGCTCACCCCCTACCCGGAAGTGCAAAATCACATATTTACACAGGATTTTGCACACCCCTGCTGCCCTGTAGCAGTATTTCTGCTATAGGGTGGCAGGAAAGTGGTTAAGTAAAGATACTCACTCATTTTAAGTTTCGTCTCTTCTTGACTATAGAAAGTTAAATACAATACAGACATTTACTTCACGAGTATGAGAAAAAAAAAAAATTACTAGATTATAGCTGCAATCTCTGATCTGCTGGAGTTAAATCGTAAGCATTTGCTGAGACTAACTCAGATACAAGAACAGAAATTATCACCGCTTGACAGATGCAGTTAGTAGAAATGGCAAAGACTTTGCTGTCAAGGCCGGAACAAAATACAGTCTTTAAATCTTTCCACGAAAGCTTTACACTTAATACGTCATTCCATTCTAGGAATTTCAAAATTAGTTAAGACCAGGATTAAAGAAAAAAAAAACCCGGAGGAAAAAAGCAGGAAACTGAAAATGGGGAGTTGGAATAGGAAAGGTTATATTTTTCTCAAAATGACGGTTAAGGATTCTGAACTGTTCCTCAACGATACATTATAATCATTAAAGTGGACTGAAAGCCAGGCATACATGGGTCAAAATTTCGATCTATGTATGGGCAAGCTGGTTGTACATAAGTCGATCTGCCTGTTGGAAAATATTCTCTCTATCAGTGCCACCTGTAAGAGGGTTTGGGAATAGCTGATGCTTGGTTCCAACTGATACAAGTCCCTGCCCCCTTCTTGCTAGAACAACACTCCTCCTGCTTGAAGCTCTAAACATCCGCCACAATGTGACCCCTCCTTGCCAAAGCCCTTCCCATAACAGTCCCATTCATTAGTCTTTATATTCCGATGAAAGAAATGTCCACACAAGAGAAATATAGTTGCTGCACTTTACTAATGTGACTAATTGCTAGCTTCTGAAGTAACATCACATAGACATACTAAATGGGGTCACCTGACAGTACTTTGCCAATCACATAAAGTGGGCGATCCGCAGCAGTCACATGTGAAAGCAGCATACAACACTTCATCCTTAAAGTGTTACTAAACCCACAACAGTAAATTCAGTTTGTATATGAAGTACATCAGGCTGGTTATACTAACTGTGGAACCTAAGGGGTTAATCCTCTGCACAGAGGGGTCATGAAGCCTCAAAGGACAGTCAGGAGAATGAAAACTCCTACAAGATTAACCAGTCTACTGGACTACTGTAAGTCACAAGAGTGCTATATACTGCTGATGGGAAAAAGGTATTTAGCAGTTTATATTCACTAAAATAATTGCATTTCCATGTTTCGTGTACTGTGGGATCTAGTGAATGCAGGATCCTGGGTTTAGTAAAACTTTAAACCATCTTCCCTTTACAGAGCACCCCCCTTCCCAGGGTCATTAATACTTACTCAGAGGACTCTGGCTAGCCTTAGCCTAGTTGCCAACAGCCTGAACAGATGCCCTGCTCAGAGCTGGTCTCGGGCAGAAGGTGAACTGGACCGGACCAGAGAGGCGCAGGGACAGACAGTGACTGCCTGCTCCATCCACTTTGTCAAGCCTCCCTTATCTGCTCATCTGATCTAGAGAGGGTCTTTGTGGCTTGTGGTCTAGTAATCTTGGAGTTTTTGTTTTTTCTTCTGTAGTGAGGGTGGATGGTCTGCATGGGGGCTAATGGGAGCTTTTTTTTTTTTTTTTTTTTTTTTTTTTAAATTTCTTGGGGGAGTGTGGCAATGGGTGGTTTGAATGGGGGCTAATGGGAGCCTTTTTATTTTTTTATTTTTTTTGGGGGGGGGCATGGCAGTGGGTGGTAGTATCTCACACGGATGGCTAATGGCGGTGATGGTGGAGTGTCTTTTTTTGGCCTGTGTTTGTTTGTTTTTTGTTTTTTTTTTTGGGAGGGGGGGTTAAGCAGCAGTGGGTGGTCTGTATCCCATGGGGATGGCTGTGATGGGGGGGTGGAGTCTTTTCTTTGGGGGTGGGAGAGTAGTCCGTATCTCATGCAGATGCAAGTCATATCAGACTATTTAAGAAACCCCTGTTTACGCCATGCCCAATATTTAGCGTAATTTAAACCATGCCCACTTTTCGCCACGTGGCACATTTTCTAATTTTTCTTCTTGTGGAGCCACACCCATAATAACTGAATGCCCCATCCCCAAATAAAGTAATGCTCAGCCTACAGTGGTTTCCTGAACACACAGAAAAAAAAAAAAATACACTACACAGGATGACTAGAGTTGGCTCTTCTGGGTGCAGAACTCTCTCACCCTGTCCTCCAGCATTGTCCAGGGCCCCTGCAATAGGTGACTACATCTGCATAGATGTGGGGTAATTGACTGATGCCCCAACAGCCTAAGGCTTATACTGTATATGGGCAAAGACTCAACCATGACATCACTACAGGAGGGCTTTAGCTAAAAAGAGACCTAGCACCTGATTACACTATTTTCTGTCACCACACACTATTCTAGAACAGAGCCACCTAGTGGTAGACTAGCTAACTGCACCTGCTTACACATTGGCCATAGCCAGTGGTGCTGATCAGTGTATTCTGATGGCGTGGGAAGTCTCCCTGCTGTCAGAATACAAAGACTCAGTGGGAGGGATTCTCCCATCTACATTGAGTGTGTGGGTAATGTAACAGAGTCACTTTCCTTCAACTTACTGGTTTAAAGAAAAAAAAAACTCATTATGGCCAATCTAACATCAGGTACATTTTTACCAAGTTAAGTATAGGCAGTATTTAAAGCGATTCCAAAAGGTTCATTTTTTTTATTGTAAAATAACAAAACATGTCTATACTTATCTATTGTGTGCAGTGGTTTTGCACAGAGCAGCCTGGACCCTCCTCTTCTTGGGTCACCCACAGGCTCTCCTGGCTCCTCCTGTCTGTTGGGTGCCCCCACTATGGGGGCACCCGCTGATCAGTGTGTCCACTCACACATGGAACCGTAGCTTGTCCCTGTCCCCTCTCTCTCCTCATTGGCTGACTGGCTGTGATTGACAGCAGTGGGAGCCAATGGCTCCCGCTTGCTGTCTCAGCCAATGAGGAGGCAGAAACCCATCACAGCCAAGGCTGTCATTCACAACACTGGTCGCAATGCGGCTCAGGTAAGTATGGAGGGAGCTGATGCACACAAGGTTTTTTACCTTCATGCATCGAATGCATGAAGGTAAAAAACCTTTAGCCTTTACAACCACTTAAAGCGGAGCTCCACCCAAAAAGGGGAAGATCCGCTTTAAGGACTGCTCCCCATTAAGGATTGGCCCCTTTGGGCCCGCTCCCACTTCCGGTCGCCTAGGCAACCAGAAACGAAAGAGGTGTCCTCCCTCCCTGTAGTCTTTTTGGACACGTGACAGGTCCCAGAAGACTACAGGACCATTCATGAAGTGCAGTGCTACTCACGCATGAGCAGTTAGTATCCAGCTGTGAAGCTGCAAGCTATCACAGCCGGGTGCCCACAATGAAGATGCCGGCCTCCTGGAATACAGGTGAAACGAGCTGCAGGAAACACACCGCGGGACAGGTAAGTGGCTGTTTTTTTTAAAAGTCAGCAGCTACAGTTTTTGTAGCTGCTGACTTATTTTTTGATAGGTCGAGTGGAACTCCGCTTTAAACAGTTCACAGTACTCCCTTTGGCAATGCCCATATCTGCTTTTCTCTCCAGAAGGGGATAAGATGTTCATTCGAGGGTGGCATAATTACGTAAATCGTGGTGTCTGGGCAGTTCGTGGTTGTGTTCACAACTGTCTACCACAGATCAGCCCTCTGCTGTAGCCTCTCACCTTTTGACTTACTACAATGCAACAATCTGATCACTGGGGATAAAGGAACCACGGAAATGCCTACTTCTAATTGCAGTATACAGATCAATCTCAGCCTAGGCTGAGGCAAAATTATATAGTTGCTGTATTGTGATATTGAAGAAATGTATTAATGCACACTTGTAAAGCAAACCTCAAGCAAATAGCAGTATGGGATCTATTCTATCCACTAAATTCCATTCCTTGTCCTTTAGTCTTATTAATTTACCAGCTTTAAACCGTACACAGGATCACCCATCACTGGTGTCAGGGGGAGAAAAAGTGACCCAACACTGGTGTCAGTGAGAGGAATAGTGCCCTATTATTGGTGTCAATGGCAGGAACTGTGCCCCACTGTTGTTGACAATGGGGGTAATAATGCCCCAAGGGCCACATAAAAGGAGGCAAAGGGCCTCATATGGCTCCTGGGCACAATTTGGAGACCACAGTATAAAAAAAGTGTACCTGATTTCAGGAATTGTGAATTTCTTGCTGTAGATCCATTCTTCATGTGCAATCCATTTGTAAGCAATATCATTGAAACGTAAGTAAGGATCCTTAAAAAAGTAAAAGAACAAATTACTTGGCACAACACATCAACACTACAATTGTAAAGGAATGATTCCATTATATTGTACACCATCTAGTTATATATAGTAACAGTGTTCAAAAACATACAGCTTGCTTTTCTCTTCACCCTCTCACATTACCATCTAAGTTAAAGTACATACAGTATAAACTCAAAATCACAAAAAATACTTATATAAGCTTTAACATGTTTTTGTAACATTTTAAAAGTAATTTTAAATCTGCAGCAATAATACCTAGTGATCTTGTCATGACATTCCTGTAAAAGGATGACAACACTCTGTACCTGTCTTCCATCTGCACTCCTGCATTGTCACACAGGCTTTAAAATGGAGGCTACAAGTAGCTTTTTCAACACACATTACACAGGCTTGGTCCACTGTTGTCAGCATTAGGAAACCTACCCTAAGGAATGCAGTGATTGCCAAATGCATGTAGACAGGAAGAGTCTAAAAAAGCATTCAAAAACAGAATCAACGAGTTTGAAGAAGGATCACCCCCTCCTAAAAATGACTTGTAAACTCAATCTGTGTAGCTAATCACCTTTACAATTACACACAAAGCCATTTGACTTTCAACTGATCAGCTGTGGTCATTTTGATTTGCTCAGCATGAAAGGAGCTTTCCTGGAGCATTTCAGTCTCTGGTAGTGTCAATGAAGCAAACAATCAACTACTGTGGCAAGGCATTGTCAAAAGATCTCCGGGATAAAGTTGTGGATAGGCACAAGTCAGGAGATGGATACAACAAATTTCAAAGGCTTTATCAATGCCTAGAAGCACAGTGAAGTCTATTATTAAGAAGTGGAAGGTATTTGGTAAGGGGGAGGATTTCTCTGCAGCAAGGACTGGGGCACTTGTCAGGATAGAAGGAAAAATGGATGGGGCAAAATACTGTCAAACTGTCAAATTCTTGAGGAAAATTTGCTGCCGTCTGCCAGAAAGTTGTCAATGGGAAGAAGGTTCTTCCAAAATGACAATGACCCAAAGCACAAAGCAAAAATGACCACACAGTGGTTGAAGGAGAAAAAGGTGAATGTCCTTGCATGGCCTAGTCAGAGCCCAGACCTAAACCCCATTGAAAATCTGTGGAATGACTTGAAGACTGCAGTCCACACACTGTCACCCTCAAATTTACCTGAACTTGAGAAGTTCTGCAAAGGAGAGTGGGCAAACATTGCAAAATCTAGATGTGCAAAAATAGTAGAGATTATCCCAACAGACTAAAGGCTAGAATTAAAGCAAAAGATGGTTCAACAAAATACTGACACAAGGGGGTGATGCTTTTTCCAACTCAGTTATTACGTTTTTTATTTATTTTTTTTTCTGATATGTGGAATTATCTTTCTTGGATGTTATACGTTCTAAAAGAGTAAACACAGCTGGATAAAACAAAAACTGTGTGTCATCATTTTAGGCAGCAAAGATTCTTTTCTATACCCCCTGTACATGTACTATACTTCAGTACAGGGGCAGACTGACCATTTGGAAACTCGGGCACTGCCCGAGGGCCCGGGGTCAGTAGGGGGCCCCATGAGATGCCCCTGGTACCTTTTTCATAGGCTTTTTTGAGTTTGGGCAAGGACACAGGGGCCCCATGATCCCCTATTGCCCGGGGGCCCCATGAATTGTCAGTCCGCCCCTGCTTCAGTAATATTTTTCAAAATACTGCCTCAGATGTCTCTGGATTAATTTTAATTCTAAAACCCTGACATTTTTTTTTTTTTTTTTTTTAGGTGTACTGTGACTGTTGGGTCTTTACCAGTTCATCCAATGATCAGTTTGGAACCATGGAGAGCCCAATCTTTAGGGGGGTAGAAAAAAAAACAAAACAAAAAAAAAAAAAAAAACTAAAAATTGTTTTTTTCTCTAAATCCACTCTTGATGCAAATCCTTGATGTCAATTTCTTGTGTCTACACTTTCCGACACAAACCAAGCATCCAGATTATGCACTTAGAAGTGAAGTTAGTGCTTCAGAGCTGAATACATGTTATAGACACAGTATATGCCTTTAATAAACTGAAGCTTTTGAAATCACAACAACCAGTCGGCTATCATTTTCAGAAAGATACATTAGTAAGTAATCAGCTTCCATATTCTTTCTGTGTAGGTTTCCTTTAAATAAATCTGTTGTAAATGAAATATCAGGCTGCCACTGCTGACCTTCTGAAAATACTAGTTTGTGTGCTATTACGCTCATCCTCTGATTTTTTTTTTCTTATTTTACAATTATTTATTTTGACATGTTATAGGCTTTAAAAAGGTACCATCAGTGATCAATAGAGTCATATAGCAGATTCAGGAGGTGTATAGTAGTCATTGACAAGTGTTACAAGTATTACAATCATCAATAAATTACAGCTCAAAAGAAATTTGAGTCTTGGTTCACACTAATGCCATGCAGGAAATGCAGCGATCCGTGCATGTTTCCTGCACCGCATTCCAATCACGTTGCCCTTGTGATCTGCTGCGGGTGTCAATACAAAGTTAATGACACCCCAAATGCAGGTCACACAGTGTATTTGCTTGCACTGGATCTCATGGCACAAAACGACCATGCGATCCAGCTGCAGTGCAGCTTCAGAAAAAAAAAAAAAAAAAGTGCATTCATGTCTTTGGTGCAATGCAGTGCAAGTTGAGCCCGTTCAAATCACATCACCCTGAATCGCATGTGAATTGCACACGAATGTGATGTGGTTCCTAGGCGATTCACATGCGTTCATTGTGTGAACTGAGGCTAAAACGGGACATAGTGGTCAGGGGCGAACTGACCATTTGGAAACTCGGGCACTGCCCGAGGGCCCGGGGTCAGTAGGGGGCCCCATAAGATGCCCCTGGTACCTTTTTCATAGGCTTTTTTGAGTTTGGGCAAGGACACAGGGGCCCCATGATCCCCTATTGCCCGGGGGCCCCATGAATTGTCAGTCCGCCCCTGATAGTGGTGTATCACATGATCATCCTCTGATTTAACAAATAAGCCTTATCTGCATACTTGTTTGAGGTCAGGGACTCAAAGGGGTTGATTTACTAAAGGCAAATAAGCTGTACACATTTCAAGGGAAATTTCACTTTGCAAGTAGGGTTGCCACCTCATCACTTTAAAACAAACACATATTAATTACACAGGTTCTGTGCCTGATTAAGGTGGTAATTAAACTCACTTGATGCCTTATCTGCATTAAATTAGCCTCAGAACCTGTGTAATTAAAGTTTTATTAAACTCACAACAATAAAAGCAGTCTGTAAATGTAGTAAAGCATGCTTGTTATACTCACTGTGGAGCCTAAGGGGTTAATCCTCTGCATTGTGTAAAAAAGCTGTTTGACCCTTTCTTCTCTGCCCTTCCTCTTGTTGAAATGAACGCCTGATACAGAATGAATCTGTAGTCACATGCACAGTTTAGTGTGTATTGCTAGAGAGGTTTTTTTTTCCCCTTGGGAGAGTGCATGTGATCAGCACAGGGCCAATCAGCACTGTCCAGACAGAGGGTCAGGGGTTTCACATCCTCCTAGAGCAGAAAGAAAACTCCTCCTACAAGCTTTAACCAGTGCTCTGCTGAAGTCACAAGACTGCTCTAACTGCTGTTGAGAAAAGGTATTTAGCAGTTTATATTTACAAACATAAGTGCATTTCCATGTTGTGTGTACTGTGGGAGACCAGATAGTGTGAATGCAGGGTCCTGGGTTTAGTATCACTTTAAGGCTACGTTCACACTAGCGCTGTGTGCAGGCAGCAGAGAGGCGTTTGGAAAGCGTTTTTACCGCTTCCCAAACGCCTCTGCCAATCCTGCACATTACAGCACATGGTGCTGTTCTAACGGGAGCGTTTGCGTCGCAGCAAAATGGACGCCTCTGGACGAGTCAGGAGGCGTTGAAGCCTCCTATCCTCCTATTCTGAAGCCGCTATATATATATACACACACACATACTTTAGCTGCATCATTGGCCAGTATATTCATTTATTCAGGGCATTGAAATTAATAAACGTGTTAGTACAAAGCCCTAGTTCACGCGTTTTCTGTGCAAATTCCATACCGCATCAGAATCGCACCCCATTCATGTGAACCGCTGCGGATGTGTATGTTACGTTAACAACACCCCGAAAGCAGTCCGCAAAATGCAGTGCGATGTACAGAATCGGATCGCATAAGTGTGAATACCCATGCAATCCAATTGTAGTGCGGACCAAAAAAAAGGGTCCTGTGCGTTTTTGGTGCGGTAAGATTAGAGCCATACAAAATGGCTCCAATCGCACCACACACAAATCGCATGGGAATGTGGTGCGGTTCCTGTGCGAATCACATGCAATATAGCCCACATATGTGAACCCAGGCTCAATGTGCCTAAGGCTTAGATGCGTTTAGGAGCTTTTTCTGCCAAAACGCTTCTCTTGAACACACAAGTGTTTTTTTTCTGCCCTAAAAAAAGGATAAAAACTCATCAAAAAAAAAAAAATAAATAAATGCACATTTTTGTGCTGGTAAAAAAAAAAATAGCATTTACTTTTTATGTTTTGTGAGCCTGGAAAGCATTGCATATTCCTGCATACCTGTCAGTGTATCTGTGGGCTTGTACAGGAAAGTAGATACACTGTGACAGGAAGAATCAATGAACTGCCACAGCGCTCAACAGCACCGTGACAGTTCATTGAGAACTACAAGCCGACAGCTGCAAAAAGCCATCGGAACTTGTAGTTTTCCCATTCACAGAATGCCCCACACCTCCGGGTTTTTTAAAAATTGTGACAGCTAGTTAGGGGGATGGAGAAGATCCCCCGCTAGCTGTCACAATGGGGGGGGGAGGGGCCAGTCCTTTCGTTACATAATCCACCCTGAATATGGTGCTAAATGTGAACTTATTCTTTAAAACTCCCCAGCATATAAACTCCTGTAAATGCCTGTGTGTGCATGGACACATAGGCTAACATGAAGGGGCATTTACAGGTAGAAAATAAAATGGCCATTTTTGAGGTGGGTACCACCAGTTCTCCTGTACAGGGCCCACCCAGAGGTTGGTGCACACAGGTGGTCCCAGGCAGCAGGATGAATCATATGTGGCCAGGGAGGGTAATCGGGATGGTGTAGGAGGCAATTACTGGAACCGATCCCCTGTGTGGCTCTCTCTGCAGCAGCTGAAAGCTGGCTTCTTCTCTCCCTCCTGCCAGTTTTCAGCTGCCACAGAGAGAGCCATACAGGGTATTACAGTAATTGCCCCCACCCCCTGCTGCACCCATCACCCTCCCTGTACGTTTCCCCCTGCTACCCAGGCTGCAAAAACATAATAGGATCCTTCAGGATGGAGAGTGGGGGAAGGGTCCAGTAAATTTACCAGCCCCTTTTCCTGAATGAACACAATGAGTAATCAGTACCAATCACTCACTGTGTTCGTTCACAACTGAAGGTATTTTTGAGGTTAAGTGTGCATGAGGCCTAAGCACTGACAAAATAGGGCTTATAAAGACTTCAATACTTTCTTGTCAGTAGAGATAAGCTTGCGTGTCCTCTGAACTCACTTGTAGCTGAATTTGCACTCTTTTTTTTTTTAAACTACAATGAGTTGCGGCCAGGGCCATTCTCACCCCCGCAGCTCACATAACAAAATGGCGAGCTGTGGGGTGGGAATGACCTGGGGCCTGCAGCTCATCGGAGTATAAAACCAGCACAAGTTTTGAGTTCTGCTAGATAGGAGTTTGAAAAATAAAGATGATTTGGGGCATCCTCCAGTGATTCAAAGTGCTGAGGCCAGAAAACTAGCATTTTCATAAAGAGACCAGCAATAGCAGAAACTGTATTTCTACCTTCACGTGTTCTTTTTTCAGAGTTTTACCTTAGTGAAGTAATGAATAGAAGTAGAAAGTCCATACCTCAATGAGCCCCCAGGAAAATAATGCAGTGTGCACACAGCCAGGCACGTCCCCATACAACTTAATAGAGCTGTTTGAATTCCGGAGAGCCCATTTCCCATTCAAGCTGTACACCTGTCCATTAACATTACGCTCCCGCAAACTTCCGTACGTAATCTGCAGCAGTCCCAAAACCATCCAACACTTGACAGACCTTAGTACTGAATCCAATCCTATAGCCATGGCTTTAACCAGAGCTGCCAGAGTGACTCTATTATCTGCTAGCAGTGTAGCTGATGTCCAATTGCTGAAATCTGCAGTCAGCTGAATGTACAAGTCGCCCCCATGTTTCTGGGGAGGGTCTCGCAGATTGGTAGCTGTAATGGCTTTATTTCAGATAAAGGGATACTGGCTTCCTCCTTCTCCGGTGGAGTCATGTGTCATGACTAGTATGTGATCCAGGCGGGGTTAACATGCTGACTGCCATTCCAGGGGCGGTGTTTCTGTCTAATATAGAAGGAAGTGAACAAAAGCTGCTACATGGTCATGCCTACAGAAGACAAGCAGTTTTACTGACGGAACCTTTCATAAATGGAAAAGTGCCGCACAAGTATCATTTTCTGATTGAGCTAGGTACGAGCGATCGCAAACAAGAGATTTATTATCTATTAAAGTATCAATGCAACACTCATGGTATCAATTGAAAATACGATCTACTAGAAATGGTCTAAATCATCTGATCTGTATCATGATCAGTTGTCTAACACACAAGTATCATTTTCTGATTGAGCTAGGTATGAGCGATCGCAAACAAGAGATTTATTATCTATTAACGTATCAATGCTACACTCATGGTATCTATTGAAAATACAATCTACTAGAAATGATTTAAATCATCTGATCTGTATCATGATCAGGGGCAGACTGACCATTCGAGTACTCGGGCACTGTCCGAGGGCCCCATGATATGCCCCTGGTAACTTTCATTGGCTTTTTCATAGGCTTTTTTGGGTGTGGGCAAGGACACAGGGGCCCCATGATCCCTTATTGCCTGGAGGCACCATGAGTTGTCAGTCCGCCCCTGATCATGATCAGTTGTCTAATACACATGCATATATACATTTGATTAAATAGCAACAATCAATAAAATTCTGCCATGAATGATCATCTTGCCAGCATTGAAATTGTTTAACACCTTCACGCCTAAGGGTAAAGCAAATCTTAATGCCTAAGCACAATTTTTCAACGTTGACATGTGTTAGTAAAACCGTACATATCATCACAACTGCTTTGCACATCCAGGTGAATTATACCGCGTTATTTTCAGGACAAATTGGTGGTAAATGGTAATGGATATCTCCTGACTTTTTTTTATTAGCAAAGGAAAACTGGCCCAAAATAGTAAAAAAAAATATTTTTTGTTTAATTTAGCTGTGTGTTTCTTGTTACAACCATAACCTACCTCCAAATAACAACCCAAAATAAATTTTTCAGCTCTTGACGATCGCAGCAATACCATATATGTGTATGTCAGTTGTTTGTACCCACAGTACAGCCCAGAAACAACAGTGTGCATTTTATTTTTTTTTGTTTTTTTACCTAAAACACACTGAAACCAATTAAAAAAACAAATCCTGACCTTAGACCCTGACCTTGACTCAAATACTAACCCTGGCACTGAACTAGATCAAACCTTGATCTAGGTATTTTTTCTTTATTTTTTATTTTATTTTTTTTAGTATTTATTTACTTTTCTCTTTTTTTTAACAAACAGTTGTTTTTTTCCTCTATGCAAAGAGAGAGAGAGAGATACAATGTATTTTTCTCCTCCATTCAGAGAAAAATAAACAAACAAGGGGGCAGGATGTACAGTGACTGATCACTGTGATAGCCAATCAGAGGCTATCACAGCAATCATGTGACCCGGAATCAGGAGTCCCGGGTCCTGATCATTAGAACGGGACCCAGGGCTCTCAGTGACACCCCGATCTTTGTGCTGAGAGCAAGCTGTGTGGCAAGCTCCCAGCACAAAGACAGGTACGCAAATATGTGGCCCCACAGAAAAAAGCCCAGTTCTGTGAGGCCGCATATTTGTGTTACGTCAGCGTGAAGGGGTTAAAGGATAAGTTCTCCTTTTTGACACAAATCATAAATGCACATTTTCAGGTAAAAAATGTGCATTTATTATTTTTATCCACAGGGGCCTGTAAAGCATTGCACCAGTGATCAGTAGAGCATTGATGCCATGTAGGTCTCCTGCAGACCTGTCAGAGTACCTACATGCCGTACGGGATGTATGTAGGGTTGCCACCTCATCCTTTTAAAACCAAACACATATTAATTACACAGGTTCTGAGGATAATTTAATTCAGATAAGGCACTAAGGCTCTGTTCACACCAATGCATTTTTAGTGCTTTTTGCAGATACTACAGTCCATTTAACATGGTTTCCTATGGAACATGTTCACATCTATGCTTTTTTGAGCTGCTGCATTTTTGGAAAGGGTCAGGGACTCTTAAAAGCAAAAAGCAGCATTTTTGCTACAATAGAGTTCAATGAAGAATCTGCTGAAATGCATGGTAGTACGTTTTTGCCACATTTTGTGTTTTGCATTTTTATTTTGCCCAGCAAAGAAAAATTCCACTTAAAAAAAAAGAGCTGAACAAAACACGAAACACTGTAAAAAAAACATGAAAACGCATGTAGAAAAATGCAAAACGAATTGCAAAACGGACAAAACGCAAACTGCATAGGTGTGAATGGAGCTTTAGGCACCTTGATGCGTTTTTCTTGTTTTTTTTCTTGTTGCTAGACAGGTTTAAAACACAGCAAAAACACATACATGCTTTTCTGCAGCATCTCCATTGAAGTCTATAGAACCAAAAATACAACTTTTTGCATTCAAAAAAGTCCCTGACCCTTTCCAAAAAACGCACTGGGTGAAAATGCGCAGATGTGAACCTGTCCCATAGGAAATCATGTTAAATGGACTGTAATGCGTTTCTGCAAAACGCTGCGGAAAACACTTAGGTGTGAATCTAGACTATATGAGTTTAATTACCACTTTAATGAGCCGCAGAACCTGTGTAATTAATATGTGTTTGGTTTTAAAGGGATGAGGTGGCAACCCTGGATGCCAAGCAGATATTCTGACAGGAAGAATGAATGAACTACCACGGCGCTCCACAGCACAGTGGTAGTTCATTGAGGATTACAAGCTGACAGTCGTTATGGCTGTCGGGACTTGTAGTCAGGGCCGCGGATAAGGGGGTACCACCAGTTCTCCTGTACGGGGCCCATCCAGGGGTTGGTGCACACAGGGGGGCCCAGGCAGCAGGATGAATCAGATGTGGCCAGGGAGGGCGATGGGCATGGTGTGGGGCATGGCGCTCTCTGCAGCAGTTGAAAGCTGGTTTCTTCTTTTCTCCCTCCTGCAGGTTTTCAGCTGGCGCAGAAAGAGCCATACAGGGGATCAGTTTCAATAACTGCTCCCACCCCCTGCTGCACCCATCACCCTCCCTCTGCGTTTCCCCCTGCTGCCCAGGCTGAAAAAACATAATAGGATCCTTCAGGATGGAGAGTGGAGGAAGGGTCCAGTAAATTTGTCATATTTACCAGCCCCTTTTGTTCCTGAATGAACACAATGAATAATCAGTACCGATCGCTCGCTGTGTTCATTCATAACTGAGGGTTTTGTGTGTGTTTTTTTGGGGGGGGGCCTGCAGGTTGGCTGTATGGGGCCCCGTGGTTTCTAACAGCAGCCCTACTTGTAGTCTCTCATTCACAAATGAATGATGCGGTCGTGTGGGCGGAGCCCCGCACGGCTGCGCTGTTTTTAAATCTGACATAGTACAGGGAGAAGTTTCCCCATACTATCTGTCAGAGGGAGAGGGGGGGCGGCAACGAGGCTGCAGCTATGGCAGTGTTTCTCAACTCCAGTCCTCATGGACCCCCAACAGGTCATGTTTTCAGGATTTCCATTATTTTGCACAGGTGATTTGATCAGTTTCACTGCCTTAGTAATTACCACAGCTGTTTCATCTGAGGGAAACATGACCTGTTGGGGGTCCATGAGGACTGGAGTTGAGAAACACTGAGCTATGGGAATATGTTATGTGTTCCACCCTAAAAACGGGCGGAACATGTAACATATTCCCAAAAGTGAACTTATCCTTTAAAAACTCCCTAAATTGATCGACTGGTGGGGCTGCGGTTTATAATTCTTATTTGGTATTTTTAGCTGCATTAAGTTAATGATTGAATGATCATATCAAAACCTGTGTGGCCACCTATAAGCTGACCATACACTATTCAATTAGATTGTATGATCTTTAACCACTTGCCGATTTACTCCCCCTCCCTTAATGACCAGGCCATTTTTTGTTATTCAGCATTGCGCTATTTCAACTGGTAATTGCGCGGTCAAGCAGTGCTGTACCCAAATGAAATCTATGTCCTTTTTTCACACAAACAGAGCTTTCTTTTGGTGGTATTTGATCACTAATGGGTTTTTTTTTTTATTTTTTTGTGATATAAACAAAATAAGACTGAAAATTTTGAAAAAACTACTTTCGGTTATAATTACTTTCAGTTAGTCATAAATTTAGGCCAAAATGTATTCTGCTACATCTTTGGTAAACAAAAATCCCAATACATGTATATTAATGGGTTTGTGTGAAAGTTACAGTGTTTACAAACTATGCTATATACTGTATACTGGAATTTACGCAGTTTATACTTTGACTGCTTATCACATTACTTGAGGTGCTAAAATGCTAGGGCAGTACAAAGACCTCCCAAATGACCCTTTTTGGAAAGTAGACACCCCAAGGAATTTGCTGAGAGGTATGTTGAACCAAGGAGCATTTTATTTTTTTGCCCCCAATTTTTTTTTACACATAGTTGTCAGTTAAAGTGGCAGTAAACAGCAAGAAAGGAAAAAAAGAAAAAAAAAGTCCCCTGCAAGGTAATGTCATAATGTGCTATAGTGTGCATCACACATTATGTAAGGCTTACCTGTAAATCCCTCCAGTGGTGCACTGTCACCGCTGTAAAGGATCACACAGATCAGCGTGAGATAGCCGGGAAGGAGACAGGGGATGGTTGGAGGAGATGGCTCGAGGCGGCTGCAGGACCCGGGACACGGATCGCAGGACCAGGTATGCATTTGGCTCAGGACTTTGGCTCAGGGGTTACCGCTTTTGACAGCTACATTTAACCCCGAGCCAGACTTGGGAAAACCGCTAGGTGGATTAAAGCCTAAAGGTGTTTTACCTTAATGTATTCTCAGTGTGCTGCTCACCCGCCTAGCCCCCCTTTATACTTACCTGAGTAATTTTCAATCCAACGATATACACGACAAAGGCAGCTCTCTCCTCATTGGACAGAGGGGCAGCAGCGAGAGCCATTGACTCCTACTGCTTTCAGTCACAGACAGTGGGAAGGCAGCAGGGGGCAGGAACGAGCCACTTTCTGTGTGTCAATGGACACACAGAGCCAGCTCGGGAGCAAGCATGCACAAGTGCCCCAATAGCAAGTGGCTTGCTGTGGGGGCACTCGGCAGGGGAAAGAAGCAGACAGCTCAAGCGGAGGGACCAGAGAAGAGGAGGATTGGGGCTTCTCTGTGCAAAACCATTACACAGAGCAGGTAATTATGACATGTTTCCTATTTTAAAAAAAAATGCAAAGCTTTACAATCACTTTAACTCTGCTAGCCAGACTTTCCCAATCTTTTCTGAGGAGTACTGCCTTGTGCTGGACAAATCATATAAAAAAGGAACCTGTATTCAGGTAAGATAGTGCTTTTTGCTCTTAATTGGGAAAAGAATGAGAGTGCTGCTGAGGATGTGATCTCCAGTTTGCTGCCTTGCCACCCCTTTTGGGAACCCAGCCGTGGTTTCAGGGGATATGGATTTATGTTGCCACATGGACTTATGGACTTAAAGACTTTCTCACCTAATTAGGGTATAATTATTTTGTGGAGCAGATTTTGGAAGATGTTGCTGAAAACTGTTATCTGTTATATTTAACTGATTCAGTAAAGAACTTTGTTAAATCAATCTCCCTGTCTGAAGTCACTAAAGAGGTGCATGCATGGCATATCAAAGAACAGGACTTAGAAGGGGGATGAAGAGAAGTCAATGTGAACACATTACGAGGTCTAACCTGCATTGGAAGGAAAAGAGACCGTATGGCCATTCCTAGGGGCAACTGAAGCAATGTTGTGTGCTTAAGCAGCCAGTTAGCAGGAGTCTTGGTGACATGTCAAGGGTGTCCAGTAGAGAGGGGCTTTGTGAGCTTTGCCCCTTCCCTAGCCACTGGTGCCCCACATACAGGGACTGACATTGCACTACAGGGTATCAAGTGTACCCAGCCAAAGGTGTAACGGAAGAGAAGCTCAGGAACATATAGCTCAAGAAGAAGTCTCATAATGTCACTGGGAGTGAGGTGTCATGTAGTTCTGTGCTGGTGAAGTGGGTACAGGCTGTGTGGTACCCAGGGCTGTTGGAAACCAAGGGTCCCCACACAACCCCCCCTTAAAAAAAAAACACAATTAGTGGATACCTAGTTTTGACAGGTTACCTGCCCCCGCGTCCGCTCAGATTACCTAGGCAATTCAAGAGGAGGTTCACCCCCCTTGCACGCAGTCTCCTGGGAAACATCACAGGTCTCAGGAGGCTGCAGGACCATTCAGTACAACTTACCCCTGCGCAGTGGGAAGCTAACTGTGCAGCCATGGGAAGTCACAGCTGGCTTTCCACAGTCAACATGGCGGCACTGGGAACCCAAAGAGCGTCTCAGAACTGGCCCAGGTGAGGACAGCGCTGGATCATAGCTATACTACACAGTATTTGTAGCTCCTGACTTTTAGTTTTTTTTAAACATGACTGATTCTTCTCTTTAATGTTCCATTCCCAGATACCATGAACAGGCCTCTTGCTTTAGTGTGCGTTAGCAAGAGTCCCCACTCCCAGAGGGATTCAAATTGTGTACATTTCACCAGCACATGTACTAGTAACATTATCCCGCAACCTTCCTGGCTGAGCCAGGTACCAGTTCAAAGATAGGCCAAGCATAGCAAGAAGTGGTGAGTCCAATAGATTTTTAAAGCTTTACTTTTGCAACTTTAGGGTAGACAACTTCAGGGTATACAGCTTTTCACCAATTATGGTAACAGTTGTCAACAATTTTCCAGGTCGGGCCATCTATGTCCTATCCCCAACTCCCTCCTATCCACTGGGGATAGCCAAGGAATACCAATAACGGTAGCACTACATCTTTGTAGAATGGGCCCCACCAAGTTCCATGGTGGCCAGCTCCTGTTCTCCCGACTCCCTACCTAAACTTATTTCACTCCCCAATGTAACTTAGGCTTGTGGCTGCCCCAGCATACCTACAAAGGATGAAAGTCCATTCATGGCAGAACACCAGCTTCACTGTCTTCAGGAATTTTGTCGCTCTAATTGTCCCCTTAGTCTGTGGATTCATGGGTGCTCTGGAATCGGCAGACGGCTGTGTGGATGGATCCTGGTGCCAGCAAAATGGTAGACAAGATGTGCACCTACTTGTTCATTGGACGTGTGTGCAATTGCATCCCTTGAGACGGACCCCTGTCCCAATTTATGTTGTACAGAACCCAGGGGCGTAGATAATGGGGGAGTCAGAGGGGTCTGAAGCCCCAGAGGAGAGTTGCCATCCCTGGCTGCAGGCTGTAGCCCTCAAAATTTGGGCTGGGCAGTGAGAATAACAGAGCGGTGGTGGGAGGGAGAAGGGTCAGAAAAAAAATGTTCTGTGCAGCGGTGGAGGCGGCAAGCAGCACTGGGGCTAGGGGTGTGTGAGAGGGGCAGCAGTGGTTGTGGTGACAGGCAGTGATCTCCTGTATAGCTTTCAGTGAAGCAGCTGGAAGCCACGGGAGGGAGAGAAGGAGAATCAGCTTCCAGCTGCTTCATTGAAAGTCATACAGGAGATCGCTGCCTGTCACCACAACCACCACCACCCCTCCCACACACCTCTAGCCCCAGCGCTGCTCGCCGATTACACAGCTGCACAGCACAGTTTTCTTTCACCCCCTCCCTCCCACTGTGTTCCAGCTGCAGTGTTCTTCTCACTGCCCAGTAGCCCAGCCCCTCCCTCCATCCTCCGCACCAATAGGAGAAGAGGGGAGATAGGCTGGATCTGCTCTGCCTCCCCCCTGTGTCCACCCACACTCCAGTCCATGCAGCTTCAGAGGAGGTGTGGGTGGGAAGCTGAAAACAGCAGCCAACAGTCACAGCTTTGATGCTTCTGAAGGAGTCATGGTGAGTTTGACCTAACCTTCCTTCCACCCCCCCCTCCCTTCCATCCTTCTATCCCCTCCCTTCCTTCCACCCTCCTCCCATCCATCCTTCTACCTCCCCCCTCCCTTCTACCCTCCCCTCCCTTCCATCCTTCTACCTCCCCCCTCCCTTCCATCCTTCTACCTCCCCCCTCCCTTCCATCCTTCTACCTCCCCCCTCCCTTCCTTCCTTCTACCCTCCCCTGTCTTCCATCCCCTCTTTCCTTTCACCCCCTCCTTTCCTTCCATCCTTCCACACCCTCCTTCCTTCCTTCCACCCACAACTCCTTTCCTTCCATCCACCCCTTCCTTCCACCCACCCCTCCTTTCCACCCACCCCTCCTTTCCTTCCATCCACCCCTCCTTCCTTTCTCCCACCCTTCTACCCACCCCTCCCTTCCTTCCACCTCTTCTTTCCTTCCTTCCATCCCTTTCTTCCTTCCACCCACCCCTCCTTTCCTTCCATCCTCCCCTTCCATCCATTCACCCCTTCCTTCCTTTCACCCACCCCTCCCTTCCTTCCTTCCGCCCCTCCCTTCCTTCAACCCACCACTTCCTTCCATCCACATCTTCTTTCCTTCCTTCCACCCACCCACCCCTTCCTTCATTAATTCCTTCCTTCCACCCACCCCTCCCTTCTTTCAAGGGGGAGAAGTTGGGGGGCAGTAAAAATGCAGAAGAAAAAATTATCTACAGCCCTGACAGGACCAGTGGGTTGCAGCCAGGAAAGCCTGCCTAGAAAGACCTTAGAAACAGATTAAGGCTAGCTTCACACCTATGCAGGTTGCGTTTGAGCTGTTTCTGCATTGTGTTGTGCATCGTGTTTTGCGTTTTTGGATACGTTTTTTCTTTTTTTAAAACTTTTCTTGTTGCTAGGCAGATTTAAAATGCAAAACGCATCAAAACACATCATAAATGTGGCAAAAACACAATACATGCTTTTCTGCAGCGTTTCCATTGAAGTCTATAGAACCAAAAACGCAACTTTTTGCATTAAAAAAAGTCCCTGACCCTTTCCAAAAAATGCGGAGATGTGAACGTGTCCCATAGGAAATCATGTTAAATGGACTGTACTGGGTTTCTGCAAAACACTGCGGAAAGCACTTAGGTGTGAACCTAGGGCAGTGTTTCTCAACTCCAGTCCTCATGGACCCCCAACAGGTCATGTTTTCAGGATTTTCCTCAGATGAAACAGCTGCGGTAATTACTAAGGCAGTGAAACTGATCAAATCACCTGTGCAAAATAATGGAAATCCTGAAAACATGACCTGTTGGGGGTCCATGAGGACTGGAGTTGAGAAACACTGACCTAGGGTAACATTAATCCTTCTGGCTAGGGCAGCATAATACTCAACCAGCCTACATACCGTCTGGCCTTGGTGTATTCTAAGTCACTGGCCTAGAATAAATATGCAGAAAGCAAAATGAAAAGAACCATCTTACTGCTTGTCCCGTGTCAGTGATTGACAAAGTATTGAAGAACAAAGGATGAGGTGACAATCAGGTAGCTAGCTTTTTAAGGACAAGAGAGCAAACGTTGTTTGTGTAGAGGATATTTCAGTAGAACGTGCTCTCATGACAGAAAGCTAGAGAAAAAATATATAATGGTCCATGCCTGTGAAATGGTTTCTTTTTCTTTGCAGCTATAAGACCTAATGCACACAAACAGAAACAACACCACTTTTAGAGACACCTTTCTTTTCCTTTTTTTTTCTATGCCTCTGAATGCAGATCTATTTCAGTCAATGAGGTTGATTTACTAAAACTGGACAGTGCAAAATCTGGTGCAGCTGTGCATGGTAGCCAATCAGCTTCTAAGGCTGGCCATACATTATACAATTATCTGGAGATTTTTGGTTTAGATTTACCAAAAACCATATAATAGGAGGACAAACCTAAACAACACTTTCAGTTGTATGCAATTAGGCAGGCCCTTGTACTACACAGTTAAAGGTAAATCTAAAGGAAATTGGGCAGAAAATTGGAAGATAAATGTATAATGTATGGCCAGCCTAACTTCAGCTTGTTCAATTAAGAATTGACAATAAAACCTGCAAGCTGATTGGTTTCTATGCACAGCCACACCAGATTTGCACTCTCCAGTTCTAGTAAATCAATATCAATGTGTTCATGCACCTTTTGGCATTTAGTGTAGATTCATATTTTAGACCACAGATAAAGTGTTACTAAACCTGGGACCCTGAATTCACTATATCTGGTCTCCCACAGTACACAGAACATGAAAATGCGAATATTTTAGTAAGTGTAAACTACTACATACCTTTTCTCATCAGCAGTATATAGCAGTCTTGTGACTTCAGCAGAGCACTGGTTAAAGCTTGTAAGAGGCGTTTTCTTTCAGCTCTAGGAGGATGCAAAACCCCTGACCTCTGGACAGCACTGATTGTCCCTGTACTGATCGCATGCACTCTCCCAAGAAAAAAAAAAACCCTCTCTAGCAATACACACCAAACTGAGCATGTGCATGTGGCTACGGGTTCAGTCTGTCTTATCAGCGTGGACATTTGAACAAGAGAAGGGGCAGAGAAGTCAGGATCAAATGGCCTTTTTACACAATGCAGAGGATTAACCACTTAGGTTCCACAGTGAGTATAACAAGCATGCTTTACTGTATCTACAGACTGATTTTACTGTTGTGGGTTTAGTAACACTTTAAGGAGCACAAATAATTGCCCCATACCTGCATTCGGAAAGGAGCTTATTGGCATAGTTTACGCTCATATGCATGTAAATGTGTACAAATGCATAATGTCATTCTATCTAATTCTTCAGTCTATCTCATGCTTCTAAATGTCATACAGCCGTAAACACATAATTGGAGCATGATAACGTGAAATAATGCATATTTCATAATATATAAAATAAAAACAAGTTTATTTAACACTGGATATTTCTGCAAGCTTCTGCCAGAACGATGCCGTGTAGATGGGAGTGTTTTAATAAGCAGCAGTCTAAAAGTGCAACTCTAGCCAAATAGTATAATAGTACAAGAGTTAGGTGAAAGATCCTCCAGTGCTGCTGTCTCACTACATGTCCTGAGGACAACACATTCACTGATACATGAAGTGGGGACAATATCCACTGAGAACACAAGCAGCAATAAAAAGCTACGGCAGGCTCTAGCTTATTAATAAAAGAAATCTCCTAGATTGTAAGCTTGAAAGAGCAGGGCCCTCGATCCCCTCATGTTTTGCATTGTATTGGTATTGTTCTGTCACATGTTCTGTCCCCCTTTGTAATGTACAGCGCTGAGCGAACTATTGGCGCTTTATAAATACTGTATAATAATAATAATATAATAATATCTTTACTTTGTACAAAAGGCATGCGCTCCCTGCTGCCCAGTCTATAAATGCTGAGCACTGTTACTGCCATCTGCTGGTATTTTTTTTTTTATCAACACTGTCATTCAGAATATGGAAGGATGATACTCTACACATTTTAAGACCTAATTTACATGGAAAGGGGGCAGTAAAAACCAGCGCTGAGCTGCAACTTTACGCCCTCCGCATCACTCTTCCTTTACCTGCAAAGGCAGCTGAAGTGTGTTTACGAATGCCGTGGCTAAGTCTAGGTTCTCATCTATGCATGTTGCGTTTGAGGCATTACTGCATTGCATTTTGCACTTGTGTTTTTGACGTGTTTTGCTTTTTTTCTCTTTTTTTTTCTGGTTGTTTGGCTGATTTTAAATGCAAAATACATAAAAAATGCAACAAAAACGCAGCAAAAATGCAATACATGCTTTTCTGAAGCATTCTCATTGAAGTCTATAGAACCAAAAAAACTAAGTTTTGCATTCAAAAAAAGTCCGAGCCTTTCCAAAGAACACACCGGGTGAAACGCGGAGATGTGAACCTGTCCCATAGGAAATCATGTTAAATGGACTGTACTTTGTTTTTGCAAATGTAAACCAGGGCAGAAAACGCTTAGGTGTGACCCTAGGGTAAATCCGAACACATATTAATTACACAGGTTCTGTGGCTGATTAAAGTGGTAATTAAACTCACTTAGTGCCTTATCTGCATTAAATTATCCTCAGAACCTGTGGAATTAATGTGTTTGGTTTTAAGGGGATGAGGTAGTAACCCTACTGTGATGCTTTGCACCACATCCTGGAAAACTTATCCTCACTATCATGTTTAGCGGGCAGCATCACCCACTGAACATGAGCATTCAACTGAATAGAGCACCACGTACCCTCCCCACAATGTATACAGTGGAAGTGTGTTAGGCTACGTTCACACTAGCGTTGTGTGCAGACGGCAGAGAGGCGTTTGGGAAGCATTTTTACCACTTTCCAAATGCCTCTGACAATTCTGCACATTGCAGCACATAGTGCTGTTCTAATGGGAGCGTTAGCGTCGCGTCGTGGCAAAACAGACGCCTCTGGTCGAGTCAGGAGGCGTTGAAGCCTCTTATTTTAGTCTATGGTGCCGCTCCGCAAACGCCCGGCCAGCGTTTGCGACGCGGTTGCGGGGCGTTTGCGGAGCGGTAACACCATTTAAACTTCATTATAGGCGTTTGCCGAGCGTTTTTAACATTGTTCGTTCTGTAAACCAATGTTGCCACCAACGATTTCGTAAATCGGCCATTTTTCATGCATTTTCCAGCATGACCGATAAACGAAATGAGTAGAAACCACGAAAATCGGCTGATGCCATTGCCCCACTAACAGTGTGAAAATCGGACGATTATTCTCTCGGACGAAAAATCGGCCAATAAATGAACCGTCTATGGCCTGCATTAGACAAGAACTTTTTTTTGGAGAGGAATTGGCAGATGGGCTGTCTAGCGTAGCAGTCCTAATCACTGATATTGTACCAGCTATATTGAGGAGGTGGAGATTGAGGCAAGCCAAACCGCACTATTGAGCCCATCCACTGCCCACACAACATGAGAGTAAGGTGGAGTCTTGGACCTCATACCAGGATTTATGATATCACTTATCTATTTGAATAAACCCCGCCATTGAGACAACTCACTAACCAGCTTTGCCCTGCACATTCTCCAATTCCCCTCTAAGATAGCTGCAGGATGGGTCCTTGTAGAGGACAAAATAATACAAAGCTTTTTTCTTTTTTTTCTTCTCTCAATAGACTTGCATTGTGTTACTGTACATTTACATGTATTTACGTATGTTGTGCATAGTTCCCAACTGTCCCTAATTTGGAACAAAGTCCCTCTGTCCCTCTTTCCTCATCGTTTGTCCCTCATTTTTGTCTGATCTATATAGTTGTATATACATTGCACTATTTACCTATCAAAAGGTGTTTTACAGTGTTACAATTGCTGCATTTGGAAATTTCCAAAGCCACTATACAGGAATAGTAGTAATCAAAAAACAACTTGTGGGTTTAACCAACATTTTTTTTTTTTGTAGAATTCTCCTATAAGGGGGCGTGGCAGGGGGATATGCCTGCATACGTTTGCTAATAGGTGTCCCTTATTCACGTCTCAGAAAGTTGGGAGGTATGATGTTGTGTAGTATTTTAACACAACGCACCACACTGCATATGTCACCAGCATTGTAGAGTGAATGACAGTCCCCTTCCTTCCTCCTCCCTGTTAGTCCCAGCACATACATACCATAGACACAGGCTACAGGGTTGTGACAGAGCCTGTGATTGGCAGAACCTCCCCCAGATATCTTTAGAGCGTGAAAGCTATTGTCAATTAACTTAAACTCTGCCTACACCATGTTATTACAAAAAATAGTAAACATTTCCTTTAAGATATAGATTTGCTATAAGCTTTAAAACACTTTGTTGCCATTATTTATTTTGATTCTTTTTATGCCATGTGACTGGCAGAGCACCAATCAGCAAATTGCAGACACAGATTCATAGTTCAGACATTCTCTGCTGCTATAAAGCATACAGTGCTTTGAAAAAGTATTCATACCCCTTGACATTTTCCACATATTGTCATGTTACAACCAAAAATGTAAATGTATTTTATTGGGATTTTATAGTATAGAGTCTAGACCAACACAAAGTGGCACATGATTGTGAAGTGGAAGGAAAATGATAAATGGTTTTCAAAATGTTTTACAAATAAATATCTGAAAAGTGTGATATGCATTTGTATGCAGCTCCCTTTATGCTGATACCCTTAACTAAAATTTAGTGGAACCAATTGCCTTCAGAAGTCACCTGATTAGTAAATAGAGTCTACCTGTGTGTAATTTAATTTCAGTGTAAATACAGCTGTTCTGTGAATTCCTCAGTGTTTGTTAGAGAACATTAGTGAACCAACAGTTTAATGAAGACCAAGGAATACACCAGACAGATCAGGGAAAACATTGTGGAGAAGTTTAAAGCAGGGTTATGTTATAGAAAAAAATATCCCAAGCTTTGAACATCTAACAGAGCACTGTTCAATCCATCATCCGAAAATGGATAGAGTATGCCACAGCTGCAAATCTACCAAGACATAGACGTCCATCTAAATTGTCAGGCCGGGCAAGGAAAACAATCAGAGAAGCAGCCAAGAGGCCCATGGTAACTCTGGAGGAGTTGCAGAGATCCACAGCTCAGGTGGGAGAATCTGTCCATGGGACAACTATTAGTCCACAAATTTGGCCTTTATGGAAGAGTGGCAAGAAGAAAACCATTGTTGAAAGAAAGCCATAAGATGTCCCATTTGCAGTTTGTGAGAAGCCATGTGGGGGAAACAACACGTGGAAGAAGGTGCTTTTGGTCAGATGAGAGCAAAATTTAACTTTTTGGCCTAAAAGCACAATGCTACTTGTGGAGGAAAACTAACACTGATTATCACCCTGAACACACCATCCCCACCGTGAAACATGGTGGTGGCAGCATCATGGTGTGGGGATGCTCTTCTTCAACAGGCACAGAGAAGCTGGTCAGAGTTAATGGGAAGATGGATGAAGTCAAATACAGGGCAATCTTAGAAGAAAACCTCTTAGAGTCTGCAAAAGACTTGAGACTGGGGCAGGATAATGACCCTAAACATACAGCCAGAGCTACAATGGAATGGTTTAGATCAAAGCATATTGATGTGTTGGAATGGCCCAGTCAAAGTCCAGACCTAAATCCAATTGAGAATCTGTGGCAAGACTTGTTTATCCAATCCGACAGCACTTGACCTATTTTGCAAAGAATGGGCAAACATTTCACTCTCGAGATGTGCAAAGCTGGTAGAGACATAACCAAAAGACTTGCAGCTGTAATTGCAGTGAAAGGTGATTCCACAAAGTACTGACTCCAGAGGGCTGAATACAAATGCATGCCATACTTTTCAGATATTTACTGGTAAAAAAAAGTTTGAACACCATTTATCATTTTCCTTCCACTTCACAATTACTGTATAATGTATGGCCAGCCTTAGTCCGTAGGGTTCAATATTGAGATAGCCCACCCTTTGCAGCTATAACAGCTTCAACTCTTCTGGGAAGGTTGTCCACAAGGTTTAGGAGTGTGTCTATGGGAATGTTTGACCATTCTTCCAGAAGCGCATTTGTGAGGTCAGGCACTGATGTCGGATGAGAAGGCCTGGCTCACAGTCTCCACTCTAATTCATCCTAAAGGTGTTCTATCAGGTTGAGGTCAGGAGTCTGTGCAAGCCAGTCAAGTTCCTCCTCCCCAAACTCGCTTAGCCATGTCTTTATGGGCCTTGCTTTGTGCACTGGTGTACAGTCATGTTGGAACAAGAAGGGGCCATCCCCAAAGTGTTCCCACAAAGTTGGGAGTATGAAATTGTCAAAAATGTCTTGGTATGCTGATGCTTGAAGAATTCCCTTCACTTGAACTAAGGGGCCAAGCCCAACTCTTAAAAAAACAAATCCACACCCTAATCCCCCCTCCAACAAACACTACATTTGGCACAATGCAGTCAGGTAAGTACCGTTCTCCTAGCAAACCCAGACACGTCCATCGGAGTGCCAGAGAAGCGTGATTCATCACTCCAGAGAACACATCTTCACTACTCTAGAGTCCAGTGATGGCGTGCTTTACACCACTGCATCTGAAGCTTTGCATTGCACTTGCTGATGTAAGGCTTGGATGTAGCTGCTCGGCCATGGAAACCCATTCAATGAAGCTCTCTGCACACTGCTGTTCTGCTAATCTGAAGGCCACATGAAGGTTGGAGGTCTTTAGCTATTGACTCTGCAGACAGTTGATGACTTCTGTGCACTAAAATTTTTTGTGGCTGAGTTGCTGTTCCCAATTGCTTCCACTTTGTTATAATCCCACTAACAGTTGACCGTTGAATATTTAGCAGCAAGGAAATTTGATGGATAGACTTATTGCACAAGTAACAACCTATCACAGTACCATGCTTGAATTCACTAAGCGCCTGAGAGTGACCCATTCTTTCACAAATGTTTGTAAAAGCAGTCTACATGCCTAGGTGCTTGATTTTACAGACCTCGGCCATGGAGGTGATTGGAACACCTGAATTCAATGATTTGGAGAGGTGTTCCAGTACTTTTGGCAATATAGTGTATATTTACTTGCCCAATTCACATAAAAAAATGAATGGAAGAATGGTACTTTAATATATGTAGCGCTATCTCAAAAGGGGCCGTTGAATCGTTTTGTGATTTCTCTGTATACCTGAAGATAACACACCTCACTCACCCAGCACTTACTGACACACCTTGAAGTATTTCAAAGAGTTTATTAGGCATAGGCTAAAAGAAGAGAGGAATAGCAAGTGTACTTCTACAATCAATAAAGCAATACTTTGAGAGATATAGTTAAACACCTGCAGTATTCAGTAGTTAACAGAATTAAACAACATTTACCTAGCAACAGTATATAAAGACAGTTATATACAACAGTTCCCAGCAGTTAACAGATTAACTTGTGCAATGTTAGTCTCTCACCAGACCCAGGGCACCCTCCTCTGGGTCTCCAGACACAAGCACATTCAGAAAATGTTCAGTTCAAATCAGACCGGAATAAAAGTTGCTGTGACCTCTCTCTTTCAATCCTGCTGAGACAGTACCTCTTTTCTTCTCTGCAAGCAGTGGGCTGGCACATGCATGAGGATTGGAAAAACATCTTGCCTTGTTAAGACCCAAGTACTACAGGCACAAAGATTGCACAAAAACTGACTTCTTGAGATTAAAAGTCCAAAATAATTGCTCCAGGAGCTATATGGATATAAGTATATTCCAGGGTCATAACAGACTACACTCACAGCAGTAGGTTGTTGTCCAGGCCCCAGACTCTCAAGATCTCTCAAAGCCTCAATAAGGTCCCAATAGGAGCTAATAGTGCTGTGAGTACCCAGGAGGCCTTCAAAAAGCCAAAAAGATGATCCACAAGCTGGCAATGTTGTTCCCCGTCACGAAGTACAGTTACCAAGGCAAAGAAGCAGACTTCATCCTGATTTTGTAAATACTCTGAAACACAGTTAGCTGATTGAGGTCCAGGGTGTACCAAATCTGATCCTTCTCTGTGACAGTGAACAATTTTGAAGCAAAACTTTAAAATATTACGCCAATGTAAATCTGCTAATCATTGAAAAGGATTATTAAGTTTGGGAAGATAAAAACACTCAGAACTAGTGAAGAGGAACACTGTCTAGTATTCTTAAAAAATTAGCTCACAAACCCACTTTCCTGATATATGGGTCAATCAGAAGTCGCAAGGGGAAAAAAAACACATGCCTCCTACCATCTGAAGAAGCACAGAGGTATCAGGAAAGGTCAGGGAAAACATCCATAGGGAATTGGCCTTTAGATAAACACTAGAACCAAAGGAACCTAGAAAGAATTATGGCAACAGGTATCTACTGTGGAAATGTATACATATGTTGCAGACCCTTGATCAGTTGATCTGCTAGGTCAACAAGAAAAACAGATACCTGTTTATGTAAAAAACCCTAATGTAAGGCTTTTTCACTAGTTAAAATCTGTGTGCCAGGGGTGTGGGCAAGACAGGACATACAAGGAGCCGGACATACATAGATCACACCACAGTTTCTGCCTTCCTATCTGTCAGATCCTTGAAGAAGGGATAATCCTCCTCATGAATGATCATGGACACGCTCATCCTGACAATAACCATGTCTATCACTTGGAGGGGAATGTTATATGACCAGACAAATTAATTTTCATGTCCTAAATTTGTATGCAGCTAGGCCCGGAGAGAGCCGAAGGAAAATCTTTGAGTCTAAGCAAAGTTGACTAGCCAATAGCTTGGTTAACCAGAAGGAGATCAGAGGAGGGTGCACCCTCACTGTCAGAGTGTATAAAGTTGCATCCCTGGTTACTGGTTGAACCGCTATAAAAGACCATAGAGCCACAACATTAGAGGCTACAGAGAGAGAGGGTGATTATCATGGGGCTTAGACTGAGTTAGAGCTTAAAGAAAACAAATCAGGGAATAGGAAGCATCCCTAAGAACCACCAAATAAAGTGGATGAAAATAAGGCTCATTTTGTGCCATTATATTACTGCGTCTAAAAACAGGCCTAAGCGATATGGGGAGAAAGGGGTGCAATAGCCAGCAAATATATGAACAGTCCCTGTGCCCATCAGTGCCGCCCACCTGTGCCCAGCAGTGCCACCCACCTGTGCCACCAGTCAGTGCCATCCATCAGTGCTGCCTATCAGTGCCAGCTCATCAGTGCCTCCTATCAGTCCCCATCAGTGCTGCCTATCCATGCCACCTCATCAGTGCCCATCAGTGCTGCCTATCCTTGCCACCTTATCAGTGCCCATCAGTGCAGCCTCATCAATGCACATCAGTGAAGGAGAAAAATTACCTATTTGCAAAATGTTATAATAGAAGCAAAGAAAAATTTTTTTTTCAATTTTTTTGCTCTCTTTTTTGTTTATAACGCAAAAAAACCTCCAGTGGTGAATACCACCAAAAGAAAGCTCTATTTGTGTAAAAAAATAATAAAAATTTCATATGGGTACAGTGTTGCATGACCGTGCAATTGTCAAGTGCGACAGTGCTGAAAGCTGAAAATTGGCCTGGGCAGGAAGGGGGGTAAGTGCCCAGTAGGCAAGTGGTTAAGCCATTTCCCTAAAATATTCTCTCTTGCTGGAAGAAAAAACTCTGTGTCCACCAGAGGCAACAATAATTAATTGTACTTCCAACCCATTGACGTATGCAAACCATCCCAAACTCTCAACACCTCAATGTGCTACTATTTTCGTCTATACCCCAAAGCTTTTGTGGAATCCAAATGATCCTCTCTAATTGTGTGTAACTTAACCACTTGCCGACCGCGCATAGCCGAATGACGGCTTCACCGCGGCCGGCCAGTTCTGAGTGGACGTCATATGACGTCCTCCCAGAACGCGCTCTCCTGCGCGCCCCAGGGGGCGCGCACCCGGCGATCTCCGTGATCGCTGTGTCCTACGGACACAGCTGATCACGAGATGTGGTGAAAGGCCGATCCCACCGGCCTTTTACCACGTGATCAGCGGTGTCCAATGACACGCTGATCACAGGAAAATGCAAGTGCCGGTTCTCGGCTGCACTTTCCTCACGCTGTCAGATCGTGAGGAAAGTACTGCCGAGAACCGGCAGTTGTCAGAGCGGGGATCGGCACCGATCATCAGGGCACTGATGATCAGTGCCCTGATGATCGGTGCCCAGCAGTGACCCCCGCAAGTTCCGATCAGCTGTGCGCCCACTAGCCCCGCCCACCCATTCCCAGCAGTGCCCCCACCTGTGCCCAGCAGTGCCCCCACCTGTGCCCAGCAGTGCCCCCACCTGTGCCCAGCAGTGCCCCCACCTGTGCCACTCTGCAGTGCCACCTACCTGTGCCCAGCAGTGCCACCTACCTGTGCCCAGCAGTGCCACCCACCTGTGCCCACCCACCTGTGCCCACCAGCGCCACCCACCTGTGCCCACCCACCAGTGCTGTCCACCAGTGCTGTCCACCAGTGCCACCCACCAGTGCTGCCAGTCAGTGCCACCAGTCAGTGCCCAGGGGTTGTGCCAGTCAGTGCCGCCAGTCAGTGCCCAGAAGTGATGCCAGTCAGTGCCGTCTATCAGTACCCATCATCAGTGTCACCTATCAGTGCCGCCTATCAGTGCTGCATATCAGTGCCGCCTATCCGTGACCCCTAATTAGTGCTGTCTATCAGTGCCGCCTATCCGTGCCACCTCATTAGTACTGCCTATCAGTGCCCTTTAGTGCTGCCTATCAGTGCCCATCAGTGCCGCCTATCAGTGCCCATCAGTGCCGCCTCATCAACGCAAATCAGTGAAGGAGAAAAAATACCTGTTTGAAAAATTTTATAAAAGAAACAAATAAACTTTTTTTTTTTTTTCAAATTTTTTGCACTTTTTTTAATTTATAGCGCAAAAAGTAAAGCGCCCAGTGGCGATTAAATACCACCAAAAGAAAGCTCTATTTGTGAGAAAAAAATGATCAAAATTTCATATGGGTACAATGTTGCATGACCGCGCAATTGTCAATCAAAGTGCGGCAGCGCTGAAAGCTGAAAATTGGCCTGGTAAGGAAGGGGGTATAAGTGCCTGGTAGGCAAGTGGTTAATATACCTTCCATTTTAACCCAACCTTTCTCTTGTGAATTATGTGTCCAATCTACAATCCGTGATAATAACACCGACATGTAATACTTCCTCATATTTGGCAGATTTAATCCTCCTCTTTGTTGTAACATAAAGTTTCATATTTAATTCTTGGTTTCTTATTAGCCCATATGAATCTCAGTATCAATTTTCTTATTATCCTAAAAAAGATCCAGGTAAATATATTGGGAGCATTTGAAATTTATACAGGGTTTTTGGGACTATTATCATCTTGACCAGATTTATACACCCAATCCATGAGACCCACCCCACTGAGAGTCTTCTCAACTCATCTTTTTAATTTAATTCATTAGTGGGATATAAACTTGATATACCGTATTTTCCGGCGTATAAGACGACCCCCCTACTTTTCCTGTTAAAATGTAGTGTTTGGGCTATACTCGCCGTATAAGACTACTCCTCTTCCAATGCACACCAGTGGGAAGAATCGTGCCCCATCATTAGTATCAGTGGGAGGAATAGTGCCCAGTCATTGGTGTCAGTGGGAGGAATAGCACCCCATCATTGGTGTCAGTGGGAGGAATAGCGTCCCATCATTGGTGTCAGTGGGAGGAATAGCACCCCATCATTGGTGTCAGTGGGAGGAATAGCGTCCCATCATTGGTGTCAGTGGGAGGAATAGCGTCCCATCATTGGTGTCAGTGGGAGGAATAGCACCCCATCATTGGTGTCAGTGGGAGGAATAGCGTCCCATCATTGGTGTCAGTGGGAGGAATAGCACCCCATCATTGGTGTGAGTGGGAGGAATAGTGTCCCATCATTGGTGTCAGTGGGAGGAATAGCACCCCATCATTGGTGTCAGTGGGAGGAATAGCACCCCATCATTGGCGTCAGTGGGAGGAATAGCACCCCATCATTGGCGTCAGTGTGAGGAATCGTGCCCCATCATTGGTGTCAGTGGGGGGTGGAATAGTGCCCCATCATTGGTGTCAGTGGGGGGGGGGAATAGTGTCCCATCGTTGGTGTCAGTGGGGGGGGGGAAAAGTGCCCCATCGTCGGTGTCAGTGGGAGGAATAATGCCCCATCATTGGTATCAGTGACACCAATGATGGGGCACTATTCCTCCCACTGACACTTGCTGACCCCTGTCCAGTATGGTGCTGCTGCAGCAAGCATATATGGTTGCAGCAGCACCTGTGCACGGCACATTTACCTTCACTTGATTTTCGCGGGGCCGCTCGGCTCCGCCTCCTCCCCGGTGATTGGCCGCCTGTGTGCCTTTCCTGAGCTACAGTTCTGGCGGCCAATCACCGGTGAGGAGGCGGAGCCGAGCAGCCGCACGAACATCCAGTGGCCGAACTGAAGGAAGGAGCAGCCGCGCTTCCTGGATCGGATCGTCGTGGGACCGGAGCCAGGTAAGAAACAGAAGCCCCTGCCCACCCCTGTACTTAGTTTCACTTCCGTTGGAAGGGGGGGGGGCGGCGGCGGCACCGCACCGCCCCCCTAAAAAGTGTCAGCATGCCGTATACCGGCGTATAAGACGACCCCCGACTTTTGAGAAGATTTTCAAGGGTCAAAAAGTCGTCTTATACGCCGGAAAATACGGCAAGTTATTTATTGAGGATGTTAACTTTATTCCCAAATAGCCTAATTCTTTTTACCTCCATGTAAATGGAAACTCTTCTTGCAGGATCATCCTCTTGGCCTTTGACACGTTAATATTTAAGATCTCAGATTTTGTGGAGTTTATGTTCAGATTTCATAACTCTCCATAGTGTTTTAATAATGCCATTAAGTTAGGCAATGTCAATCAAGGATTCACAATGTAAAACAGCATATCATCTGCGTACGCTGCTACCTTATGTTCTACTTCTCCCATCTTAATTCCTTTAATAACTGTGCTCTTTCTTACCAACGCCAAAAGTGATTCCAGGAATAACACTAATAGCAACAGGGATAATGGACATCCCTGTCTAGTTCCATTATACATTCTAAAGGTCCCTGACAGGGACCCATTGACCTTCACAGCTGCTGAAGGGCCATTATAAAGCCCTTTTATCCACCTCACCATTTTTTCCCCTACTTCTACTGCCTCTAGCGTATTTATGATAAATCCGCAATCTACCCTATCAAAGGCTTTTTCTGCGTCAATCGACAGTATAATTGTCAGCTGCCTGTCTCTTTTTGCAAAAGGAGCCGTGATCTTAAACCATTGTCTCTTTCTTCCCTTCCTAGGATAAATCCCACTTGATCTAGGTGTATCCACTCCAGCATAACCTCTTTCATCCTGGCAGATAGCACTTTCGTGAACAGTTTAGTATCAGTATTTAATAGTGATATAGGTCTATAACTAGTGCATTGTGAACTCTCTTTTCCCTCTTTAAGAATAAATGTTATATATGCGTGCAATGATTTTTCTCTCATTTCCGTTCCCAACGCATTCATATATCTACAAAGTCTAGGGAACAATAACTCTTTAAATCTTTTATAATACCCCACCATATAACCATCAGGGCCAGGGCTCTTTCCTCCTGCTGAACTCTTCAGGGCCACTTCATCCTGGGAAATTACTCGTTCTAGGAATGCTAATTTATCTTCTGCAATTCTTGGTAAGTCTGCCACTTTTAAGAATTCTTGCCTTTTCCTCCTCTTCTCTTCCTCTGTTGCTTTTTGATTTATAGGGTTCACCTCATAAAGCCTACTATAAAACTTTTGAAACATTAGCAATACCAGTGGTAGAGTAGATCAATTCCTTGTCGTCATCCTTAATTTTTTCTATATCATTTTTTTATTTATTTTCCTTCAATCTTTTCATCATATATTTTCCTGGTCTATTCCCACACTGGTATCTTTCCTTTGAGACTCTATTAAAGACTTTCCTCATTTCCTGTTTTAATAGGTCCTTCAGTTCTTCTCTTTTAAGGGTAATCTTCCAGTGCAAATCTATATCCTGCTTTTTTATGTGCCTGTTCTAGTTTATATAACTCTTCAATTACCCCCTTTAATTGCCTCTCTCGTTCTCTCTTTTTTTTTTGTCCCTGTGGCAGTCAAGATTCCCCTCATATAGGCTTTATGTGCCTCCCATATAGTAGCCACCGATAATTCCTCGGTTTCATTCAGAGCAAAAAATTGCTCCAACTCCTCCTCTAGCCTCTTCTCTTGTTCAGGGTCTTGTATAAGTGTCTCATTTAGTCTCCACATAGCCCTCATATTTCCTTTGCCTCCCAACCATAGTCTCACCATGACAGGGGCATGATTCGAGATAGACATAACCTCTTTGTCAGATTTAACCAGGGATTCCAGCTTCTGTGCTCTATTAATGCATAGTCCAATCGGGAATATGATCTGTGGGCAGAAGAGAAGTAGGTATAATCTTTTTCTCTGGGATGTTTACTCTCCAAGTGTCTATTATTTGATTTTGATTAAACCACCTTTTAAGCCTTCTTAATTTTTTTTACATTACTCCCTGTGCGCACTTGAGGACGCATCCATGGGTCCAAACAACAATTGAAATCTCCTGCCACAATCAGTCTACCCATCTTAAATTCCATAATTTTCCCAAGCACATCTAGAAGGAAAACCTCTAGATTTTTATTTGGGCAATAAATATTTACCACTGTGTATATTTGTCCCTGCACCCCATGCATTTTCCCTTTTGGATCTTCTAGTTTTTCCTCAACCTCAAAACCTATATTTTTTGCAAATCCAATTGCGATTCCTTTTAGCCTTGTTCATTGGTGAATCCACGTAATCCCAGGTTGGATGGTACCTCAAATATAACTTAACGTTGGTATCATAAGAAAGATGTGTCTCTTCTAAAAAATACCACTCATGGACAGCAACCCTACCCCACATTCTCCCTCCCCATCCCTCACCCACCCCACCCATAAGAACCCCCTGGCCTATATATTAACCTGGAATCTGACGTGGGACTCCCCACTAGTGATTCCTAATTTGGGGTATGGCTCTGAGCATGCACACCAATCCTGCCCCCCTGTTCTCAACATGGGGCTTCCCTTTCCTTTTTCCTCTACTTCATGACCTGATAGGCCTCCAGACACCCCACCATTACTAAAATATCTTACTCGAGCAACTTCTAGGGAGCCAGAAGGAGAACAAAGGGGAAGGTAGATGAAGGGAGGAAAGGAGAGGAGAGGAGGAAAAAAAAAAAGAAGGGGGGGGGGAACCTCACTTAGCATGGGAGACCTAAAGACAATGCTACAAATTGGCTTCCCCTTCCTCATCCCTCCTCTCCCCCCCGACCCCACCTCCAGCTACCTTCTTCTTTTATTAACTTGCTGTCATTTCTCATTTCTTAACTCCGTTCTCTCATTAGAACCCTCTGACCACTCCACTATATCAACATTCTGCAGTTCCAATTTTTCACAAAAGTCTTAGTTCCTCTGGAAATCTCAATCTTGCTGATTTCCTATATTTCCACCCAATCAAACACGCCGGGAACCCCCAATTGTACCAAACTCTTTTCTCTCTCATCTGATCTAATAACGGTTTCAATGCTCTTCTTCTGCTGGATAGTCTTGGAAGCTACATCCGCAAACACCTGAAAATTCTTTTCTCTGAATTTTATTCCAGAAATCTCACGCAAAAGTCTGTATACCTTTAGTTCTTAGTACTGTGTATTGCCCCCTTTAGCATCAATGACAGTGCAGTCTTTTGTAATAGTTGTCTGAGGCCCCAAATTCTTGCAGGTGGTACAGTTGCCAAATCTTCTTGGCAAAATGCCTCCAGATCATGTAATGTCAAGCCAATCTGGGGTGATCTCAAGGTCAGGAGACTGAGGGTCACTCCAGAACCTTCACCTTTTTCTGCTGTAACCACTGGAGGGTCGACAGTCTTGTCCTTAGGGTCACTTGTGCTGAAAAGTCCAGGAACGTCCCATGTGCATCTTTCCTGCAGAAGAATGCAAATTATCTGCCAGTATTTTCTGATAACATGCTGATTCATCTTGCCATCAATTTTCACAAGATTCCCTGTGCCTTTAGAGTTCACACACCCCAAAACAATCAGTGAGCCACCACCATGCTTCACAGTGGGGATGGTATTCTTGTCACTATAGGACTTGTTAACCCCTCTCCAAACATAGCCCTTATGGTTGTGATATTAGGCTCTATTTTGGTCTCGTCACTCCAGATTAAAGTATGCTAGAAGCTGGGAGGCTTGTCAAGGCTGCATGGGCGAGTTGCCAGAAAGAAGCCTTTACTGCACCAATGCTACAAAAATGCCCAGTTCCAATATGGGTATATTGGAACTGGGCATTTTTGTAGCATTGGTGCAGTAAAGGCTTCTTTCTGGCAACTCGCCCACGCAACTCATTTTTGTTCAAGTATCATCGTATTGTCCTCCTTGAAACTACCGCACTGTCTTTTTTCCAGAGCAGCCTGTATTGCTCCTGAGGTTACCTGAGGTTTTGTTTTTGCATCCCGAACAATTATTCTGACAGTTGTGGCTGCAATCTTTCTTGGTCTACCTGACCTTGGCTTGGTATCGAGAGATACCTGAATTTTTCACATCCTAATAAGTAACTGAAGAGTACCGACTGGCATATTCAAGGCACTGGCTATTTTTTTATATCCTTTTCCGTCTTCATAAAGTTCCATTACCTTCTTACACAGGTCTTTTGACAGTTTTTTCTGCTCCCTATGGCACAGTATCTAGCCTGCTCAGTGCATTCATGTGAGAGCTAACAAACTCATTGACTATTTATACACAGACACTAATTGCAATTTAAAAAGCTACAAATGTGGGAAATTAACATATAATTGCCATTTTAACCTTTGTGTGTCACCTTGTATGTCTGCACCCACGCCAAACATGCCAGGATTTGGGAGATTTCTGTTGTAACGATAATTTAAAAAGGAGCCAAACAACTATGTGATAATAAATAGCTTCATATGATCACTATCCTTAAATAAAAGACAGTTTTTTGGCATGCTTAGACATATTTTCAATATCAGTGCCAACATTTCACGATTTCTGCAAGGGTATGTAAACATTTGAGCACAACTGTAGTTCCAATAGCAGGTTGCAGAGCAGCGAAAATAAGGTCCACTCTTTCAGTAAACCCTCCCATTGTGAATTGAAGGGCAAAACAGTTTGGAAGAGCAAAGATTTTATCTGGGTTAGGCCAATCACTAAACAGCAGCAGTTGCAGTAGGGAAAGAACAACAATCACAGAGAGAGTCATAAAAATGTCGGATAATGATTGAGGAATCCCATGTCCAAATTAAGGCCCTTATCTCTTGTGTCAAATAGAATTATCATTCTTAGTTCAAAAGTTTTTCTTTCCTGAATGGATATTAAATTTCCTTTCAGAACTAAAACATTGAGGTCTCCCAAAGTGTGGTCCGGTTGTGCGAAATGGTGTCCCACAGGTGTGCAAAAGTTATCTTCTTTATGTTCCTTGATGGTATGTCTGTGCAAATTCATCCTTGTTTGCAACTTCTGTCCTGTTTCACCAACATATGATCCTTTGTTACATTTTCTGCACTGGATAAGGTACACAACATTACTAGAGGTGCAGCTGTATGAACCGGAGATACTGAAGATCCCTTTTGAGTGTGTGACACTTTTTGATGGATTAATTAGGTTGCACAGTTCGCAGCGTTTAGGAGTTATGTTTGAAAATTGAGACACCATCTCCTCTAGTAAGAATAAGAAACAAGCTCCCTCATTCCCAGCTGACTGTTCAAAAGCAATTGCACCTCTAGAGAATTCAGAGATCGACTCAGGAGAGGGAGTGGTTGTATTCAGAGTCAGATTTCAAGGCTGAATTTTTTTCCCATAATCTCAGTTATAGTAATTGAGAACTTCTCCCTAGATAAAATTGAGGAAGGAGTTATTCCTGAAAGCTGTGTCAGGCCCCTTAGGGAGGACTGTGAAAGTCCTTCTGGCACTGTTAGCAGAGCACAAACTGGTAAGGCCCCCAGGCCCACTGCTTTTACACTTCTGATTCACCACAGTAGGTATAAGGAGAGGGATTGCTTACAAGGTACTCGCAATAAACCGCTGTTGGGGCAGTCTCTGCTTGTCAATGGAGGCAGCAGGGAGCTCAACCAAACATCCTAGAGGATTGCAGTGTGGCTGAAGGAGATGGGGAAAGGCTGAGCACGTCCATGCACATTCTGGAAAAATGACTAAGCATGCGCAGTACAACCAACCTGAAGGGAGACTGCACAAACTCATTAGGGGTGCATGGGCCATAAATGGAGCCAAATTTAAATGGTTAATTCATTTTTACAGACTTTTGTCAAAAACATCTCAAGCATTTCAATGTTCTCATTACATTAACATGCAGTTCTCAGTTTTCTAATAGAATGGTTAGTTTTTCACACTTAGCAGTGAATGTGAGGATCTGGAAACAAGCAATTGGCTTTGTTCCCTACCCAATCATGTGCAGACTGTTCTTTCTCGGAACTCAGCATTCTGCAATGCAATAATGGCAGATTACCTAAGACTTTGCTGATGAAAAGGTTCAATAACCCCAAAACATTCATTTGTGAGCCTCACTCCTTCCCCCAACCATGCTGAATTATTTTGTAATAATCTGCCATGCTTGTATATTTACTTTGTACTGTATATATCTTCTTTATCATACGATTATGTACCTTGTGAGAAATGTCTTGTTCTCATACTATGCCAAGCACTGCAAGCGCAGACCGTTATGCTTGGGCTGGGGGCAGTCCCTGTGTGAGACCACAAGAGCTCAGCAGGAAGATTGCTGTACTAACTTCACATAGTACAGAGACCTCCTTGCGAGCTCCTCAGTTTTTTTCAGTGTGTACCAGGCATAATGGTTTCATAACGTTTGCATAGTGGCTTTACTTCCATTGTGACAGCCCGGGAGAAGGTCTGCTTTAATGCATTATAATGCGGTGAACAGGCTTAGAACTTATACAGGGTAGCAGCAGAGTGAAGGGTAGAATAAATTGCTAGTGGAGCAGCCATAAAGTGAACCTGTTGCTTTCCAATGCATGCCTGGAACACAGGCTCACTTAAAACTCAATCAATCCAAAACTAATCCACCCAGAGGAAGGTCTGCTTTAATGCATCATAATGCAGTGAATGATAAAAAGCAGACTCAGCTTGCATGCCTCCAAAGCACACACCTTAAAGCAGTTTGCCCCACCCACCAGGGCTTAGGCAGGCCATAGACTGTTCGTTTATTGGCCGATTTTTCGACCGAAAGAATAGTGCGGTTTGGCTTGCCTCAATCTCCACCTCCTCAATATAGCTGGTACAATATCAGTGATTAGGACTGCTACGCTAGACAGCCCATCTGCCAATTCCTCTCCAAAAAAAAGTTCTTGTCTAATGCAGGCCATAGACGGTTCATTTATCTGCCGATTTTTCGTCCGAGAGAATAATCGTCCGATTTTCACACTGCTAGTGGGGCAATGGCATTGGCCAATTTTCGCGGTTCCTCCTCATTTCGCTTATCGGTCATGCTGGAAAATTTGTGAAAAACGGCCGATTTTCGTAATCATTGGTGGCAACATCAGTTTACAGAACCAACAATAAACAAACCGTCTATGGCCTGCATTAGTTATAGCTCAGTGATCTTTGATCTCTTTCATGTTGTTCAGGTAGAGTTCCACCTCTCAAAGGTTGCCTATCACTGCCCTAGACATTAGAAAAGTGCTCATCCCATTTGAAAGTAAGGTTACATGCCAAAGATATTTGCATTAAAAAAAGATAATTTTTGCTGACAGACCATTTTTATAATACAGGATTTATAACTAGCACTCATTTAATAGTTATCAAATGGAAAGGCAGCCTAGTACAAGAAATATCCATCCAGTCTTTTAGGATAAGCTCTAAAAAGCCACTTTTAGTTTTTAGTCTGACAAAAAAATACACCCCTGGTCTGCACACAGGAGAGGACACAGAACACTCTTATATAGGGACTGTATAGAGGTGTATTACTGCCCACAATTTCTACTACAAGCACAGGAGTAGTACAAGCAAATGAACAGAAATCCAAATCAATGTTTGGTGTGACCACCCTTTGCCTTAAAAACAGCATCGATTCTTCTAGGTACACTTGCAGCGTTTTCAAAGGAACGTAGCAGGTAAGGTTGTTCCAAACATCTTGGAAAACTAACCACTGATCTTCTGTGGATGTAGGCTGCCTCATAGCCTTGTCTCTTCATGTAATCCCAAACACAAACCAACCATCACTTCCAGGACTCCTTGTTCTTCTTTACGCTGAAGATAGTTCTTAATGACATTGACTGTATGTTTGGGGTCATTGATCTGCTGCAGATTAAATTTGGGACCAATCACATGCCTCCCTGATAGTATGGCATGATGGATAAGCATCTGCCTGTATTTCGCAGAATTGAAGACACCACTGATTCTAACCAAATCTCCAATATCATTTGCAGAAATGCAGCCTCAAACCTGCAATGAACCTCCACCATGCTTCACTGTTGCCTGCAGACATCGATTGTACCACTCTCCAACCCTTCAGCAAACTGCCTCCTGCTACAGCAAAATATTTCAGATTTTGAGTGGAATGAATTGTTATTGTCGGTGGGAGGAATAGTTACTCTAAGGGCCGGATAAAGGCAAGCTAAGACTCGCATCTCCCAGCCCGCAATTTGGAGACCACTAATCTAAGAAACCAAAAGTGATGAGTATTTAGTCACTTCCGGTTTGGGCGGAATGTAAACAATCTATTTTTGGATCAGGAAAGCATTGGTTCAAACTGATCTTGTTTGGATCAGTTGCTTTTAAAGGCAGATGAGAGACCTGAAGTCTAATAGATTATGGTTTATTGCAATCACAAAGGATGTTTATGTTCCTTGTGACAGCAATAAAAGTGATTTTAAAAAAATAAGTTTTAAGAGACCATGTAAAAATTAAAAAAAAAAATCCCCAAACTTTTAAAAGTTACTGTCCCACCATGCTCACACACAAAGGCAAACACACCACACGAGTTGTGTATCACGACAAACATCAGAGTGAGAGCAATATTTCTAGCACCAGACCGACTGTGTGCTAGTGCGATTTTAAAGTGTGACATATGTATTCAGAGTAACATCTTTTATATTTTACCATAAATTGGGTATTATATTGTGTTTTTGTGCATTAAAATTCATTAAAGTGTATTGTTTCCAAAAACAGTGCATTTGAAAACTGGTGTGCAAATAGTGTGACAAGATAAAAAACCCATTATATTCTCTACGGTCTTTGCTTAAAAAAAAAAATAAAAATATTTGGGGGTTCTAAGTAAATTTCTAGCTAAAATACTGATTTTTACATGTAAACAAAAGGATTGTAATAGGCTTAGTCTTCAAGTGGTTAAAGGGGCCCTAGATGTATTTTGAAATGAACTTAATACAGAGATACCTCGGTTCACGAAATTAATTCGTTCCATAACGTTGATCGCGAACCGAGGCAAATTTTCCCACAGGGTGCAAGGTAAATCAGGCTAATCTGTTCTGACCCCTATGAATGTGGTCACGAACCAAATTCGGTTGCCAAATGAATCAAACTTTCCCATAAGGTTCAATGTAAATAAGGTTAATCTGTTCTGAACTTTTTTTTTTTTGTTTTTTAACCACAAAAATATGAAACAAAGTACAGTATGAAGAAAGAACACTAACTTTGCTTGAGACGACTTCTGGCAAGGAGGACAGGAAGGCAGGTGGGAGGCAGTTATTGTTCGGAGGGAGAGTCACCCTCCATAAGGACATTGGGGAGATCTCCTTTATTATCATACTGTACTTCATTACCGATACTGTATAATAATAATGATGGAGATTTTCATCATCTTGTACTCCGAGGCCAGATCAGTCTCACGAATATCACGGTCATGCTTTTCTACAATTTCCTTCTTCCACTCAATGGTTATTTTGTTCACAACCTTATTCATACTATTCTTGCTCTGCACATTCTTGTCACCTTCATTACCGCTCTGCAGATTTTTAGCACCATGCTTGCTCTGCACGTTCTTTTCACCTTCACTGCCACTGTACCTGTTCTGGTCACCTTCATTACCGCTCTGCACTTTACCACCATGCTTGCTCTGCACATTTTTGTCCCCTTCATTACTGATCCACACTTTCTTACCATCATGCTTGTGCTGAATTTTCTTTAGAGCCATACTGGATGTCCTGTACAGTATGTGCTAAACATCATGCAACAAAGCTGTACAGCAAGTGTGCACAGGCATATACAGTACTGTACAGTATGTGCTAAAAAGTATATCACAAAGCTATTCAGTACTGTAAGGGTCTTCACAGTACACTTCCAGTGTCTGTCTGTGACCACAATCTCACCTATAGGAAGTCACGACCACGTGTCAGAGCAGGAAAGATAGCAGCGGTTCAAGTTCGTCAACCGAAGCAGAATTTGCGAACCAAAGCAAATTTTTGTGAACTCTTCTGTTCACAAACAGAGTTATTCCTGAACAGAGGCGTTCGTGAACCAAATTGTCACTGTATATTTCTGGAAAGAAACAGACCCATGTTGAAAAAAAGCTAAACAGAATACCAATGCTAATAGACAAAAAAATTCTCTTTAAAGAGATTAAAAAATTTAAGGATATGGATACTTTTTGGAAGCTTCACCATTTTAAAGATCTGTTTTGAAGAGATTTGCTAGTTAATAAAAAAGTAACAGATACCTGAAAATTCACAAATCACACCCTGAAAAAACAGGATTTTCTACTTACTGCAAAATCCCTTTCTCTGAGTTTGATACAACCTCTTCTTCTGTATCCATCACCAGAGTTTTATAACTCAACCTTCAGGAGCAGGACACTAGAGCCAGAAAAAAAAACTCAGCACCTCTTATGGGCAGTCCTCTGGGTATAAAACTTCTCTTGGCTATAGGTCTCCAGTCAGTCACACACAGTGACAAAAAAAAGGAGAAAACACCATAGACGGGTGGGTGTTGGGTCTATCAATGAACTCAGAGAAAGGGATTTTACAGTGTGTAACAAACAAAATCCCATTTTCTCTTATGCTCATTGACTGACACAGCCTCTTCTTCGTTATCCATGACCAAACAGATGTCCCCAAGCAGTGCCACAAACAGGAGTGGGCACACCAACTACTGGAGAAACAACCCAGGACAACATGAAACCACTCCAACCCACCCCAAGGAGTGCTCGAGATTCCTAAACAGCCGCCTGGAAAAGCTTTGTGGCCAAAACTAGCATTTTGCAAACTTGAGAAACAGACGCCTGAGGTCGGCATGCTGAGGAGGAGCTAGCCATGCTGGTGGATTGCAACACCACATGGAAGGGAGGTTCCCGACCTGTAATGACATATGCCTGCACAATCATCTGTCAAATACAATGGAAAATAGTGGCAAAAGAGGCAGCTAAGCCTTTCTTCAGTCAGCGAGCAAAGAAAAATTAGACCTCCGAAAAGCAGCCGTCATAGAAAGAAAACCCACGATCGCGCAAACCACATCCAAGGAGTCCAGAGCCACCACTTTAGGGTGCGATGGCCAAGGACACAGAGAATGTCCTCATACAAGTGAAAGTCCAACACCATCTTCGGGGGGGAAGGGAATGTCGAAGCACCACCTTATCCTTTTGTAAACCAGAAAAGGCAGCTTACAGGACAAACTCCACACCTGCCGAACCGAGGGGATAGCGACTAGGAAGGCAACTTACTGTGAAAGTACAAATAAGGAAATATCTCAAATGCTCTCAAAAGGGAGGCTTTTGAAGAGCCAACAGCACCAAATTCAAGTCCCACGGTGGCAACATGGAGCACACGATAAACCTCTTAAAAGAAAGTGTGAACCATGGAATGTGTGGTGAAAGGATGCCAAAAGGAAAATCGCCAGAGCAGAGATTTAACCAACTGTGAGGAAAACTTTGGCCCACTCAGAATCGAGAATTGGCTCCAGATACACTTGGCAGGGTCAACACTGACTTCCCAAGATCAGGATCCACCCAAAGTCCTGCAAGGAACGCATGGTGGTCGCCATACCCAGGGAACCAATCACAGCAAACCTTTGTTATGGCAGCAAAGCCAGGACCAGCACCAAGACCTTGGTTCCCTTGTTCACCCAGGGAACAGAGGCCAGATCAAAGAGCAGCACTACAAATTGACAATGTGCATCCCTGATAGTGAAGTGTAGGAAATGCTGAAGTCCCTCGCAGATGGGTAAGCAACCTGAATGTCCATGGAGCCCAGAAGATTCCCTGTTGATTGAGGACCACCACCAAGGAAATGGATTCCAGTTTAACCTGGAAAATCTGCATGAAGACATTCAGGGCTTCTCCAGACGGATGGGATTCACCCAAGCCTCGAACTGTGACCAGATTGAGTCGGAGTGGTTAAGGGGATTTTCCTCCAATCACTGGGAACAATCACTTCTCAAAGGAGATCATCCTGCACAGCCCCACATGAGCAGCAGATTGAAGAAACAAACCAGTGTAGCAGAAAGGAATGAAATTCAATGTTGTAGCCAGTAGGAAAGTATTCACTGACCCACTAGTTTGAATGAGAGAAGTCCACAGGCCCAGAAACTAGCAAAGATTTGTAAACGAGCAGGGGCAAACCTGCATGCTGAGGCAGAATTATTCATGAGCTTGGAGGGTTTCTGGGTCCAGGGGCACTTGACATCACCCATGGAAATCTTGAAGGGGGGGGTCCTTCAACAAGGAACCAGGAAGGGGTCCCTAACAGTCTTCCAGGAAGGGCAAATCCACCAGGGCCATTTTAGAAATCTAGTTAGCTGACCAACACTTGAGCCAAAAGACATGTTGCAAAACCACCTCTAAAACGGAAAGTCTGGAAAGAAGTAGGGCTGCATCAATATAATGTGTCACAGACGCCCAGGGATCACCGTGGCCAGTTAAGCTGGGATATAGGAGGATCCACCACAGGACAGGACCACTGCTGCAGAAGGGCCTCCTCAAAGGGAGTAACATACTATGAAGCGCTGAGTGAGTATAAAAGAAGAATACAGATGACCCAATCCTGGTAGACAATTTTACAAAGTACGCAGGGTAAGGGAAACCATTAGTAGCTTGAGCTAGCTTATGTGTACCAAAAAGGACAGGCACCACTTCTGACACAGCACCCTCCCCCACAGAATCCTCAAATGAAGAGTCTCTTGCCCCAAGCAGTGAGCGTGGCTATGAACTTCCCCAATGCAATATCAGAGGCAGAGGCCCCATCTGAGGACTGGGAGGATACGGCAACAGGATCTGTGGGGATCAGTAAAGGTTGCAGGCACCTGCAGCAACTCTACCAATAGCCATGGCCTATTCCCCCACTGAGCTGTCCTCTGTCTCCACAGGGCACAAGCACAGGGGAAGGGGAACCCCACTTACCAACCTGCACTCATAGTATGGGAGCGTTTCAGTAAAACAGCCACTGATAAAAGGTCCTAGGCTCCTGTAGCCACTGTGCACTGCCGGCAGAGATCTGGACCCATGTGTGCATGTGTCCCTTGTCCTTACTCAGACTGTAAGCCGCCATCGATACAAGATCGCCGGCTGGGCCCCAGTATAATGGCCACCAACGGCAGACTCTTCTACACCAAAGACTGGCCATAGCAGGAGGGGAAGTGGGAAAGGCAACAGGGCAGTGCCCAGGCCCTCCCCCTAGTCCAGCCATACAGGTGGAGTGAAGGTAAAGAAAGAAGGGCAGATGCCCAAAGGCAAAAAGGCAGGTGCAACAGTCCACCCAGCAGGGTGCAAAGCCATGGTACAAAGTTATGAGTAGCTCAACCACCTGGAGCGCTCACTCACAGGGGGGTTTAGGTGCGCCTTGCATAGTTCTGACCAGAAGCTAGTAAGTAGCCTGACACAGCAGGACACAGGCTGAGACTTACACCAGGAGCATGGGAGAAAACCAGACGCTATACACACCCCATGAACATGGAGTACAGCACATTAAAAGGGTGCCCAGCAAACCTTCACACTAGAACCCAGGGCAATACAGTAAGCCAGCCTGAACACAGGCAGGCAAAACCCATGTCTGGGGAAGGTCTGCAGAGACTACCCCAAAGGACCGACCACTCCAGGGAGTACTCGCACCCCATACCACATCCGGAGAGGGGCAATCTACTGATCCATTGGAGTCCGTGGATAAGGCTCCCATGACAGATCCTCCTCTCTACCAAAGTGTGGAGGGGAGGGGGCTGTCAGCCTGAGTAACACTGACAGACTATAGGTGCCCAGTCATGTGTCCCCACGAGGCACTTAACTCGCTGGCCACCCCAATCCAGAATGGGGCTGTCATGGCCAGCCAAGCACAGAGCTAGTGGTCTACACAAAACTCGCTGGTAACCACTGGATCTAGATTATGCAGTCCATTGTCATGCCTAACTGTTGATAGATCACAGCATGAAAAGTTAAAAAAAAAAAAACCACAAGCTGGGAACACAAGTCCCAGCATAAAACTGTATCCATACTCCTGCTGAAGATACTAGGCAGAATGACTGGAGACCTAGAGCAGGGACAGGTTTTATGCCCAGAGAAGACTGCCCATAGCACGTGCTGAGTTTTTTCCACTTAATGTCCTATTCCTGTATGTGGGGCTATAAAACCGTTTGGTCATGGATAACAAAGAAGAGGCTGTGTCCGTCAAACACAAGAAATTACGAGGGAATTAAAGCCTAACTCCACATTTTCGTGCACTTGAAGGAAATTGTTTGGAGCAGCTTGGCCAAAAATGATTTCAACACAAATAGTTGTCAGTACCACCAGCTACACTCCATATAAAACGCGTTTCTGCAGTGATACGAACATGTCCCATCCTGCTTCCGAGAAAAAATAGTTAAGCTTAGCTCTGCTTAGCTATTCACAGAAAGATTTGTATTTTCTGAATGAATACAAAAAGATTGCTCTGATCATGACACTTCTGCCCACCTCAGCCAGAGAAACCCTTGTATTCATTCAGAAAATACAAACCTTTCCATGAATGGCTGAGCAGCGCTCGGCCGAATTCTATTTTGTTTCAGGAGCCGGAAAGGAAATCATCATACTTCTGCCAGAACACAGCACCATATACTGCTTAAAGCTGAGGCTACATAGCCGACCGCCGCTGCATGTATTAGTCAAGGAAAGAGTTCATTTGGACCAGCTTGGTCCAAACTGTTTAAAGTTCACTAAAAACTGGAGTTAGGATTTAACATTGGAAGAGAGCACTATCTCCAGCTACAGAATTCAGTGTGCAACCAATGTCAAACTGCATCCTCCTACCCATGTCTTAAACCACTTCAGAGCAGGAGAAAGTCTTATGTGCTGTCCTGGTCCAAATCAGGAAGAGGGCTTTAAGCCATTTCATCCTTTTTATATGGTAAATGCAGGATTCCAGAACTGCCCACTGAAAAATCTTCAGTTTTCAAGATCTTAGTACATACCCCAAGTGTCATGTAATGCTTTCTTTGCAGCCAAACTTCCAGATCTACTCCTTAAATTTGCCCTGGGGGACTTTACCTAGACCTCGCCTGGAAGAAAATGCAGGACTGGACTATAATATTGCTCTGGAACTTCACTGTTAGGCACTCACAGACACATGGTGCTATAAGCTGAGTTAGCTGCTCTACAGATCCAGGACCATGGTACACCTACCTGTTGAAATCCTGTCTCTGAAGACTCTTCAGGGAGTATGCCCATCAGGAGGATGAAGACCACTGGGCGAGACTTGCCCCCAACATCCTACTCCTCTGCCACGGGGAAAAGGATAAACACCATTGGACTAAGCCAGAATGGTCTGGGTGTGCTGTGCTCTAGTTCCCTAGAGCAGCCTTTTTCAACCAGGGTGCCCTTCTGGGTTCTTCAGTGGATGCATTAGCAAAATGTCTAAAAATGTTCTCAAAAACCATGTACAAGCTAATGCTTGGATAAAGCCACAGGTTTTTATTGTGCAGCATTATAACCTTGGGTGCTGTGCAGGCCAGCCACCAGTGTCCTGACATGATTGGTTGATAAGGAGGACATCAGGCACCTGCACCGCATCCTTGTTTAAGCCCCCTCCTGCCCCTTTTTGTCAGCACTAGAAAAGGCTGTATTTATAGAAAACAACGTCTTTTAACCCTTTGGCAGTTTTCTATTCCTCCCACCCCTATATGGGGCTATGTAAGTGCATAATTACATTCTAAGCTAATTATATTATCAATACTAATGAAAATTCCTATGTATAGAAATGTATATTATGTAGGTTTATTGTAGGCATCGTGCCTCTTAAGCACTTCTGAAGGAGATTGTGATTGGTCTCGAACGCATCAAGTGCAATACATGCATGACCTATCTCTACATTGTTACTGGAATATGAGCTTTTGACTACACCGCCATATTCTGTACTGTAGCCCATGTCTTTTTCTAAGATTGTATAAATAAAAATTGATTGCCTTTTAACTGTAAATCCACTATTTGATATGCCTTTAAAGTCCCATCAACAAGAGGACCTCTCCACTGTAATTTCTGTCAGCACTAGGGTCACATTATCTACATGGGGAAGGGAAAATGAAGAAATGACAACATACATACTTATAAAATATACAGTACTTAGACGTTTTATTTTATTTTTTTACACTTCCTAGAGAGGTTTGTTGACCAGGACGCAACATGAATACAGTGTCAGTGGATTGTGTGGATAGTCTTTTTTTTTTTTTCCCCTCTCTTCTTCCTTGGAGCAGGATAAGATCCCTCCTCTCCTTCCTTTGGTTATCCCTTCTTGGTCATGCCCCCACTCCCTCTATCCCCCACATTCCCTATAACACACTTACTCTCTTACGGTGAGCTCTCCGCATTTTCTTGACAGACTAAAGGTGTATTTTTGCCCATGTTTTATTTTGATGGTGCCTTTGTTGACCACTCTGGTAATTTATTTGGGAGTGTCTGTATAATTTCCCCCTTTATTTGCATATGTAAAAAAAGATTTTTTAAAAAGGTCATACAGAGTTGCAGGCAGAAAGTTGGAGGGAAAGTGTGCAGGAGCCTGACATTGTACCAGCAATCCAATGATTATGGGTGCAATATTTTGCAGGCAAGTGTGTGTGGGGTAACACTATTGTTTCCTGCACAAAAGTACATTTATTCTTAAAAGGGGAATTTAGCCTTTAACTTTTCCTGCTCTGCAGCACATATTAAAGACAGCTCATAAGTACACGGGGGGTGAGTCAGCAGGCCCTGCCAGCTAAAAGTTGTAAGGGGGAGGGGATTGTCTGAAGCTTTTCCTAGTCTCAATCCAGATTCTCAGAGTTGCTACTCCCCCTCAACCACTTCAGGGTTGGCCCTCATCAAGAAAGGAGTCTCTGCTTCAATATCTGTCTTGTGGTAGACCTTCGTTCACAGCAAATCAGTAATAACTGTGCTTTGTTGTGGACATGCAACATCTTCCCCAATTTGTCACCTTTCCCTTTGGCCAGCCCATTGCACCTCATCCATAATAGCAATTGATAAATATAAATAAACAGCGCAAGCATAGACCTCTATATCAAATCAATACATAAAGTGCAAACATATATAGAAAATTATATTAATAGTGAAAGTCCATCATAGTTAATAGACAACAAAAGTTCAGAAATCTCAAAAAAAAATATTTGTGCAAAAAAAAAAATCACAAATTCTTCTAATGTAAAGAAAAAACTTCCACCTTCCACCCGTGCAAACCAACATCAAATGCACTCACCAAATTTAGGTGAATGAAACGCCTTTTAGGAATTTGTATGGGATCCTAAACCCTCTTTCGTATCCACTCTATAGGAATCCTCACCTTCAGTGTAGGCTCCACCATACAATCGGGGAGAGAAAAATCTCAGATAGTGTGATATTGCAAAATACCGTTTTTAAATAAAAACAAGGATTAAGGCCACTCACATTTAAATCACTTTAAAAAGGCATATTTATTAGGACAAGCTTCTTCCAAATGGACAATGAATGTCAGACAACCTCCTCAGGAATCTCACATCACAGCTCCAGGATACAGCAGAAGCTCCACAGAGACCAAACATGCACAGATCCCAAAAGATGGCCGCTGGAACGCACCGCTCAGCATGCGCTCCACTCACCGGAAGTGACGTCAGACGTACGGGGTAAAAACCGGAAATGCGTCAACGCGTTTCGCCCCTCCCATCGGGCGTTCTCAAGACCTGACGTCACTTCCGGTGAGTGGAGCGCACGCTGAGCGGTGCATTCCAGCGGCCATCTTTTGGGATCTGTGCATGTTTGGTCTCTAAATTTGGTGAGTGCATTTGATGTTGGTTTGCACGGGTGGAAGGTGGAAGTTTTTTCTTTACATTAGAAGAAGAATTTGTGATTTTTTTGCACAAAAAATATTTTTTTTGAGATTTCTGAACTTTTGTTGTCTATTAACTATGATGGACTTTCACTATTAATATAATTTTCTATATATGTTTGCACTTTATGTATTGATTTGATATAGAGGTCTATGTTTGCGCTGTTTATTTATATTTATCACATTTTGTGTTCACCACATTGCACAGCAGCACGATAGATCCTGTAGTAGGGTGTTTCACTTGGCGCAGGAAGAATTTTTAATAATAGCAATTGAACCTAGTTTTTGGACATAACCAACGATCCTAGGTATTTCTTCCCCCCCAGAAAGACTCCTGTGTCTCATTTAGATGCCAGGAGATACCAAACCTGATAGTAGGTCTAATAGTGGCCCTATGTCAAGGCAGTAAATTGGGCCCAGCTTCCCTCCAGACCACTGCAATTCCACATTCTGGCAATGTGGGACAAGCAGGCTCAGTTTGATTGTTCCACATTCCTAAGCATCAACTATTTATGCTTGCTATTAAAAAAAATAAAATAGGATTGGTAGGGATTATACTGAACTTTCCTTACAGCTCATTTGCCAGTGTCCAATCTCCTGCAGACAGCAGTATAATACAATGTTCCAGAAGCCTTCTCCTGTGCCCCATAATGCACTCTAAGAAAAAGGTTTTTAGAGATGAGACCCACAAAACAGGATATATTTAGAATGTGTCTGAATAAGAAACCGCTTCTATTAACAAAATCACACTAAGATTACAAACTTATCAGGACTTTGATTAAAAGGAAAAATAAAAGTCCCGTTTGTTGGCAACCCACCTCTAACACAGAATCACTGATTTGATTTGTAGTTTTCCCTTAATGCAGTATTAAAACAAACTGGAAAGCAGACATTAACGATACAATATATATGTTTATCAGATAAGTTTTTTTTTAGAATATAACTGTTAAAAACACCATATATGGTTTACAGATACCAAAGCATTCTTAAAAGTTATACAAAATAATAAAAATGATATACTCTGGTACCATTAAAGTCAGTCCTTTCTACAGGTGAAACTTGAAAAAATTAGAATATCGTGCAAAAGTTCATTTATTTCAGTAATGCAACTTAAAAGGTGAAACTAATATACGAGATAGACTCAATATATGCAAAGCAAGATAGTTCAAGCCGTGATTTGTCATAATTGTGATGATTATGGCTTACAGCTCATGAAAACCCCAAATCCACAATCTCAGAAAATTAGATTACATGCAATCAATAAAACAAGGATTTTACATAGAACAATATCAGACCTCTGAAAAGTAGAAGCATACATATGTACTCAGTACTTGGTTTGGGCCCCTTTTGCAGCAATTACTGCCTCAATGCGGCGTGGCATGGAAGCTATCAGCCTGTGGCACAGTGGACCAACACCAGCAGCTGACATGGCTCCCCAAATCAAAACAGACTGGAAACTTCACACTGGACTTCAAGCATCTTGCAGTGTGTGCCTCTCCATTCCTCCTCCATACTCTGGGTCCTTGGTTTCCAAATGAGATGCAAAAGTTGCTCTCATCAGAAAAAAGGACTTTGGACCACTGAGCAACAGACCAGGTCTGTTTTTCTTTAGCCCAGGTAAGACGCTTCTGACATTGTTTGCTGTTCAGGAGCAGCTTGACAAGAGGAAAACGACATTTGAAGCCCATGTCCAGGATCCGTCTGTGTGTAGTGGCTCTTGATGCACTGACTCCAGCCTCAGTCCACTCCTTGTGAAAGTCCAACACTTTTGAATGGCCTTTTCCTGACAATCCCCTCCAGACTGCAGTCATCCCTGCTGCTTGTGCACCTTTTTCTTCCACACTTTTCCCTTCCACCTAACTTTCTATTAATGTGCACTTTGAGAACATCCAACTTCTTTTGCAATTACCTTGGGAGGCTTTTCCCTCCTTATGGAGAGTGTCAATGATGGTTTTCTGCACAACTGTCAGGTTAGCAGTCTTTCCCATGATTGTGATTCCTACTGAACCAGACTGAGAGACCATTTTAAAGAATCAGGAACCCTTTGCAGGTGTGATGGCTTAATGAGTTGATTAGAGTGGGACACTTTGAGCCAAAATATTGCACCTTTTAACAATATTCTAATTTTCTGAGATTGTGGATTTGGGGTTTTCATGAGCTGTAAGCCATAATCATCACAATTATGACAAATCACAGCTTGAACTATCTTGCTTTGCATGTAATGAGTCTCATACAGTTGCAAGAAAAAGTATGTGAACCCCTTGGGATTTCGTGGAGTTTCGCATGAATTGGGCATAAAATATGTTCTGAACGTCATCTAAGTCACAACAATAGAACACAGTCTGCTGAACATAATACTACACAAACATTAGATATTGCCATGGTTTAATTCCACATAACATGTAAACATTCACAGTGCAGGGAGGAAAAAGTATGTGAGGCCCAAGCTTAATGACTTCTCCCAGAGCTAAAAAGGAGCCAGGAGTGAGCCAACCTTGACTCCAATCAGTGTGATGATAATCGGATGTGTTGCTGACAGCTGTCCTGCCCTTAAACACACCTGTTTTGGGTTTACTGGTTTCAAGAAGCACTGTCTTATGTGAACCATGCCTCGCAGAAAAGAGCTCTCAGAAGACCTACGATCAAGAATTGTTGACTTTCATGAAGATGGAAAGGGTTACAAAAGTATCCAAAAGCCTTGATGTTCATGTGTCCACGGTAAGACAGACTGTCTACAAATGGAGAAAGTTTAGCACTGTTGCTACTCTCCCTAGGCGTGGTCGTCCTGTAAAAATGACTGCAAGAGCACAGCGCAGAATGCTGCATGAGGTAAAGAAGAATCCCAGAGTGTCAGCTAAAGACCTACAGAAATCTCTGGCACATGCTAACATTTTTGTTGACACATCTACAATAAAGGAAAACATTAAACAAGAATGGAGTACATGGGAGCACACCACAGAGGAAGCCATTGCTGTACAAAAAGAATATTGCAGCACGTTTGAAGTTTGCAAAAGAGCACCTGGATGTTCCACAGCACTACTGGAAAAATATACTGTGGACAGATGAAACAAAGATTGAGTTGTTTGGGAAGAACACACAACACTATGTGTGGAGAAAAAAAGGCACAGCACACCAACATCAAAACCTCATCCCCACTGTAAAGCATGGCGGAGGGAGCATCATGGTTTGGGGCTGCTTTGCTGCCTCAGGGCCTGGACGGATTGTTGTCATTGATGGGAAAATGAATTCCAGAGTTTATCAAGACATTTTGCAGGAAAACGTACGACCATCTGTCTGCCAACTGAAGCTCCGCAGAGGATGGGTGATGCAACAGGACAATGACCCAAAGCATACAAGTAATTCAACAAACCAATGGCTGCAACAGCACAGAATAGTGGCCCAGTCAGAGTCCTGACCTCAACCCGATTGAAATGCTGTGGCATGACCTTAAGAGAGCGATTCACACCAGACATCCCAAGAATATTGCTACACTGAAACAGTTTTGTGAAGAGGAGTGGTCCAAAATTACTCCAGATCTTTGTGCAGGTCTGATCTGCAACTCCAGGAAACGTTTGGTTGAGGTTATTGATGCCAAAGGAGGGTCAACCAGTTGTTAAGTCCAAAGGTTCACATACTTTTTCCTCCCTGCACTGTGAATGTTTACATGTTATGTGCAATTAAACCATGGCAACATCTAATGTTTGTGCAGTATTATGTTCAGCAGACTGTGTTCTTCTATTGTTGTGACTTAGATGACGTTCAGAGCACATTTTATGCCCAATTCATGCAAAACTCCACGTAATCCCAAGAGGTTCACATACTTTTTCTTGCAACTGTATATTAGTTTCACCTTTTAAGTTGCATTACGGAAATAAAAATGAACATTTGCACAATATTCAAATTTTTCAAGTTTCACCTGTAAGCTGTTAACTTACATTTTAGATTGGATGCGGTAACAGAGTTGGCCATCAAAATCTGATTAATAAAACCACACTTCCCTGTAGTGTTTAAGAATTGTACTGTAAATATTCACATGGATAACAAACACCAGTCTCACAGCGCCAGCCTATCAACAGCATTTTTGTACTATAAAAAGTAGTAGACACTTCATATAATTAAAGGGGCTTTTACATGTTTTGATGTATGTCAAGGGTTTACAGGCGAGAGGTGGTAATAGAATACACCTCATACACCCTCCTAAGAGCCACATTTACAAATGTAAAGCAACTTAAAATCACCAATACCACCAACATTGAATCATATGCTGGAGAAGTTCAGGAAAGCTTTTTAATCTCCACACACAGGCTCATTTAATACACAACCCTCCACAGTATAAAAAGGTGTACTTTGCAGTCCCACACGGTCAGCTCCTGCTTGGTGTACTACTTGTTATGATCATAGGACATTCTCCTTTTGCATCAAACATATTGCAGTAAACAATGCAGGCTGTGGTTGACTGAACAGGACTTCATTGAAATCTTGAGAAATTTATAACATTACTAGAATGGCAGAGCATGCAAAACCTTACATAAGCTATTAGCTCATTTTAATACTTATTCCAATAGAGTTTAATTTTCTTTAACCAGTACAGTTTTGCTATTATTCCCCAAGAATAGTGCTGTGCTGCCCCCTAGTGACCCAAAAAAAACCACTAACACCCTCCTGAGCATCAAACCCAACGTGTAATTGAATAAAGCTGTGAAACAGAATAAAAAAAAAAAACTGACTGAGCCACTAAATCCAAATATGTGAAACATCAAAAATAAACCATAATCAAAAATGTAAAAACCGTAAATAAAACATGATCACAATAGCAGGAAACACTTGGCAAAGCTGAAGCATAAAGTGTGAAAACCAAAACCAGTATTAAAAGACTGTAAAACAAATGCCTGGCAGAGCAATCAACCCCCAGTGGAATAAATATGTGACGAATCAAGTAAATGTTCAACTGGGCTAGTTATTCACAAAGGGCGTAAAACAACAAAAAAAAAAAGTTGTACTGAATATATACTAAAAACATAAATGGTGAATGATAGATAACACTTAAAGTGCAAAATGCAGTCCAAAAGTGGCATAACAGTATTTCAACAATTAAAGTAATGCACCGACTTCAACAGGTATGCAAATCTATTGCGCTCCTCCACCTTCAGGCATGCACTCACCGTAACAGCTGACCCACAGAAAATATAGGTTAACATGCGCCCAAATATTAATCCTAACTGGATCCTCTGCTTCCACAGGTCTCTCCAGGCACTCTCAGGAACAATCCTTTACACCCCCACTCCAATGGATAGGTGCTCAAAAGATAAAAAGGAACTACCTATAGTGTAGTAAGGCTTTATTACCATAAAAATGTATTTAAAAAATGCTACTCTCATAGATACAAAAGGTCCACAGAACCCATTACAAGCATTTAAAGGAAAAAAAAAAAAATGGGTGAACACAGATAGCAGCTCCCACATGCACCAGAAAGGACATCACAAGCTTCTGTTCTACGCATTACGCCACGAGTCACGTGGCTTCTTCAGGAATAGAAAACGAGTGACAAACGCTGATTTATATAAGCAATGAGAATCGATATGCAAATTTTGTTTGCATATCAATTATTGCTTACACAAGTCATTTGTCACTCGCTTCCGATCCCTGAAGAAGACACGGAAATTGTGGCGTAACGCGTAGGACGGAAGCTTGCGATGTCTTTTTTGGTACATTCGAGAGCTGCCATCTGTGTTCACCTTGCTTTTCCCTTAAATACTTGTAATAGATACAAGGTTCACAGAACCTTGTATCTATGCGAGTGGCATTTTTTATACATTTTCTTTTCCAATTTTATTATACACTTTTTGTGAATATATAAGCCCAGTTGAACATATACTGGAGTCACATTTATTTCACTGGGGGGCTGATTGCTCAGCTGGGCATTCGTTTTACAATTATTTAATACTGTTTTAGTTGATTTTCACACTTTATGCTTCAGCTCAGCTGGGTTTTACCGCTACTGTGATCATGTTTTATTTATGATATACGTTTCACATATTTACGGTTTTGTTGGTTTTTATACTTTATTTTTCAGCTCAGATGGGTGTTTATAGGTTGGCCAGGTGTTACTGCTACTTCAGTGTTTATTTTTGATACATGTTTCACATATAAATTTGGATTGAGTGGCTCAGCCAGTTTTTTTTTTTTTTTTTTTTACTATTGACTGTCATAGATTTATTCAATTACACATAGGGTTTGATGCTCAGGAGGGTGTTCATTTGTGTATTTCTTTGGTCACTAGAGGGCAGCTTTGTGGCAGCGCACGAGTATTATATCCCTATATTTTGTGCTACTAAAATGCATTTGTCAATGTTTAAGAGTTTAATGTATGCAAATATAGCAAAACCACTCATTGTGTAGGGAACAAATTATTACCAGAAATGTCAATTCTCCATGTTTCAGTTAGCCTGGAGGCTTGTTGTAAGAACACTGTCACTCTGTAGCTCAATAAAATGGCCTGTACATTATCATACTAGCACAGAGCACATATTTCCAGGAATTCTGCATTTCACCATGAAAAAAGTCACATCCCATTACACTGGCAAAAACTATGGAAGATAGACCACAAAACTCAGGGGCAAAGTATAGCATTAGGAAAAGGTTTCTTCAAATAACCATGTGACAAAATAAAAACTATGCTTGAATTAAATCAGTTTTAGGTATAATTATGTTGACTTTAAGGTCTTGTTCATACCAGCATTAAAAAATGGAGTTTGGAGCACATTTTTTACTCTCCTGAAACTCCTAGTAAAGCAGTCTGCAATTGATAAAATGGACAGCACATAGTGTTGTTCACATTATCACAACATGAAGCGTTTCATCACTACACTTCAACTTCTTCCAAACTCCACACGAGACTTCATTTTTGAAGCATATTAACTCCTATTCAAATCTATGGTAATGCACCATAAACACATCGGCATGTGTTTGAGGAGTTTCTGATGCATTTGTGGCATGTTAGGCCTTGTTCACAGCAGCCAATAAAAACCCTAGGCATCTGGGGTGCATTTTTAATGCTAGTCAAACATGCATAGGGCGCTTGGGGAACATTTTTAACCTGCCTTTGAGGTTTGCGTTACTTTTAACAAATATTAAACAACTCACGTTAACATTATATGGGGGGGTGTATGCCTCAGTATTTTGAAGTGTAAATAAGATTTAAAATAATTAAAAAAAAAAAACAAGGGGGAGAAGGGGGTTGTTTGGGAGTAGATGGTCATATGTTGACAAGTGTTCTGCTTTGTCAACTCTTTCCAGCTTTGAGCAAATAAAATCAGCAAGGTTATTTTTTTCCTATCCTTGTATCTGAAAACTAGGGGAAAAGAAAAAAAAAAATAGATTAGGAGGCATTGCTCCGGCTCTGCAAGCTGCTAGAGCCTCATGTCAGCATGCAATGCCACCATATAGATAAACCAATTAAAAATTCACTTGTGTCTGTCCTAACCAAGCAAACCCTATTACTTTCAGCATTATGCCGCCTAATTTTTAGCGCCCTAAGTCACATTTACGGCCTGTTTATATACGCTAAGGATATTCCAGTTTTAAGAAAAAGGGAGGAACTAAAGTGGCACAGACAGCTTTTTATTGTGAAATGAAAAAACAACAGTACTGCTTTTATTCATTCATGATAAGTCATCTAGAGATTAAACTTGTCGTTTGCACTAAAATACGTATTTTGTAAACAGCAGAGCAAATAATCCTTTCGATCTAAAGAACATCCCACAAGGAAGAAAAAAAAAAAAAAAAAAAAATATATCACTTTTAAACAAGCTTCACGACACCAGTCCCCCATGCCAATGGCCAAGCAGGATTCTGTCGTGGAAAATTAGTACGGCCGTGTGAGCTTTCACCAAGTTCTGATCGTGCCAACCACACATTATAAGTGGGTTGATAGCTGTCACCAGCAGAATGTTGCAGAGTTCAGTAAAAACCTATTAAATAAGATACCATGAACGTTGAGTGTTAACGTGACCAGTAAACTTTAAATCACAATAACCCCTCCTCAGCCAGTCAATACCAGTTGTAATTTCTACCCAGGAAGGGCAGAAGCCAATTCTGCTTATGATACTACGCCGATTTAAACAACTTTAAAAGAACAGAGAAAAAAATATTTTTGTTCTTGTGAACTTTACACTATCATTTGACGTCAAACAGAACAAAATCCATACTTTATATACACACACACACACATTTCTTGAATTTACAAAGAAAGTAAGGTTGCAAACATTGATTAATTCAGGCTGCTAACAAATTGGTTTATGCAACTTTATTGAAGAATAAAGACTAACAGAGCTATTAGTTGATCAGTCATCCATTGACGCTTGAATTGTTTTATTCAGTGCTATATTAACAGTGTTTGGAAGATAGATCAACTAATAGCTCGGCCTCCAAAAAAAAAAAAATTCTCAATGAAAAATTACAAAACTTTTGATCCTGTTATTAAATGGGGTTTCACCTTCCAATTTCAATTTGTCATATTTATTGACATGCATAAAATACATTACTTCTGTTCCGCTATATAAATTTCACCAACTCGCCACCCAAACATCAGTTATGAGCATAAAGTACATCATGAAGTCTGAAATAGCTGAAGGGTTTGACCAAAATATCCAGAGCAATTCCATGGTCCTGTATTCTACAATGACAACTGGGCATTGTTTTTGTTTAATTTATTTCTGCTTAGCACCTTCCCCTCCCTAGCCCAAACAGAGGCGCTATCTTCACCATTTCAGTGAGAAATGAAAGATGGATTTAGTCTCATAACCAAGTTACGGTGAAGACATTGGCCACATTTTAACACATGCTCCGTTTGATACAATTATGAATCTTGGGCAATTGTATTCTGGTAACTACTTGACAGTCTAGAGCAGTTTCTGTCCAATATTGAGCTAAAAGTCTTCCCATGTGAGCATGTGCATGAAGGGAGGCAGCACGAAAAAAAAAAAAAAATTAAAAAAAAAAAAAAAAAAATAGAGAGGGGAAGGTAAGTAGATGAGGTCTGAAAGGGAGGGGAAAACAGTAATTTAAAGTTTATTCCAGCTATAATGCAGGTTTATTCAGACTTGAAGGTAGCATCACATAGCATATTTCTGAGTCCATTCCCGGGCTATTCTGTTGTACCTGGAAAAAATTACACAAAAGAAAAAAAAAAAAAAAAAAAAAAAGAAGACAATCAAAAAAGTCACATGCATTTCAATCCTAAAAATCACATCTAAATAACAGCTTGGCAATTGCTTTTTACATGGGTCAAAAATTACTACTTTTGCTAGCAATGCAAACAATACAAGTATTCCTATGAAGTATCAGGTACAACAAGGTTAATCGAAAAGCATTTACTTACTAAAAGAACTGTATAATGAGCAAATGTCATTGTTCATTAGAGAATTATAGTTTTGCTAAAGCCTGCTGTGGGCTGGCAGCAGAGCTGGTTCAGGCTCTGAAAGAACTGTCATATGGTCAGGATCCACGTAGAAACCTGGACCAACACCTGGCTCAGGTTCTCAGAATCCGCTCAGAGCTTGAGCCAGCCTCTCCCATTCCCTCCACAGCCCAGCACTCCAGTGACCATGAAGGGCAGAGCAGAGAGCCATAGATGGACAATCACCGCTCTCTACTCAGAGAAGGAGGGGGAGAACTGTGCAATCATCAATTTAATTGCTCAGTTCTCTGTGCAGAGCCACCAGGGGACAGATGTAGCTCCAAATTGATCCTGTCATCAACCTAGTTGAGAATAATGTATGTTGGTTTTTAAACTCCATACTTCTTTTAAAAACAGACCTGGCATTAAAAGCTCTTAAAGAGACCATAACTGTTAGGTCCCCTTGATACAAAGTAAATGCTATATGAATCATCTGCCCTAACTCAAGAAGGCCACAAGAAATGCTAGAGTGGTGTTTTTCTAAGTGGTTTTTCAGCAAAATAAAGCATCGAGACATGGATGAATGGGTGAGTTTGCTTTAAATATTAAAAAGGACTTGAACGGCGCTTCTGATTTGTGGCGCTCCGATACAGTGTAGTTCCTCCAAGTGTTTTTTTTTTTTTTTCACATTCATGTGTAGGCAAACTCCAATAACAGCATGCTCTACACAAGACTGGAAAAACACCTATGAAAATTAACCTGATGGTTTAACGTCCAATCAAAATGCGTGTCAATGTGCAAGAAAGCGGACCACTACATGTGAAATGTGCACGAGCTTTATATTGAAAATACAGAAGGTAAAAAATACACAAGAAAGGCATATTTCCAACCTTCATGTTCCCTCAATTACATTCTGAGTGTGCAAAGGCCAAAAAGGCATGTTACAGAAAGTCCATGTACTCATCTCTAGTGGAATTCTGAACTTTACTCCAATGAGCTATTGTCCACACTGCAGCATGTCAACAAAGAGGTGGGTGTGGCCCACAGTTCAGAGGAGCAAATAAAGGATACACTATATTGTAAAAATATATTGTATTGGGATGCCTGCCTTTACACATACATTAACTTTAATGGCTTCCCAGTCTTAGTCCATAGGGTTATATATTGAGTTGGCCACCCTTTGCAGCTATAAGCTTCAACTCTTCTAGGAAGGCTGTCCACAAGGTTTAGGAGACTGTCTATGGGGAAAGTTTGACCATTCTTCCAGAAGCGCATTTGTGAGGTCAGGCACTGATGTCAGGCAAGAAGGTCTGGCTTGCAGTCTCCACTCTTATTCATCTTAAAGGTGTTCTATTGGGTTGAGGTCATAATTCTGTGCAAGCCAATTAAGTTCCTCCACCCCAAACCCACTCATCCATGTCTTTATGAACCTGGCTTTGTGCACTGGTGCATAGTCATGTTGTAACAGGAACGGGCCATCCCCAAAAACTGTTCCCACAAAGTTGGGAGCATGAAATTGTCTTGGTACGCTGATGCCTTAAGAGTTCCCTTCACTGGAACTAAGGGGCCAAGCCCAACCCCTCAAAGACAACCCCACACCATAAATCACCCCTCCACCAAACTTTTTACTTGAAATAGAAAAACATAAGTGGAAAAAGCACCAAAAGATTTTTCTTATATAAATACCAGATTAACACAAGCTGCTAAACATTACCCTTAAAATAAAGGTTACAATAATACAACAGAAAAGGCAGCGCTACTATCAAATTAAATGTACAAATTAAATAGTGATAAAAAATTATATGTGACCAAAAAATGTCAGAATATTTTCTTTCCATCGACAGTGAATAACGTCCATCACCATAAAACCAATTTGTGCAAATCCACCACCAACAGAAATGGATAAATTCACCAGAGCAAATTGCCAGTTAAAATAGAATTGCACTTCTTTGCTCTGGGAGCAATACTCTGCAGGCAGACTCAGCGGTGACCAGCTTGTCAAATCATTTCACTCAGCTTATTTGTGTAATACTCTGCAGGCCAGGGAGACCCAGATATCCACTTATTTTTATGTATCCTATTTGGGAGCAATACTCTGCAGATCTATGAACTCAGCAGCGAAATCCTCCAGAGTATTGCTCCCAAATAGGATATATATATAAATATATATAAATAAGTGTCTGGATATCTGGGTCTCCCTGGCCTGCAGAGTCTTACACCAATAAGCTGAGAGTGAAATGATTTTACAAGCTGGTCACCGCTGAGTCTGCCTGCAGAGTATTGCTCCCTGAGCAAAGAAGTGCAATTGCTGGTTCATAATTTAACTTACAATTTGCTCTGGTGAGTTTATCCATTTCTGTTGGTGGTGGATTTGCACAGATTGGTTTTGTGGTGATGGACATTGTTCACTGTTGATGGAAAGAAAATATTCTCAGACATTTTTTGGTCACATATAATTTTTTATCACATTTAATTTTTATCACCATTTAATCTGTACATTTAATTTGATAGTAGCGCTACCCTGTTTTATTATTGTAACCTTTGTTTTAAGGGTAAGGTTTAGTAGCTTGTGTTAATCTGGTTTATATAAGAACATCTTTTGGCGCTTTTTCCACTTATATGTTTTTCTATTGCAAGTGTAAAGTTTGGTGGAGGGCTAATTACAGTGTGGGTGAGAGGGGACAGGGCTGAGCCGCAACTCCGCGTGTTAACGTACACACGGAACTGTGGCTGGAGACTGCGCATGCTCAGTTGCCCCCATAGCAAGCTGCTTGCTGAGGGGGCATCCGACAGGAGGGAGGGGCCAGGAGCACCGGCGGGGGACCAGAGAAGAGTATTCAAGCTGCTCTGTGCAAAACCACTGCACACAGCAGGTAAGTAGACTTTTTTTTTCATCCTTTAGAATCACTTTAAAACCACTAGAACAGTATGGCAACCAACAAACTAGCATTCTCGCTAGAGGTCAGTACAGTCATTTTTATCACACAAGAGAAGATGAAAGCTAAAGCAGCCAATCACCTATCTCTCCCGACAGGGCAGATAAGTACTTTTCTTCCTTGTTCTACTCTGTGTTGCATACTCAGTTGTATCATACATTGATAACTTTCACATCTTCCGTCTCCCATTTCCAAATAGGCACCTGGGATTTTAAGGTCTAACCTGGGACTCTAGCTCTGGCAGTCACGGTGATAACCTAAAGATGCTGGAGAACAGTCGGTGGGCAATTTGACAAAATTAGCTTGCTAAGCACGTAAACAAAAAGGATCTGGACTGAACACGACAGGTCTAGACCAAAGAAAAGGTTTCAAACAAGGCAACTTCTTTGACAAACATTTGGCTTCATTTTAATGCAAGCCATACACTAGTCAAAAAGTCATTCAAAAGGGGGTTTTTGAAAAATAAACAAATGGTCATGAGAGCAAACAATATTGCCATATTATGACCAAATGTCAAAAGAAATATCGTTCAATGGACATCAGTTTTTTCTTTTTTTGGGCCACATACGCAGTACCAACAGTTAGATTTTTAAGGGGCGAGATACCATTAACCTTTCCATTTATCAGTCTTTTTAGCACAAGTTTTCCAAATTATTCCTTTGATTTTTTTTTATTAGCTCAAAAACGTCACTACTGATTTTTGATTTGTACCCATTAAAAATGAACTGTCCAAACAACAGATTTTCAAACGATTTGTCTAGTGTACAGCCACCATAACATTTTATTAGCATCTGTGATGCTAAATTAATCCCCCCCCCCATTACTGGCAGATAGGACGCAATGGTTAATATTAAATAGTGTGCTTTTATTAGTCCAATTTAACAGGTCTTTAAGCAATACTAATGCCATATCACTGTATAATGTATACACAATAACACGAAAAACATGAGTTTTGGACAGAGTGGAGAGGGTTCAGACAGCATGTCTAGTTTAAGGTGTGTGTCACTTTGGAAAGATTTCCTCACTTCCCGTTTTGGCAACAGGACAGGAAATGAAGGGATATCTCCCCATTGGAACATGGCGACCCCCCCTCCCCCCCCCCAAAGAAAAAACCCACAGAGGTTTATATGCCTCTCTTACTCTATCTAAAATTAATGTTTTGTCTTCAGCTCTGATTTAATTGCTGCACACTAGAGTACACCACAAAAGTTTATTTTAAACCACGTACAGTAAAAATGATCTTTCCAAAGTATAGATTACAAAAACAGAATTTTGCCTTGGCAGTAAACTCCTTACCTTGAGTCCAGTACAGGGCACAGGCAAAGTGGTGGCTTTACACACCTGAGGCAATGAGGCCTGATGCAGAAAAACCCAGAAAACTACCACCAATCTGGAGGAATGAGTGCGTAAAAGCTCAGGAGATTTGCAAAAAGGGCAGTCCGACAAACTGGAAGCGATTTTCTGTCAGTACACAGCCCAAAAAGGATAGAGGATAAATGAGAATATGTATGCTGCACTACCACCGCAGGGGCCACTTGATAATGCTTGTCCCCAGATGTTGCCCTGACCTTGCAAGCCTTCTGACACACTGGGTTCACACATTTCAACAATATGGAATAATGCAAGAGACAGGATTCTTTAGTAACACCACTATATTAGGCTCATTCAAAAGAGTAGACCACAGAAGATTTAGGAGGTACATCCCCAGTTAACGCATAAATGCAAAACACTGAAAATGGAAATATCCAAATAGCAACGGTGAACAGACTATACGGTCACAAATGGTACAATGTAACTGCAACAGCAGGAGGGGGAGGAAAAGGCTTGTTGAGTTATCAGCTCCCTCGGGGCCAATGGAGTCACAATAGGTAATGCAAAAAAAAAAATTGTACACATACACACCCTCAAAAAAATTTAAAGGAACACTTTGTATGTGTAGAGAGCATCTTTTTCCCTATTGAGATCCGATGTGTTTTCAAACACACCTCGGTTTACGATTTTAATTTGCTCTGTGTGACTTTTTGTATAGTGAAAAATTCATAAACCTAAATGCCTTTTCCCATAGGAATGCACTGAAAACCAATTAATCCATTTCTGAGGTCAGAAAAAAGTAAACACTACCAAAATACCGCACGAGTTTTCATCAAGTCAGGCAGTATTTTAGTAGTGACAACCATGTATGAATGTTTCAGCTGTCAGCAGGGTTCCCCATGGTCAACTGAATGTAAAATTGCCAGCAATAAAAAAAAAATATAAAAACAGTGTGGAGTCCCCCCTCCCATCCATACCAAGCTCTTAGAGTCTGGTATGGATTTTGAGGGGAACTCCCATGTCAAAATTAAACAAAAAACACGTGGGTGTCCCTCCCAAAATCCATACCATACCCTTTATCTGAGCATGCAGCCCGGCAGATCAGGAAAGTGGGGGGGGGGGGGGGGGGGGACGACGACGAGATGGCATCCCCCCCCCTCCGAACTGTACAAGGCCACATGCCCTCAACATGGGGGGGGTGCTTTGGGGTAGGGGGGCCTCCTACCCACAACTCTACCCACAAGGGCCTCCTACCCACAACTCTGGCTGGTGGTTGTGGGGGTCTAGAGGCATGGGGCTTATCAGAATCTGGAAGCCCCCTTTAACAAGGTGGCCCTCAGATCCAAGCCCCCCCATGTACATGGTCCCAATACTCATTCACAAAAAACAGTGTAGTGTGAAAAAAAAAAAACCAGGATACGGTCTGTGACAAGTCCTTTATTAAAAGAAACTAAAAGAATGTCCCCCACAGTTTTCCGACCTGAAAAAAAACAAGCTTCACTTAAGACAATGGATCCCGCTGTCTGCCTGCTCCAGTGGTTTGACAGTTCTTAAATAGGTAAGGGGCAGGGAACCCGGGGGACATCATGCATGTGACCACACCCCATGTGACCACACCCCATGTGACATCAATGGGGCGGGGTCGCTCAGGTGATGTCCCCAGGTGGCCCTGCCCCTTACCTATTTAAGGACGGTCAAATCACTGGAGCAGGCAGACGGCGGGAGCCATCATCGGAGGCGGAGCCTTTTTTGGGTCGGCGGTGGGCATAGTGATTGACGTTGGATCTATTGTGGGGGACATTTTTTGTTTGTTCTTTTAATAAAGGACTTGTCAAACAGTGTCCTGTCTTTTTTCACAGTACACTTTTTGTGAATGAGTATCGGAACCATGTACCCCATACTCATTCACATGGGGGGGGACGGATCTTTTAGATTCTGATAAGCCCCCTGCCCGCAGACCCCCACAACCACCAACCAGGGTTGTAGGGAAGAGGCCCCTGTCCCCAACAACATGGGAACAAGGTGCTTTGGAGGAAGGGGGAGACACCCCCTGCCCCAAAGCAACCCCCCATGTTGAAGGCACGTGGCCTAATATGGTTTGGGGAAGGGCACTCGCTCGTCCCCCCCTTCCTGACCTCCCTGATTGCATTTTAAAAAATATTTTGGCATGGTATGGATGGGGGATGGATACCCCCATCAGAGTGCCCCTTTTGCGTGTAAAGGGGCACTCTGATGGGGGCAATAGGGTGTAAAGGGGCACTCTGATGGGGGCAATAGGGTGTAAAGGGGCACTCTGATGGGGGCAATAGGGTGTAAAGGGGCACTCTGATGGGGGCAATAGGGTGTAAAGGGGCACTCTGATGGGGGCAATAGGGTGTAAAGGGGCACTCTGATGGGGGCAATAGGGTGTAAAGGGGCACTCTGATGGGGGCAATAGGGTGTAAAGGGGCACTCTGACAGGAATACCTGATGTAAGGTGGCAATGTGATGGGGATACCTGATGTAAAGGAGCACGCTGATAGGCACATCTGATGTGATGGGAATATATAATGTAAAGTTGCACTCTGATGGCGACACCTAATGTAAGGGGGCATACCCTATTTGGACCTCAGCCAGAAGAAAATTTTAGTAACCGGACCTCATTGAATTTTAATTCAATACCCCTGGTATAGACCATCCTGTTACGAATCCTTATTACAAAAGGGCGGTAGGAAGTGTCCGAGTACCCTATAAAGGGCTCTAGGCAGAAGTGCAGGGAAACTGCAATCTATTGTGTGATGTCACACCTGGTCACCCACCTAAGACTAAGCTCTGATAGGTTATGTTTTTAGCATAAAAATCAGAAAATTTGCACCATTTCAAATCGCCTCAGTCTTCAAACAGTAATGGTCAGAAGCATACAGAGTGACTCTTACCAGTTTATGATGCTATACTGTATATAAAAAGTCCATGCTTCACCAGTCATGGATGTCATAAACCTGAAGTGGTCTTTAGGGACTGGGTTCCATAGGAATGGACCAGTCCTGGACCTGAAAAGGATCCTGCAACAAACTACATAAGTTGCCAAGGTGAACACCCATGCACAGCAAATGCCCAAAATATTATAGGCCACCTCTGCATCATCGGGTTTGGGTACAGGTCCCATGGTTTACAGAGGTTGCACTGATCCAGATGCACGGCTTCAATTTGTGGCATTGCAAGGCAGTGAGGAGTTGAATTTTAAGAATTCAAAGATAAAAAAAGATAGAAAAACAAAGTAGCTAGGCTAAGAATTGTGTCTCAGTAAAGGAAGAGAGGCCAATCAACTTGGCACACTAGTGAAAAACTGAAAACTTAAAGGGGAAGGGTTAGAGAGCAAGTGATCAGGGGTGTGTCCTCAAATACCTTCCCAGTGTCCAGTCACCTGAAAGAACAAGCCTGTGTACTGTACAATAAAAGTGATTGTAAATGGTCATTTTATGGCTCCCACTGCTGTTTGAGCCAATGACAAGGTAGCACAGAGATAGCCTCTGCTCAAACACATTGCTGGATCCAGATCAGGCTCATTTAGGTATAAGAGGGGGCTAGGGGTAGCTGCATACTGAAGGTTTTTTTTATGTTAACGCAGAGAATGCATTAAGGTAAAAAAACCTTCATGCTTTCCAACCACTAAGATACACAGGTAACAGATGCTATATATTAATATAATATAAGAACCACATACAATGTTTCAGGGCCAGTGTTGACTTCAGAACTATTTCCCCATACAAGCTTACAAGAGTGCAAAAAGCAGCCGAAGCTGGTCAAGTGCAAAAGAAAGGAATTATGAACGCTCTCAGAAATGCTGAAACATGCTGCATTTGCCCACTGAAGCCTGCTGACACATGCTCTTAGGTGGTCTCCAATGTTCATCATGATACAGCATTTAGATTGTAAGCTCGAAAGAGCAGGGCCCTCAATCCCCTCATGTTTTGCATTGTATTGGTATTGTTCTGTCACATGTTGTGTCCCCCTTTGTAATGTACAGCGCTGAGCAAACTATTGGCGCTTTATAAATACTGAATAATTTAGAACCTAGGGTACATACACACTGGAAGTTAAGCAATGTGTGTATGCATTTACAAAGAAAAAAAAAAAGCATTATTTCTGTGCATTATCCAAATCAAACAGGGAGTTCTGGTTAATTTTATACCCTAGTATTCACATTGAAGTAACAAAAGTGCACACTACAGAAGTCAGCAGGTACAAACAAAACAAAAAAAACACAACACACTTTATAAGTTCTACAGACATCAACAAGAATTCCATACACGGGTCAATTAGCTGCTTTTTGATTTGTTGCAGGCATCTGCAAATTGCCAGTTAACTGATTAGCCATGCAGCAGCATAGAATTCCAACAGACACGAAACCAACAGACCCTCACAGGTGCATGGGAAAAAAAAGTTCCCTAAATCCATGCATCACTCAATATTGCAAGATTTCCAAAACGCTTACCCTAAGGCTACGTTCACACTAGCCTTGTGTGCAGGCGGCAGAGAGGCGTTTGGGAAGCGTTTTTACCGCTTCCCAAACGCCTCTGCCAATTCTGCACATTACAGCACATGGTGCTGTTCTAACGGGAGCGTTTGCGTCGCGTCGCGGCAAAACGGACACCTCTGGACGAGTCAGGAGGCTTTGAAGCCTCCTATTCTCGTCTATGGTGCCGCTCCGCAAACGCCCGGCCGGCGTTTGCGGTGCGGTTGCGACGCGTTTGCGGGGCGTTTGCGGAGCGGTAACACCACTCAAACTGCATTATAGGCGTTTGTGGGGCGTTATTAACGCTCGGCAAACGCCTAGCAACCTCCGCTAAACCGCGCATGCGGCATTTGCGGAGCGTTTGCCGAGCGTTAAAAAACGCTCGGCAAACGCCGGACCAACGCTTGCCAAACGCTATAGGGGCGTTTGGCAAGCGTTGGCAAAACAGCCTAGTGTGAACGAGCCCTAAGACATAGCGTATTTTTCTGTCCATTCTCTTGCTAGCCTATTGTACCTAACAATTTAAACACATAGCTTTTGGAACAAGCTACCTAAAAAAAAATAAAAAAAAAAAAATAAAAAAAAAAATATGCAGACACACAAACACTATCACATTTAGAAAACCTGATACTGTCACCAAAAAAAAAAAAAAAGAAATTTGAATATATTAACCACTTCAAAACCAGGCACTTCTACCCTCTTCCTCCTCAGGCAAATTTATAGCTCTCAGCACTGTTGCACTCTGAATGACAATTGCTTGGTCATGCAACACTGTACCCAAATGAAATTATTTTTCACACAAAAAGCTTTCTTTTGGTGGTATTTAACCACTTGCCTACCGGGCACTTAAACCCCCATCCTTACCAGGCCAATTTTCAGCTTTCAGCGCTGTCGCACTTTGAATGACAATTGCATGGTCATGCAACATTATACCCATATAAAATTTTTCTAACTTTCTCATAAATAGAGCTCTCTTTTGGTGGTATTTACTCACCGATGGGCGTTTTACTTTTTGCAGTATAAACAAAAAAAAAAAAGCAAAAAATTAAAAAAAAAAAAATTCTTTGTTTCTATAATAACATTTTGCAAACAGGTAATTTTTCTCCTTCACTGATGTGCGTTGATGAGGCTGCACTGATTGGTGGCACTGACTGGCGCCACTGCTGGGCGCCGATCCTTGCTCTGACAACTGCCTGTTCTCGGCAGTACTTTCCTCACGCTCTGACAGCGTGAGGAAAGTGCAGCCGAGAACGGCAATTGCATTTCCCAGTGATCAGCGTGTCATTGGACACGGCTGATCACGTGGTAAAAGGATGCTGTGATTGGACTTTTACCACATCACGTGATCAGCTATGACCATAGGACAGCGATCACAGAGATCGCCGGGGGCGCGTAGGAGAGCACATTCTTGGAGGATGTCATATGATGCCCTCCCAGAACTGGCTGGCCACAGTGCAGCCGTCAATTGGTTATCTGTGGTCAGCAACTAGTTAACCTCTTCCATACCGGGCATTTTTACCCCCTTCCTGCCAGGCCAATTTTCAGGTTTCAGCGCTCTCACACTTTGAATGACAATTGCGCGGTCATACAACATTGCACCCAAACGAAAATTTTATCATTTTCTTCACACAACTAGAGCTTTCTTTTGGTGGTATTTAATCAACACTGGGGTTTTTATTTTCTGCTAAAAAAAAAAAAAAAAAAAAGAACATTTTGAAAAAACACGTTTTTCTTTGTTTCTGTTATAAAAGTTTACAAATAAATTGTTCTTCATAAATTTAGGCAGACATGTATTCTGCTACATGTCTTTGGTGAAAATATCCCAAATTAGTAGTTATGATTTAGAGTGTAGGGAAGTTATAGAGTTCACAAACTATGGTATAGATCTGAATATTGATCAATCCTGAAGTACTGACAGCCAATCTAATTTCTTGAGGTCCAAGAATGTCAGAACAGTACAGATATCCCCCAAATGACCCCTTTTTGCAGAGTAGACAGTCCGACGTACTTCATAAGAGGCATGGCGAGTTTTTTTTCATATTTCACTATGAGCAAAGTAGTACAATGTTCCCATAGTAACATTGTACTACTTTGGGGAAGTGATCAGTAATTTTTTTTTTTCCCCCACACAATTTGCTTATGGCAAAGAATTACTTTGCTATAAGCAAGCATTTACCTGAATGACATAGATTCATTCAGGGTTTTAAGTTGTTTTTTGTGCTTAGCTGTGATTTGGCCACAGCTAATCACATGACACAGCTGGGCTGTGATTGGCCCAGCTTGTGCATGTGATCGCTATGACCATTCACAGCTAGACACACTAGTATACAATGGATGGCATGAATGAAGCCATCCATTGTATACAACTGTCATGTGACCTACTGTGATTGGTCACAGCAGGTCACATGGTACTGGCAACAGGGCCGGTACTCAGATCTGTCATCGGCCGTGTCCAAGGTGCACAGCCGGTGATAGATTGCGCCGCTGCGCGGCTCTGCAGGCACGTAAACTGCGCATGCCCGAAAGGATGCCCTATGGCATCCACCCGGAAAGGTAGGGGTTTTTGCCATAGGCTGGGCGGGAAGAGGTTAAACCACTGGGTTTTTTTTTTTTTGCTAAACAATAAAAACAAAAATTGTGGGGGAGATGGAGTGATAGCATTTTATATTGAAGAAAAAAAAAAAAAAGTATTCTCAGGGGTGTGGAATTTTTTGAAAAAGCCACTTGTCCAGCGACTAAATTGGGGTTCCAATCAACTTCTATTATGACAATCTACTTGTCCAGATAAAAATAAGAAAAAACATTTGAACCAAAACCGTATTTAAATCTGAAGGTGCTTTTAGGATTATGTGGGACTTTTAAAACAAAAAAGGGGCTTTATGGCGACTTGCACATTTAATATTTTTAACATTACGCTGTTCATCTCCTCCTCCCCGCCTGTCTGCAGCACCGCACCCAGGGACTAGCAGGGAGGCAAGAGAACTTGCAGTGTAACGAGCATCGATCGGGTGTTCCTCAGGAAAGGGCAGTGTCGGGCTTATCCTTTATCCCGTTCACTGCCAGAGCCATTTTTGCATTTCCTGCACAAATGTAAAAAATAATTTTAGGTTTGAAGATTACGCAAAACATTTCCTTAAAGCAGACACCCTAGAGAATAACATAGTGGTAGTTTGAATTTAATGTCACATGATATTACTGCACATTTTCAGTAAAAAATGCACTTGATCATTTTAGGGCAAAAAAAAAAAAAAATAAAAATAAAAAATAAATTACCCTATTTTTTGTAAAATATGAGGTTGAACCAAGTAAATAGATATCCATCATGTCAAACCTTAAATTAGAATGTGCTCGTGAAATGGCGACTGACTTCAGTACCCTATATTTTCTAAAGGCAATACTTTTTCAAGACCCTTATAGGTCATCAGTATAGTGTTACGGAGGATGTCTCGTACTAGAATTATTGCTCATTCTGGCGTGTGCGGCGATATGCAATATGTGTATTGCAAACTACGTTTTCATGCATAGACGCCCCAGAGCGTGCTTTTATGTACGCATGTGCTTTTGTGTAACCAACTTTTTACAATCAAAAACAAGAAAAAAATTTTTGCTCAATTTTGCCATCACATAGGGGACAAAGTCCCCTATGTGATGATTTTTGGTGACAGGTTCTCTTTATTGAGACATTAAAGATCTAAAAGACCCTGCATGTCTCCCCTGTACTCCACTGAATAATGCAGTGCACATCGTACCGCATTACATTCTTTCCTGGCCTCTATGGCAAGAAAAAAATCTGTCAACGGGGACCCGGAAGTGGCATCATAACGTCACTTCCGAGTCTGGAGAAGGGGAGGGGAGGAGATATGTCTGCTCTCCACCCTCCCCTCTTGCAGACAGCGGTGAACCGGTCCCGGGCCAGCAGATGAGCAAGCGAAGCCTTCACAAGAGGGGAGGTTCACATGGGAAGGAAGAGGCAGGCACTGTGGGCTGCGTAGAAGCAATCGGGCAGCAGCGCAGTCGCCTGAATGCTTCCACCCAACAGGTGAGCCCTGCTGCTTGTCCACAGCAGGGCTAAAAGGTAAAAAAAAAAAAAAAACAAAACAAAAAAAAAAAAATTACCTGCCCAGTGCCCAGAACTATATGTCCGTGGTTTCGGGCGATACAAATTCAACATCCCTGTATACTGTTAAATTTCTTTGTTGTTTGTGTGATTTGGGTTACTTTCACCAAACAGAGACAGATGTATTACCCATCACACACATTGCTCAGCATAAGCGAGTGCACCCAAACAGATTTGTCAGAAAACCTTTCCTTTCCTTTCAGAATCAATATTTTCTATGGTACACTATACTACAAAATACTACCACAAATGCGGGCCATTGATTCCAAACAAAATTTGTTAATTTGTACACACAGGTATTTCCTAACAAATGAATTCAAGACCATGCTGCATAAAATGAATACATCCCAATGAAAGTCTTAGGAAAAAAAAGATTCAGGTGAGTCTAATTATTAAACAGGTGACAGGCAGACAGTTGATTATAAAAGGGCGTTAACCACTTGGCCGCCACCCTATAGCAGAAACACTTCTACAAGGTGGTAGGGGTGTGCAAAATCAGGTATATATACGCGATTTTGCATGTCCGGGAAGGGGGCGCGTGCACCGTACCTGCACCGCCTTTCGCGGCCTCGGCTGTAAATCACCGGGTCCCAGCCGGTGATTACTCGCTGTTATCTGGTCACTGTCAATTAATACCGACAGGGGGGAAGAACTGTATGTACACAAAGTTCTCTCCCCTATCGGCTCCAGCACACTGCTTACAGTGGAAAGCACTGACACAACCCCGTAGTAACACACACTTAACCCTTTGATCACTCCAGATGGTAACCCCTTCCTGCCCAATGTCAGTAGTACAGTGTCAGTGCTTTTTACTAGCACTGATCACTGTATTAGCGTCACAGGGCATGTCAGTGACACCAAGTCAGTTACCCCCAGTGCCAGAATGCCCGCCACAGTCCCGCTTTAAGTCACTGATCGCCGCCATTACTAGTAAAAAAATAAAAATTCCAGTATTTATTATTTCGCCATTTGTAAACACTATAACTGTCACTTAAACCAATTTACACAAAGTGGGATTTTATTTTTAGCAAATACATGTTGCAAAATACATTTTGCCTTAAATTTATGACGAAATTTGTTTTTTCGACACGTGTAATAGCAAAAAGTAAAAACAAAACCCAAAAAACTAAATAGTTTCCCTTTTTGTTTAATTTTGTAAATTTTATTTTGGTGCAGAGTTGCATGACCGAGTAATTGTTAGGTAAAGTAATGCAGCGCCATAACGCAAAAAATGGCCTGGTCAGGAAGGGGGGGGCGGGGGGTAAATCCTCTGGAAGGCAAGTGATTTAAGAAAACCCTTCCCATTTCATGCCATCAGCAATGGCACCACATGGAAGAGAAGTGTGTCAAGGCCTGAGAAAGAAAATTTCTTTACACAAAAAAGGTGACAGCTACAAGATGATCAGCAAAGCTTTACTTATCAGTCAGAATACTGTAGCAAAAGTGATACAAAAATTTAACAAAGATGGAACTGCAACCATCTCACAGACGTCCAGACAGTCTACAGAAGTTATCACCTCAACAGGAGTGTCTACTGACGAGACGGGGTGAAGAAAAATTGCCATGCAAGTTCACTGCAGTTAGCCAAGTAGAAAGAAACTGGGGTAATTGTTTCCAGTGGCACAATACGGCATACACTGCAGAGGAATGGCATGCAAGCGTGTCATCCATGAAGGAAGCCTCTCCTAAAGCCCATGCACAAAAAAGCCCATCTAGAATTTGCCAGGGCCCATAATGAAAAAGAAGACTACTGGGACTCTATACTCTGAAGTGATGAGAACAAGATAAATGTATTTGAAACAGACGACATCAAAACAGTACGGCATCGCAAAGGTGAGGAGTACAAAGAAAAATGCATGATGCCTTCAGTGAAACATGGTGGTGGCAGTGTCCTTCTGTGGGGCAGCATGAGTGCTGCTGGTATCAGAGCTGCATTTCATTTGTGATATCATGAATTCACAGATGTACTGCTCTAAATTGAAAGAAGATGCTACAATCACTCTGTGCCCTTGGTTGCCGTGCATTTCTGAAGAACAGGGTGAAAGTGATTCAGTGGCCAAGTAGGTCTCCTGATCTGAACCCAATCGAACACCTATGGGGAGTTCTGAATAAACAAGTTGAGCATCACTCTCCATCCAGCATCCAGGCTCTAAAAGAGGTTGTTCTTGAAGAATGGAGGAAAAAAACCCCCAAAAAAACACAACAAAAAACAGATTTTTCAGTATGTCACCAACTTGTTCATTCCATGCCTAGAAGACTAGGTGCTGCCCTTACAAATCGTGAAGATCATACAAAATACTAGATGGGAGTAGTTTTTGTTGTGGGGTGTATTCAGCAGCTTTACTCAAATTAGTTGATGCAAAAATGATTTTGTAATCCAAGTTATATCAATCTTACTTTCACGTAATGAGCTAAATATTCTATAAAACTCACTTTTGTAAAAATTTTGGAAATTACTTTTGTGTTCAGTGAGCTAATGATTAAAATCTTACTCTTCAAAAAGGGGTGTACTCATTTCTGCTGAGCACTGGATAGCTAAGATAGCTAGAGATCAATCCTGATGTACTGACAGCCGATCTAATTTCTTAAGGCCTGAAAATGCCAGGACTGTACAAATATCCCCCAAAATTACCCCTTTTTGGAAAGTAGACAGTCCAAAGTATTTAGTAAGAGGCATGGCGAGGAATAAAAAAAAAAAAAAAAGTTGTGAAAAACAACTATTTTTTTTAACACTGCCACCAGTGCAGTTACAGCATCATAACTGGTGTGGTGGTGATCAGGGACACCTACTGGTGACAATATGTAAAAGAAAGTAAATTTTTCTTTAAATTTTTTTTTTTTTTTTAAACATTATGGTAACACTATATTGCTCTAGTTACTGTATTACTTTGCGGAGGTAATCAGGATTATTTTTTTAATTTCAATCTTAAACCAGGGGTATACAAACTTTTGAAACAAAAGGCCAGTATACTGTCCTTCGGACTTTAGGAGGGCCGGATTGGGGCCAGTGAGGTTAGAAAATGTCCTGACCCCAGCATCAGTGAGAATAACCATGGCCTCAGGGTTGATTGTCAGTAGGAGGCGGAGTGCCCCACCATTGGTATTAGTGGGAAGAATAGTATGCCATCACTGGTTTCATGGGAAGAAGTACAGCCCCATTGTTGGTCTCCGTGGAAGGTATAGTGCCCCAAGGGCTGGATAAAAGGTAGCAAAGGGCCACATCCGGCCCTCGGGCTGCAGTTTGGAGACCCTTATTAGAAACAACCATTTTTTTCAGAATGAAATCCATTCAGCATCTACTATTGTGATTAATCCCATATGACATCCTCCCAGAAGGGCGAATGTCCTGCCCGATTCTATATTAAAATGACAATGTGTAAAATACATACATACACACATATATATATATATATATATATATACACACATACATATACATACATACACATACATACACACACACACACACACACACATAAACACACACTAGCTGGCAAAGCACATAATATTACATATTTAAGTAAAAAAAAAAAAGTCAGATTTTATAGTAACAAACAAAAAAAAACCAAAACACCACACTACTCACTTTTCCCTATCTGTTTTGTAGATCCGTGCAATCTCTGGCACTAGAGGGTCATCTGGGTTTGGGTCACACAACAGTGAACAAATTGACAAAAGAACTGAAAGAAAAGTTGTGCAAGAATCAATCATAAAGTAGTAAATATTTTGTACATCATACAACCCTATTCAAATAAGAGCCGAAAGAGCTTGGAGAACAAAGATTGGGGAAACTAGGGTTTGTCCATAGCAACTTTATTTCCAAGCTTACATTTAAAAACACACAACAATTAATGTGGGGACAATATAATCCATTATCAAAATGCCAAAACTGCATCAAAATAGTAACATAATTATGTCAATATAGGACACATTTTACACTCATGACATGCTGGTCAGGAGGGTCAAAGAACATGGAAAAAAAAAAAAAAAAAAAAAACAAGGGGGGAGAGATGGGTGTAATAGTATGGTTAAGGGGAGAGTGAGAGGTGGGAGGTGGAGAGAAAGGAAAGCGGAAGAAGAAGTGTGTGCGTGCGTCCTTGTTTAGATAGTCCCAATTAGGTTTTTTTTTTTTTTTCTATACAATTCCATTCCAAGACTGGGCAAAAAGGAACATTTTTAAATCAAAGCAATTTTTATTGGTTTTGGACTATGGCAAGAGACCTTACCCTGCTGCCTTGCATTACTTGCCATTAGGGGAAATTGTGTGGTTCTAAAGCTTTGCCATTCGCTGCTCATAAATACACAACTGGTATCAAATAAAAAATATAACTGCAGTGACTATACATCAGCTTTAAGGCCTGGTTCACACCAGCTGCTGAACTGCAGCACAGCAGCTGGTGTTTAGCAGATTGGACGGTTCCTTTTAAAAACAAAAAACGTTGAGATTTCACAAGGACATCTCAAAGTTAAATTACTGGCCACAGTGTGGTTGATTTACTAAAACTGAAGCATGTCCAATCTGGTGCAGCTGTGCATCAAATTTTGCACTCTCCAGTTCTAGCAAATCAACCCCACCCAGTGAAAGGTAGTGGATTGCCTCTCACCATGCTGTGCCAATATAAAAAAAAAGTGGTGTGAACCAGACACATAGGAAATGGCATTGTGCTTTATTCATGCAGTGGGACAGTGCTGGAATATTATTTTATTATCCACCCAACACAGTCCCGCTGTATCTAAGCATAACCCAATATTAATTTTTACAGCATTTTAAAACCAAAAAGCATAGGTTTTAATATACTGCGCATCCCCAGTCATATGAGGAACCTGCAGTTTCCCAGGTAAGTCTGTGAGAAACACAACCTGCCCCTTGGTGGCACTCACTGCACTATATCTGTGATGGAAGCTATGGCTGTCAACCAGAGTGGACTTCAAACCACATCCTTGTTCAACTACTAGGAATGCACAATGGCACTACATTTCTGGTGAGAGCAGGTACTGTATTTGTCAGTACTTGCAAAAATTTTTGCAAGAAAAAAATGTGCATTATATTTTCCCTCAGCAGTCTGCAAAGCATTGCATCCGTGATCTGTGGATAATGGGTGCAATGTCAGGCTCTTTTCCCGTACCCCTGCATGGGCTTATAGTTGGAAAGCTGGAAATGTCAAAGGACTAAAAAGGACACTCATGCCAATTACCATACTGGTAGTCCAACGTAAAGTCTTGTCTGTTGTGTTGGGAAAGGCCCTGTAATTTATTTACAGATCTGAGAATGAATGACACAGCTGTGCGGGCAAGAGCCTCACACAACAGCGCCAATTTTAAATGCGACAGCAGCTGCGTGGGAGAGGAACCCTTGCTTGCTGTCACAGGAAGAGGACTCTTGGGGTGGGTGCTTAGGAACGTGTTACACTTTAATATTTTGGTGTAACATGTTACAAAAAACAAAAAAAACACACTTGAAATACAAGGAAGACTTTAGCTTTTGAATGACCCAATTTATGCAAAGCATAAAATATGCTTTGCATCTCATTCACAGGATTTCCATATTACAGCATCAATGTTTAGTTTTATTTGTAGAAAAGATTGCAGAAAGTTTATAACCTCAACATTTTCTCATTGTTTCCAAAAAAAGGCTAGTTAATAAACTGTGTACCAAGCAGGCCTAAGTCAATGACAACTCACCCTTAGAAATTGTTAAAGCTGGGGACCACTGTGATCTGAGAATATCAAGACAAATGCTGCCATTGCTGTTGATATTTGGATGGTAGATTCTTGTTGTAAACGCAACCTGCTCAGATAAATGGCAAAGATGTATGATTAAGTAGTTTAGAGCCTATTCACAATAAGTAAATGGGAGAACTGATGTAGCCCAGCTCACTGTTACAATAGAAAAACCAATGGTTTTATGACCGGAAACCACTGTCAGGAGCAATACACAGAAGCAATGCATCAGTGATACCAGATTTTTGCCGTAAAGCACAAGGCCTTAAGATAAACAAAATCAAACATAGCATTATGACCACCCACCTAATGTTGAGTAGGTCACACTTTTGCTGCCAAAAAAGCCCTGACCCATTAAGACAGACTTCAATAGACCTCTGAAGGTATGCTGTGGTATCTGGCACAAAGCCATTAGTAGCAGATCCTTTAAGTTCTGCAAGTTGTGAGGTGCAGGATACATGTATCAGACTTGTTCCCAGCACATCACACAGATGTGATGTTGAGATCTGACAATATGTAGTCCAAGGCAACACCACAAACACGTGTTCCGAAAACCATTCTTGAACCATTTTTGCAGAGTGGCAGGACACATTATCCTGCTAAAAGAGGCCACAGTCATCAGGGAATACCGTTTCCAGGAATGGGTGTACTTTGACGCTTACCACTTGCCTAAACATCGTTGCTGACAAAAATAACATCCTCATGAACTGCAGGACCCAAAGTTTCAGAGCAGAACATAACCCAAAGCTTTACACCGCATCTGCCAAAAATGTCTAAATGCTAAAGTGAAAGGGTGGAGAGAAAAAAAAAAAAAAAAAGTAGCCAGAGATTCTTTTGAATTGTATATAGAAAAGTGATTGTAAAAAAACCAAAAAAAAAAGCCTGCAAATCAAGCAATGCTTGTATTGCCTGTGTCCAAATGCCGTTTGATTTGGGAGACAAGATTCTGGAAAGATAGAATACAGATGTTTCAGCAAACTTCTCAGACTCAGGTCTGCTGATGCTTTTATCACCATGCCTTGCCAAGTATTAAATTGCACACCCTGTATAAATATTGTTCCCTTTAACACGACTGAAAAACCACTGTTGAGGACAAAAAGGAAGTTGCTGTGAACTGCCTCTCAGCATCTAAGATGTGGGAAAGGAGCTGGGTACTAGGGACAATGTAACTCACATGTACAGGACTTGTGTCATCAGTGGTTGCCTGATGGCTGAAGAATGACACCAGCCACAGAAACTTAGCTGAAGGTGGCAGGTGACTGCACTGGGTCCAGACCTGTCAGAGCACACTAACCATTAGGGCACTTGCCTGCACACTAAACCAGAGACGTTTGGTGTGCAGGCAGCTGTCCACTTTGGAGTGCAGTGAAGTGCAGCAGGATGCGGTGTGATGCGTACATCACATAGCTCCCTTTTTTCGAGAACTTTATTTGAAGTGTACAAAGTGACAATGTGGGTGATATCATGCAGCACACATGCATTTTAGCACTCCTCAAAGCTACATTGTAGTGAGGAACAGGGCACATAGAAAACAATAGATTTCTATGCTCCCTAGCCATAACTGGCATTCTTTCAGCAGAGAAAAATGCCAGTCACTGCTCTAGTGTGAATGGGGCCTGAAGAGTGCAATAATGTGCAAGCAGGCTGTGCATACTCACACATTATGGCAAGAGCAAATTTAAATGCCACCTCAATACATTTAGGGCCAGGTTACACATTTCAGTGCACTCTGTATTGAATAGCAGCATGCATCAAAATGCATATTAACAGTGATTCACTCCGTAATACACTAATGGAAAACCGCAAAAGAAAACTAAAGTTTAAAGGATAAGTTCATCTTCGAGAGATGAGCACCGGGTGTGAACGCAGTATGGGGAGAACCTCCCTGCACCAGCTATCACTTTTCGAAAAGAGCATGGCCGTGTGGGGTTCCACCCACATCATTCATCTACAGAGTTCTGTGAATGAACTACAAGTACCAACATCCAGCTTTATTAAATGTACTCTTTACTTGCAAACAAAAGTGCTTTTTTTTTTTTTAAAAACTTATCCTTTAAGTGTGAACAGGCCCTGACTCGTTCACATATAAACACTACTTGGCTATTTAATTTGTACTGTTTTTGGGGTGTACTTCCAAGTTAAAACACTAAAGCTTTCAATCAGTGGTTGGCCATAGTACTAGCCATCATCCAACAGAAGATGGAAAAAAAACAAAAAAAAAAAAAAAAAAAAGGTTAAAAAGTATCAAATGCATAATAAAAATGCCACATTCAATATACTTTTTTCATAAAAGGAATAAAGTGTTAATTGTCAAATCTGAAAGAGTGAGACTGTCAAAACATTCTTAACTGAAACAGCATAACATTGAAAAAAAAAAGCATCAGAACTAGAGGAAGTTGTAAAAATAAACTAAATTACGAAATCTACATACTTTAGGAGGTTTGAAGGGGTAGTCTGTTGGAAAATGAATGGTCAAGAAAAATACACCGCCTTGATATGGACTGTCATTCTATGAGAAGAAAAAGATAGACCAAATTAGACAAGAAAATTAAACAGGTTTTAGGTTACTGAGACAGCTCATTTAAAGTGTCACTAAACCCACAACAGTAAAAATCAGTCTGTATATGCAGTAAAAGCATACTTGTTATACTCACTGTGGAACCTAAGGGGTTAATCCTCTGCATTGTGTAAAAAGGCTGTTTGATCCTGACTTCTCTGATCCTTCCCTTCTTCCAGTGTCCCCCCCCTCTTATCTCCTGATATTGTGTGTGTACACTACACATGCTCAATTTAGTATGTATTGCTAGGGTTTTTTATTTCTTGGGAGAGTGCATGTGATCAGCACAGAGCCAATCAGCACTGTCCAGACAGAGGTCAGGGGTTCTACATCCTCCTAGAGAAAACTCCTCCTACAAGCTTTAACCTGTGCTCTGATGAACACAGATAGAAGTCACAAGACTGCTATATACAGCTGTAATGAATATTAAAATCTGTCTTTAAGTGCCACATCCCTAATATTGTGAATACAAAAAAGGACCTGAAAATGGGGACTTTTGAGGCACATCAGAATCATGATTTATTTCATATCAAACTTCAATATATAAAATAACATTCTATTTCACAACCGTACTAAAACGTGTAGAAAATGCAAAGGTTACAATATCAAGGAGCAGCAAATCTCTTTCCATGTGATCCAAAATTCTTTGTAAACATTGGGTTCATTCTTATCTGCTTGGGCCATTTTAGTTGTTTAGTTTAGGCTGTTGTGAAATAAAATATTTTATATATTGAATTTTGATACAGAATACATAAAATAAATCATGTTTTTATGATTATGTTGTGCCTCAAAAGCCCCATTTTCAGGTCTCTTTTTTTGGTATAGATTTGCTATATACTGGTGATGAGAAAAAGGTATTTACCAGTTTATATTATTTATATTTATTAAAGTAATTGCAATTCAATGTTCTGTGTAATGTGGGAGACCAAATATAGTGAATGCAAAGTCCTGGGTTTAGTAACACTAACTCCCAAAAATATTGTACGTAAACCTGTGCTTTCACCATGCAACTGAAAGGCTTAACTATAAGCCATTTCTTCCGCCTCCGACACAAGAGGCTACCTGATTCTCAAAAAACTCCACTCAATTCCATTACCCCCTAAAATTGCTCTTTCCTGGTTTCCTCCTACCCAAGTATGCTTTCAGTGTCACCTATAAAATCTATCTCCTCTTTTCGCAGGGGTGCACCAAGGCACAGAGCCTCTGAAACCTTAATGACTTTCAATATTATCCCTAATCTGGTACCATGCAAATCTCCCCACCCCTCAGCTCGCCCCTTCAGCCTCTGTGTTTCATCACTTCTTTGAAGCGGATTCCCATGTTTTCTGTAACTTTAAAGAAATCCTTTGGAACAAGTTGGCCCAAACAAACCATTTCCTTCCGTAACTGCTGAAGCAAATCTCAGTGCTATAATCGACGGTATGCTGCCTCTGCTACACAGTAGACATTGCTGTGTTCTGTGTGATAACTTCCCATTTCACGCAGGGGGGGAGAAAGACGGAGCGGCGCTGATCCATTCATAGGCTTTTGTTCTATGACTACAAAGTTTCCTCTGATGGGCTAAGGCGGAGAGGCAGGCTGATGACCTCACAAACTCTGCTGCACCCAAAAGGAAGCCTTGTATTCATAGAATACAAAGCTGTTTATGAATGGCTGAGCTCCACTCAGTCTAAAATTTTTGTTCTGCGAGATGAGAAGTTCTAGTCTCCCAGCCGAAACAGTGCTGTGTACTGCATATAACCGAGGCTACATGCAGTTCATACAGTGCCAACAGCCTCTGTAGCAGCTTTTAGAAGGAAATAGCTTGGTTCAAACTATCTAAAATTAAACAAGGAGATCAGCTTTACGATTTTATTACTTTTACAAACGCTTTTCTTGAAGTCCACTGACTGACACAGGAATTCTGAAACAGTAGGGTTATATTGCACCCTACAGGAAGTTGAGACACTGGCAAACAAAACCTCACTCCTAAGTTTTGTTAGCCAGCAGTACATAGGGCCAAACACAAAAGGGGGAGGGACCCTTGTCCCTCAATAGACTTTATGAAAGTACAATTCTCTGTGTATTAAAGGGGCACCAGAATTAACAGTATGTCTAAAAGCGGTCCAACTGAGGGTAAACCTCATGTTTTAGTAAAGTACAGGTCTTGTATTATATAGGTTATATGTTGCCATCTCAGATGATTGTACAGTAAAAGGACTTCTTAGACCATGGGACATACCCAAGCAATAAATTGAGGTGTGTGCAACATAGCCAAAACAGAACTGCCAACAGGCCAACAAGAAACAAATCTTTAAAAAGAGAAGTATGGCCACAGCTATTTTGGATATAGTTCTCCTGGGGATCACAGCTGACGTCACTCATCCAGGCCCTGGATCAATCCCAACTGGACCGGTAGCCAGCTCAGCCTCTCAGCAAGCTGCTGCGAGAGTGAGCCAGCTGCTTGCACCCTTTCCACAGCCTGGTGCTCCAGTGAGCACTGGAGGAGCAGAGCGTCGGCGACTGTCACTGAAGACTTAGAACTGAGCGGTTATTGGTTTATGATAAGTCAGTTCTCAGTCTTGAATCTGTGGGGGACAGATGCAGCATCAAATCAATGCTGCATCCACAGATGTATAGAATTTTTTTTTTTTTTTTTTTTTTTAAATGCATACTTCTAAGAATCAGACCGAAACACACTTGTATGCGTCGGCTGCAACGTGCTTCAAGCCATCTATGAACAGAGGACTGACCACATACATCTGGAAGAACTGTGAAAATGGAGAACCAGGTGGCAGCCTTGCATATTTGAGAAGTCGATGCCTGACAGGGAGACCAACAGCCCTGGTGGAATGGGCTCCAATAGGGAAAGGAGTAACTGTTCCCTAATGGCGTATGCCCTGTAAATGAGAAGCATGATCCAGCTAGCAATGGTTGAAGAAAAAGCAGGCTCAAGAGAAGACAAGGAAGAACTTGCAAAGAAAGGCTCTGACTTTCAGATAGACCCTGAAAGCCATGAGCACATAGAGGTAATGCAGAGAAGTTTCCTTATGTCATGGTGTAGAACAAAAAGGGAAGAACAAATGTCCACAATGGAGTGGAGACCACCTTCAGTAGGAAGGTCCTTGTGAAAAACCATAAAGAGTTGCCAACTGAAAAACATGCCTAACAGATGTAACAGCTACCAGACAGGCAACATTACAAGCGAGATCTTCCAATGTAAAATCTGACTGCATCAAAGAGGTCCCTGGATCTAAGCCTGGTGCACTCCAATTCAAAGGTGACATAAGAGATTGAACTGGGGGAGAATCATGAGCAACTCCCTGAAGAAAGTCTTCAGGAATTGCAAAGTCTTGAGGGTATTCTGGGACAGATGCTGGCCAAGACCAGACTAAAGAAAGGCAAAAATAGGAGTGTTCAACTATTCCTTGGTCTTGCACCAGCAAAAGTAATTCTTCCATGTGCAATGATAAATCTTACAGGTGGAGAATTTTCTTGGTCACAGTACGGTGAGAAAAACAGTCAATTACCTCTATATTTTAGACTTGAGTTTCAACAGCCATGCTGTTAAAGCCAGTGACTGAGAAGCAGGATGAGAAATTGTACCTTGGGCCTGAAGGTCTGGTCTGTCTGGAATAAGGCTAATCCACAAGAAGTCAAGAGTACGTCTGTGTGCCATATTGTTCTGGGCCGATTTGGTGCAATGGGAAATTGTTGGGTGCAGAGATTAATCCCCAGGGAGTTAATGGCTTAGGAAGCCCACCTGCCACTCCAAGAATGTGGACGGCCAAAAGAGCTGGAATGTGAATTTATGCCCAGGAGTGTATGAGACTTTTTTTCCCTCTTAGGGAAACCTAGTTTCTGGTGCTCTCTTGATAGGTTATGTAGACTGGTGTGGCACTGTCCAACTGCGGCCTGACTGGGAGACCTTGCAGAAGGGTGTTGTAGGCACAAATCTGATGGCTCTCCGTTACAGGATGTTGAAAGTTTCAACTTTTGTTGGTACCAGGAGCCCTGGACAGTCAGGGCTGAAAGGCTGGCATATGATATTATCAATCTCCAAGTAATGTGAGGGAAACACTCTTTCAAGTCCAGGGTAGGAGTGGAGATACACCAAGTGAGGAAGCGATGTGGCTGGCTGGACACAAGCGTAGTGCAATCCAAAGGTTGGATTGGCTTTTATTTGGTCAGGTTAGATTGAAGAGGTCTGGCGTGAAACTGGCTGAAAGGGAACTGCCTTGAAGGAGCCTACCCTTAAGCCCCAAATCTTCATGCAGAAGAAAACTCAGTGGTGCCATTTTGACCTGAGGGCCTTGTGCAAGACCTTGGTAAAGGAGATTTCTCTTGGGGAAGGAAAATTATGAGTTGGGCTGTGGAAGATTGCAGGACGTTGCAAGGGCTGAACAACCTTTCAGTGTATGGTTATACATGTAATCTGTACATGAATGCCCTGGGTTCGCAAAAGAGCCAGAAGTAGGGCAAGCACTTTTGTGAACACTTGGGATGCAGACGTGAGCACAAGTGGTAGAGCTACAAACTGGAAAGGTCGGCATCCAACAGCAAACACAGAAAGTGTTGATGTGAGGCATCAACCAGGATGTGTAGATATGTCTACTCATGCCAGAAATTCCCCAGCAGAGCAGAAAGCCAGCAGGGGACAGATGCAGCATTGGACCGATCTGCCTTAAGTATAACTAGGAAAAAAAAACAAATACTTCTCTTAAGTCTAGCACTGGGAGGATGCCCACATTTGGTTGTGGTAATAAACAGGTCTGACTTTAAACAATTTTTCTAAAGCAACTTGTACAACCACTCCTTATACCTGAAATTCGTGAAAGGTGGTCATTAAATATGCATTTTGATTTGAAGCTGGTAGACTGGAAAGCAAAAATGTGAAGATGGAGCAGAGACAGAAGCTATTTTGTATCCCTTTGGATCCAATCTGATTTAAGAGGTCTTGCATCAAAAAATGGCAACAGATGCCCAACCCCTAGAAGTGGGGGTGCCCCTACACTGAGTAGGACTTCCAGAAAGACTTGATGGACTTGGACAACCAGGGATTGTGACAAAAGGAGGTACCAAGTCTTTGGAATTACACCACTGGAGAGTGTGAAATGAAGTCTTTCGTTGAGAGAAGTAGTAGCCATAGCAGTAAGACAAGTTCAAGTTCTCTATTTGTATGTCATGCCCAGTTAGCAACAGTTTGGCAATTCAACATAGCAGCAATAGTCATGGCAACAGACATTGGCACCCCTGCATTTCTGTCCGATGCACCACTTCACCCAAGAAAATTGTTGCACTTACAAACGTTTAGGCATTCTCATGTTTATTTTGTTCGTATTGGTATGACAAAAAAAAGTTGAGAAACAAAAAGCCAAATCTGACACATTCTATGCAAAACTCCAAAAATGGACTGGACAAAATTATTGGAACCCTCAATTTAATATTTGCCTCATGCCAGGAATAATCCTAGACCCTGACCTCTCTTTCGAGCCCCACATCCAATCACTGGCTAAATCCTGAAGCCTCAACCTCCGAAACATTTCCAAAAACCGCCTGACACCACAAAAAAAAAAAAAAAAAAAAAATTATCCACGCCTTGGTTATATCCTGCCTTAAATACTGCAACTCCCTCCTCACTGGCCTACCGTTACACAGGCTGTCCCCCTTCAGTCTACTATGAATGCTGCTGCTAGATATATACACCTTACTAAACTATCAGCAAAAACGATCAGTAACTGCTGCCCCTCTCTGCCAATCACCGGCTTCCACTAACCCAAAGTATAAAATTCAAAATATTAAGCACAACATAAAGCCATCCACAACACTGCCCCTAGCTACAATCCCCAACCTCATCCACAGATTATCTAAATTGCCCGCTCCTGCTCTCTAGCTCTCTCGTCACCTCCTCCCATGTTCGCCTCCAGGACTTTAAGAGCCTCTGCCATCTTCTGGAACTCCCTACTCCAGTATGTAGGGTCAGCCCCCACCCTGCCTGCCTTAAGGCGATCTTTTAAAACTCACTTATTCAGGGAAGTCTACCCCACCTCCACCTAAGAACTATAATTGAGCCACCTCCATCAGATCATCCACTGCAGCAATCACCTTTTGTATCACCTCCCCCTTCCTTTAGATTGTAAGCTCCACAAGCAGGACCCTAGTATTCCTTCTGTAGTGAAAAGTATTGTAATTGTATGGTGTTTTGATATTGTAAAGCGTTGCTGTTGGCACTATATAAATCCTGAATAATAATATTTGATAGCACACCCCTTGGAAAAAAATAACTGAAATCAATCACTTCCTGCAACCAGCAATGTGTTTCTTACACCTTTCTACTGGAATTTTGGACCATTCTTTCGCCAACTGTTCCAGGTCTCTCAGATTGGAAGGGTTCCTTTTCCCTACTATTGTTTTGAGATCTCTCCACAGGTACTCTATGGGATTGAGATCTGGACTTGCTGCTGGCTCTCCAATGCTTTCTCTGAAACCATTTCTGGGTGCTTTTTGCCACGTTGTTTGGGTAATTGCCCTGCTGTACAACCCATGATGTCCGATGTAGACTCAACTTTCGGACACTGGGCCCTACATTGAACCCCAGAATTCTTTGATCGTCTTCAGATTTCATAATGCCATGTGCACGGTGAAGACATTCAGTGCCTGAAGCAGCAAAGATACCCCAAAACAGTGAAAGCGCGAAACCTGGAAGAAGGCAGCGAAGTACCCGTACGCCACTTTGCTTACAGCGGTCTCCTGTCCACAGTACATTGCGGGCAGTAGTGTAAACAAATCAATTTGGACTCTCTTGTGGAACAGCCAACATGTTTTGGGGATCAGAAATTTTAAACTTCCTGTGAATGTTATATCTTGCCATACAGGACACAAGCAAAGGATTCCAAGACCCTGAGTTATATTAACTCATTGTCAGGTGATTGCACACAGGCAAAGGGGCTCCTCTCCCATTAGCCTACCCGCCTCCGCAAGTCCTCCGTTTTGTGGTAAGAAACGTAAATGAAGGAATTTAAGGCGCTTGTGCTCCAAGTTGTGGAATTTAGAGTCAAGTCAAATTTCCTCTCATACTAGTCCTACAGTACAGGATGCAGGTAAAGTATCCATATCCCAAGACAATGAATGAGAAGGGTAGGCAACATTTACGCAAGCAGGCCTGTTGGCACGGTTCTAACAAGGGTCAAAAGACCCAAATTCAGAGTTCAGCTGCAAGAAGCTGGCGGCCAAAAGCTTAATCCACAGAACACTTCCTTGTTAATGTGAAGGATGAGAAAAGGCTCCTTACAATAGAGCTGCCAACTCAGACGTGTCTCACAAACTTGAAAGCAACCAAAAAGGCCACTTTGCAGGTGAAGTCATCTAAGGGAATATCACTGATGTATTTAAAGAGTGATTTCTGCAAAACAAAGAGAACCAAAACAGATGATATCAAGGAAACACAAGGGGGGGGTTTGATGTAAGCTTAGCCTCGATAAGGGTTTTTGTTTTTGTTTTTTTTAAGTGCAAACTAAGCCAGCTCTCGATGTTTCAGGTTTACCCAATAAGTCTTTAGAGCAAGGTCACACTAGAGACTGCTCTGGACACACACTGCAGCCAAATCTTAAATACATAAAGTCTGTAAAGCGCAAGGTTAAATTTCAGGCTGGACTAGCAAAACCAAACTTCCAGCACAGCTGAGGAAAAAGACACCTAATCTGGTAGGACACCAGCAAAACATTGAGGCAGGGATTTCAAAAGGGGCATGCTTCAACTTAGTTTACCAGTAGACCAACCCCCTGGCACTTAACTATCAGAATTCCTGAATTCTCGTGTCCCTCAAAAGACAAAGAAACTCCCTTTTACCCAATTTACTTTTCCTAAACTTTATTACAGAATTTGGTCAACATTTTAGGGGTTCAATATCCATTCAGGCATTTTTCTCTTACGTACAAACTTTATTAGCTTGTGCATGAAAAAAATATATTACACAAGTGTAGCACACTGACTGTGCGCAGACAAAAAAAAAGTCAAATAACCACTCTATGGTTTACATTGTCACTTGTAATTTACCCAACTTTGAACATATTTCATAAAATGCAAGAATTTTGAGAACTTGGTCATTTTCAATCCTTCAAACATGTAATACTCACGGGTCCCATAATTGTTGCTTGCCAGTGAAACACTGCGGGAAGAAAAAAAAAAAAAAAACAAACAAACATACAAGCATGTTAGAAAACAAAACATGGTAACCACAAGTTAACAAATGCATAAAAGAGTTTAAATTAAATAAATAAATCACAGATTACAACACTCACAAGTTTACCTCTTCCAGTACAGGATTAAAGCAGAGTTCAACTCACCCTGTCAAAAAATAAAAGTCAGCAGCTACAAAAACTGTAGCTGCTGACTTTTAAAAAAACAGCCACTTACCTGTCCCGCGGTGTGTCCATTGCAGCCCGTTTCACTGGCCGTCCTGTGTTCCAGGCGCCAGAATCTTGCGGCTTCACAGCCAGGTACCCACTGCTCATGTGCAAGTAGCATTGCCCTTCATGAATGGTCCTGTAGTCTTCTGGGACCTGTCATGTGTCCCAAAAGACTACAGGGAGGGAGGACACCTTCCACTTCCGGTCGCCTAAGCGATCGGACCAGAAGTGGGAGCAGGCACCTGTCAAATTCGGGTACCCGCTCCCCCTCCCCAAAGGTTCCAATCCTTAATGGGGAGCAATCCTTAAAGCTGAACTTCCCCTTTTGGGTGGAGCTCCGCTTTAACATTCTCTACACCCAAGGAAGTGGGCCTTCTTCCATGATGCTGCATATAGACGCACCTGTGTTTATGCTAAGGGAACTTAACAGCACGCCCTATGCATGGAGGCTGAGCTTACAGTGAAAGTTTAGAGTCTCATACTAATTACTGGGAACCGGGAGTATAGTATCCAGTCACATGATCCCTGTAATAGCTTTTGATCACTAAGAATTTCCTATAAATTCCATATACGAGTACAGTACAGAACACAGGCTGAATATTTATCAACCCTGGGTTATAGGTTACGTGGCCACCTCCAGTTGATTAGACCCAGGGAAGGTTTGAGGACACCTTGATAATCCTACCACAAGCAGTTAGTCCTCAGGTTTATAACAAGCAATTCAGAGTAAACCAGGAATAGGGGAGGGTGGCCTGTACGTCACATTAAGATTAGGAAATTACAGACAAGTCAAATTCCTCATATCTTAAAAGCGCAAGAGGAGTTTTGTCCTTTGGACAGTAAGCTCTGGCAATACGTTTTATCCATCTAATGATTGTGGCGTGGAAGCAGGATGCCCCTTGCAAGGTCCTGAGGGGGACGAACACAGAGTCTGTGTTCCTTAAGGAAGCGGTTGCTTTGAGGTAGACTGATGGCTCTAAGCACAGGCAGTGGAGGACAATATCCTTGCTTTGGAGCAGGGCACAAAGTGGGAGGAAACAGGTCTTCACCGAGATGGAAGAGTGATATCACATTAGGAAGTAAGGATGGTCTTGGGCTACATACTATCTTGTCCTTGCAAAGCATGAACAATGGTTTATTAACAGAGCTGCAACACAAACATCTGACAGATGTGATAGCAACCAAGAAGGCCACTGTGTAGAAGAGATTTAAAGGGATTTCCTTGATGGGATCAAAGGTGCCTGGGCACCCTGGTAGAAAAAAGGCTTACCTAAGCCACCCCCATTAATATATAGCCCCTACGGATACAATAAAATATAAACAATCCCTTCAGCAGTCTTTTGTTGCCCAGGGATGCACAAATCCTATTCCCTAATGACCAGGATGACATGCAGTGGGGGTTTATTTACATTTAGCCCTGCTGTGGTTAAGCAGCAGGGTTTACTTTTTCCAGGCGGTGATTCTAGTTTCAGTAAAAGCGATCAGAGTAGCCGATTAACCACTGGACTGCTTTTAGAAGTAGCGGGAGGGGTCATCCTATGGCCGCTTGCTGGTGTTTCTCATGCTTACTGTTCTCACTGGCGAGTCCAGGAAACAATCCGGCAGTTCACGAGGCTGGCCATAGATGTGAGGAGAGACCAGATAGTCTCTGATCACTTCTAAGATCTAGGAGGCTGGCAGCGAAATCATGGTTTTGGATGGGTGCATCTGGTTAAGGGCGGATGTAAACAAATCGGCTCAAATTTTTTATTTTGTTTTGATGCTTTCCAGGGTAGAGAGATTTCAAACCCCAGATCTCTCCATAAAGAGGACCTGTTGTGTTTTAACATTATCACAAGGGATGTTTAAATTTCTTAATAGAAGTGATCAAAAGTAAAGAAAAATTAAAAGCGACAGCCTGCAGAGGCGAACGCATTCACAGGTAGAGTACGAATTTTACCCTATTACAAAGGGGTTAATTAAAAAGGTTAGACTATGCCATTACCCAAAAAATCCCAGTTTCTCAAGCAATGTTCATGGTACACAACAGGATATTTAAAATGTCAGTCCACACATGAGTATGGCAGGACGAGTCAGTTCCTGAATTTTCAGGGAGCATTCACCCTCTAGGCAATTAGATTGGACAGCCCCAATGGGGGTTCCTGCAATTAGCTGCGACAGCCCCACTGAAAGCAATGAGAGGCTGCAACAGCAAACTGCACCCACTTACACGTTGACATTCTCCCTGTGCGTCACACACACACACACACACACACACACACACACACACACACCTTTGCCCATCAATTGCACTTCAAGTGAAACGAATGAGGGCTGTGCAATGAGGTGCCTTAGCCTCTATCCATTTATAATGCAGCTTCACAAGCTACAGCAGACATTTTGAAGCTAAAATTTGCACAAATTACTTCCCTTACACATTCCCAAGTAGTGGCAAGTTTTGTTTAACCTTAAAAAAAGGATAAATTAATGTTGCGGCATCTCATTTCTTGAGCCTCAAAAATGTCAGGACAGTATAAATATCTCCTAAATTACCCCTTTTTTGGAAAGTAGACAGCCCAAGGTATTTACTAAGACACATGGCGAGTTTTTTGAAGTTGTAATTTTTTGGAAAATACATTTTTTCCCCCCCCCCCAACTGTAGGTAAAAAAATATTTGAATTTAGAACTTGCACTAGAAGTGCAAACGAGGAGCAATAATTATTACAAATAAAAACATACAAATTCTTAAACAAAGGCTATGTTTTAGATCTGGTGTGTAGGGGTGCAGAGAATGACATGCAACATTTCAGATTTATTTTTTTTATTTTTTTTTTAAAAACAGAAATTTCCAACAATCTAGGGAATTAGGCAAGCTTTCCACATAATTAGAATGGTTCCACAAACTGCTGGGAGTGAAGTACACAACATTACCTAAGCAGATAGACCTGTTTCAGGTCTAACTGCGTCACCCATGCCAGTTTCTATTTCATAATGAATTAGAAACCAGTGGAGTGTCTGTACCCAAGACCCCTAATGTCACCTATGAACCAGGCTGAAGCCGCTGAAACACAGATCATGCTGCACCAGCCTCTTCTCCAATCACAGCAGATGGATTGATCACAGCCCAAAACCTGAAGTGACAAAAAAACTCGTTTGCAGCTTCATTAACCAAAAAGTGGGATTAGGGAATGGATATCAGCCAATCTCTCTTCCCATGCCATTCCGCAGAAGGAATAGCATCCCAGGCCCACACAAGTGGTCAGGTGGATCTACAGCAATCCAGATCAATTGCACCTTGCCTGTGTCAATTTGTTTCCATTTCTGCCTCTAGCAACCTGTACACAAGCTTAAGTTTTCCAGGAAAGAATACATGTAAAAGCTTACTGTCATCTCCAACTGGGCCTGCAGAACATTGTGCTGGAGGATCACGAGCCAAATCGTTCAGTTCCTAGGGGAAGGGGGAAAAAAAAGCCTACTTTTAATGAACTTTCAATATAACCAACAAGGAGAAAAAAAGCCAATGCATAAAAGGTTTACATTTATACACAACATATTAAAGTAGCTCTAAAGCCAAAATGTTTTAACCTCAAGGCATTCCCTACATGGGAGGTTAAAAAAAAAAAAAGTTATGGCTGTCCTTTCCATGCCCTCTGTGAAGGGGAACAGAACTGCATCTCTTCTCCCCTCTCTTACTCTTCAAACAGGATGAGCAGCAGCAAGAGCCATTGGCCAAGATTGCCAGTGGGGGACCCCAGAAGAGGAGGGTCGGGGCCACTCTGTGCAATACCAAAAACAAGGAGAATAGAACATGTTTATTTTTAAAATTTGACTTCAATGGACAAATTTGTTGACTACACAAAAGTTTGGTGGCCAGGATAACCTGAACAGACCCGAGTGCCCACCATATTACATTGTAAGCAGGTGGATACAGTGGCGGTTAGAACACAGAGCAACCTGTTTTTAGTGCCAAGTGTGAACTTCACCTTACAGGGAATGTATTGATCAGCAATAAACACAAACAGGGAGCACATTAAAAAACACCCTTTAGGATTTCAACGAAAAGGTGGAAAGTAAAAATATGAAAAATATCTCTACCCAGAAGAACTGCCTTTCCAAAGAGCAGTTAATTCCTAGACGCAAATGCTTCAGTTCAGGGGAAGGTTGGCTTCAACACCCTTGCTAAGGTCCTTGTTGTACCAGTTATAGAAATGTAGACAAACATTCCCTGCCCAATTCACATCACTTTGCCATTAAGAGTGCAATTTTTATAAATTCTTCAGTTAAAAAAAAAAATAATCGTGCGCATACTTTCTCTTAGGGTAACAATAAGGTCTCATTGGGAATGAGTTTCTGTGGTAAAACTTGTCTGACCTGAATGACACTGCCACTAGAATGCTCTCTTGCCTCAGATGACAAGTGTTAAAAAAAATGTAAACCCAACATTTCATATTCCTTATATGCCTGCTGTACCATGTACTTGTATGAAAAAGTACCCTGTTCTCTGTATGCTTTCCTTTGGGTGAAATCTCTGTTCTGTCAGTCCCTCTGCTTTCCTATTAAGAAAGGACAAAACTAGGCAGGACAGCAAAACATGGTCCATTTTCTAGCTGTGCTTAGAACTCTGCCTGTTTTCCTCCAACGGTCAGACTTCTGTTCACCCCCCCCCCAACCCCCTCTGCAGAGCCATTCACTGGGAAGATCATTGTGCTGCTCTTTCTCCTCCCCTAGCTCATGCAGCTGAGAACAGAGGGTATATGTGTTCACTATAAAAAAGGGGGGGAAAAGTATTTATGTTTTTATCTATACACAAATGTTTTGCTTTTCATTTCTGTTTTAAACTGAATGTTTTACAAGGTGAGGGCTTACATATACTTTAAAAAGTACAAGTGTACCTCCACAAGCATATATTTTCCAATTCCTCCATGAACCATCTTATAAATCCTGAACCCCAACTGCTAACCTTAATAGGGACGACAGCCACAGGCTGTTCAAAATCTTCACACCCACCAGCCAAAAACTCCATCAAAAGCTTGCCTGCACAGTCAGCTGCATAGGACCATCTTCAGTCTCACGAAATAGTCCTAAATAATTTTATGAGAACTCATGATGCAGGCAACACCAGCAGAGGAATTTCAACCGGAGGATGTAAATACTGAAAAATACCTGAGGTAAAACAAGTGACCTGCTTGGGACAGAGATGGGAAATTTGCCTTCTGTTAGTTTTAAAGGGTTACTAAACCCACAACAGTAAAATCAGTCTGTGTATGCAGTAAAGCATGCTTGATAAACTTTCATTCGAAGCTGAACAAAAAATTTAATCACCCCACTGGCAGAGAAAGAGGGGAGCAGCGTCCCGAGTCAAAACAGAGACATGCTATATGTGAGATGGGGTAGGCGCCACTCAAGCCACACCCTCTTGAGTTTCACCCCGCCCATCAGAAGCTTTGTCGCAGAGGCCTCTGACGGGCAGGGTGAACCGCATCAGTGGGCGTGGGCGGAGTGACGGCTGAAGCCAGCTAGAGCTTACATAGCTTTCCATTTGACTGCTGGGGGATCGGTAGAATGGCATCAACCCCTCCTCACATGCTTGATATACTCAAATAAAATTAATAGTACTCGTGAGCCAAAATGTGATATTCTCCCTGTGCAATAAACTTATAATATAAAATAAAAAATAAAACTATTACATAAAATTGTGGTGCATCAACAAGCACACTCATTATCTGTGTAAAAATCAAAATATCAAAAAATGTATTTAAATGTGTCGTGCTCCACAATATAAATAATATCAATCATGAACATGTGACTTTAAATAATGCTATCGTGAATAAACCTTGTGCTTCAAACAGTGCAATATCTTGTGCATTCCAATATATAAATAACGATAAATATATGATCAAAAATTGATATAAAGTCCTCTTTGTGCTTTAGATCTTGCCAGTGCCAATTGATGTGCCGTGCCACACTCCCAGTGGTCAAGAAATAGATGTACGCTCACCTTACTAATTAGCCAGACTAAGTGGCTAATACCGCTTTTGTCCCATCAGGACCAAGTAGTGATCTCCATGCTGAGTACTTATTTCCTTATACGAATGGATAGGCTTGTGCTACCAATTTTCTGCCACCAGGGGTCTCCCTCACTCACTATCCACACAGCCTTAGTGGATGGATGGGGTAAACCTGTGTATTACTTCCTCCTCCCGGTATAGTGGGATATCATAGAAAAAAGGAGCAACAATAGTGCCTTATCCTTTTAAGGTTCAAGTGCTTTTATTAAGCAAAAGTAGCGCACTCACACTTTCCAGTGTCGATATCATACAGATGAACTTGTGCCCAGATCCTCAGTTTGTACTTGCGGCTCGTTCCCACCAGAGGGAGGGGCTCTGACGTCACGACGCTGAAGTGAACGAGCCACAAGTACAAACTGAGGATCTGGGCACAAGTTCATCTGTATAATATCGACACTGGAAAAGTGTGAGTGTGCTACTTTTGTTTAATAAAAGCACTTGAACCTTAAAAGGATAAGGCACTATTGTTGCTCCTTTTTTCTATGATATCCACACTATACCGGGAGGAGGAAGTAATACACAGGTTTACCCCATCCATCCACTGAGGCTCAGTGTGGATAGTGAGGGAGACCCCTGGTGGCAGAAAATTGGTAGCACAAGCCTATCCAATTGTATAAGGAAATAAGTACCATATTTTTCGCTCCATAAGACGCACTTTTTTCCCCCAAAAAAAGGGGGGAAAATGTCAGTGCGTCTTATGGAGCGAATATGGAGCGGGCGGTCCGGTATTTCCACTGCCGCCGTGTCAGAATACCGGGCCGGCCGCTCAGCTCTACAGCGGGACCTTACAGAGATGACTGCTGACCTTTGGGGAGGAGGGGGAGCGGGTACCTGAATTTGACAGGTACCCACTCCCACTTCCGTGGAGTTGTTCTTTCATCTTACCCGTTCCTCTATCCAGCGGCGCGGTCTTCCCGGCTTCTGTAGTGTGGGCATGACAGCCAGGTGCCAAGTGCGCATGCGCAAGAAGCGGTGCTTTTTGTGAATGGTAAGGCGGCACCTGGGACACATGACAGATCCCAGAAGCCGCCGGACCAATCACAAAGCGCAAGTGCTTCTTGCTCATGCGCACTGGGCACCCGGCTGTCATGCCGAGCGCCATTACAGAAGCCGGGAAGAGAGCACACGGCTGGATAGAGGAACAGGTAATAGCAAAGAACAACTCGGAAGTGTGAGCGGGTACCCGTCAAATTCAGGTACCCGCTCCCCCCCCCCCCCCTCCCCAAAGGTCAGCAGTCATCCCCTTTGCTGTCCGCAGTCTCTGGTCATCCCCGTGCTGTGTCCGCAGTCTCTGGTCATCCCCGTGCTGTGTCCGCAGTCTCTGGTCATCCCCGTGCTGTGTCCGCAGTCTCTGGTCATCCCCGTGCTGTGTCCGCAGTCTCTGGTCATCCCCGTGCTGTGTCCGCAGTCTCTGGTCATCCCTGTACTGTGTCCGCAGTCTCTGGTCATCCCTGTACTGTGTCCGCAGTCTCTTTATATCAATTTTTGATCATATATTTATCGTTATTTACAGTGGGGCAAAAAAGTATTTAGTCAGCCACCAATTGCGCAAGTTCTCCCACTTAAAAAGATGAGAGGCCTGTAATTGGCATCATAGGTAGACCTCAACTATGAGAGACAAAATGAGAAAACAAATCCAGACAATCACATTGGCTGATTTGGAAAGAATTTATTTGCAAATTATGGTGGAATATAAGTATTTGGTCACCTACAAACAAGCATGATTTCTGGCTCTCACAGACCTGTACCTTCTTCTTTAAGAGGCTCCTCTGTCCTGCACTCATTACCTGTATCAATGGCACCTGTTTGAACTTGTTATCAGTATAAAAGACACCTGTCCACAACCTTAAACAGTCACACTCCAAACTCCACTATGGTGAAGACCAAAGGACACCAAAAACAAAATTGTAGACCTGCACCAGGCTGAGAAGACTGAATCTGCAATAGGCAAGCAGCTTGGTGTGAACAAATCAACTGAGGGAGCAATAATTAGAAAATGGAAGACATACAAAACCACTGATAATCTCCCTCGATCTGGGGCTCCACGCAAATCTCACCCAGTGGGGTCAAAATGATCACAAGAACGGTGAGCAAAAATCCCAGGACCACATGGGGGGACCTAGTGAATGACCTGCAGAGAGCTGGGACCATCGTAACAAAGGCTACCATCAGTAACACACTACGCCGCCAGGGACTCAGATCCTGCAGTGCCAGACATGTCCCCCTGCTTAAGCCAGTACATGTCCGGGCCCGTCTGAAGTTTGCTAGAGAGCATTTGGATGATCCAGAAGAGGATTGGGAGAATGTCATATGGTCAGATGAAACCAAAATAGAACTGTTTGGTAGAAACACAACTCGTTGTGTTTGGAGGAGAGAGAATGCTGAGTTGCATCCAAAGAACACCATACCTACTGTGAAGCATGGGGGTGGCAACATCATGCTTTGGGGCTGTTTCTCCACAAAAGGGACCAGGACGACTGATCCATGTACAGGACAGAATGAATGGGGCCATGTATCATGAGATTGAGTGCAAACCTCCTTCCATCAGCAAGGGCATTGAAGATGAAACGTGGCTGGGTCTTCCAACATGACAATGATCCCAAACATACCGCCCAGGCAACGAAGGAGTGGCTTCATAAGAAGCATTTCAAGGTCCTGGAGTGGCCTAGCCAATCTCCAGATCTCAACCCCATAAAAAACCTTTGGAGGGAGTTGAAAGTCTGTGTTGCCCAGCGACAGCCCCAAAACATCACTGCTCTAGAGGGGATCTGCATGGAGGAATGGGCCAACATACCAGCAACAGTGTGTGCAAACCTTGTGAAGACTTACAGGAAACGTTTGACCTCTGTCATTGCCAACAAAGGATATATAACAAAGTATTGAGATGAACTTTTCATATTGACCAAATACTTATTTTCCACCATATATTGCAAATAAGTTCTTTCCAAATCAGCCAATGCGATTGTGTGGATTTTTTTTCTCATTTTGTCTCTCATAGTTGAGGTCTACCTATGATGCCAATTACAGGCCTCTCTCATCTTTTTAAGTGGGAGAATTTGCACAATTGGTGGCTGACTAAATACTTTTTTGCCCCACTGTATATATTGGAATGCGCAAGATATTGCACTGTTTGAAGCACAAGGTTTATTCACGATAGCATTATTTAAAGTCACATGTTCATGATTGATATTTATATTGTGGAGCGCGACACATTTAAATACATTTTTTGATGCTTGATATACTCACTGTGAAACCTAAGAGGTTAATCCTCTGCATTGTGTAAAAAAGCAGTTTGATCCTGACTTCTCTGATCCTCCCCTTCTTCCAGTGCCCCCATCTTATCTCCTGATAAGACATCTTGTGAAGACACTCTAGCAATACATATGAAACGGAGCATGTGCAGAGAGGTTTTTCTTGGGAGCGCATGTGATCAGCACTGGGCCAATCAGAGCAGTTCAGAGGTCAGGGGTTCCGCATCCTCCTACAGCAGAAAGAAAACTACTAGCTTTGACCAGTGCTCTACTAAACACTGATAGAAGTCACAAGACTGCTCTAACTGCTGATGAGAAAAGGTATTTAGTAGTTTATATTTACTAAAATAATTGCACTTCTGTGTTCTGTGGGAGACCACATATAGTGAATGTAGGATCCTGGGTTTAGTAACACTTTAAATGTGATGGCTGCATTTGTATTTTTTTCAGGCTTTTTTTTCCCCTCTATTTTCATCTGGTGATCTGGCTAGCAATACACCACCTGTATTACTAGACATTCACACTTAAGTGAATTGTAGCTCGAAGCTCAGAAAACACACTAACTTGAAAAAAAATCAATTGCGGTCTATGGTGCTTGTTCACGTGATCAGGTGTGAACAGACAGAGAATTTTTTTTTATTTTTATTTTTTTTTTTTTAAACTTTGAGCGTTTTTGGAGCTTCAAGCTACAAATCACTGAAGTGTGAATGCAGCCGTAACAGTGCCACCACTCTGGATGAAGGTACACAAGGACATATTTGGGCAGCAGGACTATTATTTGAGGGAGTTAGATGTACTAGTAGATATAGATTAAGGAATTTAATCCAAACTCCAGCTCACACTTCAGTTACAGCAACATTTTTTTTTTCCTTTTTTGATAAAGGATTTAAATAAAAGCAACATTAATGCTCTAATGACAAGTTACAGTGTCTGCTTCACTTTAGAAAGGGGCCAGCCATAAACCCACGCCAATTGTAGAGAGAAAACATAAAAAAATTTACTTATGGTACAGAGTTTGCTTCCTTTCAGTTCTTTGGATCTAAAATGTAGATGGACTGATGGCAAGAGCATGTAAATGAACACGTCCTATTAGATCCAGCTGCCTATCAGCCCAATATATGGCTGGTTTTAGGCTGGAGGAAAAACCTTAAAAAAAAACAAAACAAAAACAAGACAACTCACAAAAGTAACATCCATTTAGACTAGGATCACATTAGTGGGGTTGTGTATACTGTGTTCGCATGGGCACAGCAGTCTACTTACTTGAATGGGGCTGAATGGATACTTCACTGGTACCAAAAACTGTGCAGAGTTTCAGTTACTGGGGATGCCATTAAGAGTTAACAGCACTCGTGTGTTGGATGTGTGCACCACTTGCACACATTTCCGCATCTGCACTACAGTAAACCTACCCTTAGTTTTGCTTCGATTCAGTGGGGCAGCTGTTCACAGATTCCCTGCTAATAAAACGGGCATGCCTGTTTGAGAGGTCCCATTGAATATTTCAGCAGTTGCAGATAGAAATGGAAAGGTCCTGATCACTTTCTCCTCATTTTCATAGCACCACTCGAGCCCCTTTTAAAAAGGCAACATACGAGCTATTCCTAATGTTATGGGCTGGGACGTCAGAGGTCCACTGCACAAAGTGCCTGCACAGGCAGAGGATTTATTGCTTTTCACCACTAAGCTAGAGCTTGCCATTTCTAACTTCTGGAGATAAAAACCATATGGAAAATTATATAAAAAAAGGCAATCCTTAACCACTTGCCATCCAGAAGATTTACCCTCCGTAACGAACAGACCCATTTTTTGCTATTCAGCACTGCGCTATTTCAACTGGTAATCGCGCGATCATGCAATGCTGTACCCACACAATTTTTCTTATTTTCACACAAATAAGAGCTTTCTTTTGGTGGTATTTGATCACCTGTGGGTTTATTTTTTGTGATTTAAAACAAAAAAACGAAAGTTTTGAAGGGGAAAAAATTTTTTTTTTTAACTTTTGGTTAAAAAAAAAAATATATAGTAAACCTAAAGTTAGTCATAAAATGTAGGCCAAAATGTATTACGTTACATGTCTTTGGTAAGAAAAATCACAATAATATATTGGTTTGTGTGAAAGTTATAGTGTCTACAAACTATGGTATAGATATTAGAATTTACGCAGCTTTTACTCACTACCTATAACACTTCTTGGTGCTAAAATGCCAGGGCAGAACAAAAACCCACAAATGACCCTTTTTTGGAAAGTAGGCACTGCAAGGAATTTGCCAAGAGGCATGTGGAGTCCATGGAACATTTTATTTTTTTCCACAAGTTTTTGGAAAAGGACACAAACACACAAGTTGTCAGTTAAATGATATATTGCTCACGCATGCCATGGGTATGTGTGGAATAACACCCCAAAACACGTTCTGCAACTTCTACAGAGTATAGGGATACCACGTGAGAGACTTCGGCAGCCTAGCCACATACAGACCCCCAAAATCCAATGACCACCTCCAGGCTTTCAAAAGGGTATATTTCCTCATACCTACACTACCTATCACAGTTTCGGAGGCCCTAGAATGCCAGGATAGTACAAACACCCCTTCCCAAATTACCGCTTTTTGGAAAACAGACACCCAAAAGTAATTTGATAACAGGCATGGTGAGTATTTTCCAAATTTCATCACAGGGTTTTGAAGAAGAAAAAAAAATAAATACATTTTATAATTTCCTCTGTTTTCCAAAAACGTATTGCACTAATGAGATCTGCAAAATACCATGGCCCTTAGCAAGTACCTTGGAGTGTCTACTTTCCAAAAATGGGTCATTTGGAGGGGGGGGGAATGCTTCTACTAACCCAGCATTTCAGGGCCAACATTAGAAGCTTATGCCACACCTCACCCACTTTTCTAGCCATTTGAAAACAAAGCCTTTTCTGACACTGTTTACTTGAAAAAAAAAAAACACAGTTTTTTGCTAGAACGTTACTTTGAACCCCCAAACATTTTCTTTTTAAAGCAGAGGACCTAGAGAATAAAGCACTGGGTGTTGATTTTTTTTATGTCACACAGTATTTGCGCAATGATATCTCAAACTCGAAATTTGGAAAAAATACACTTTGTAGAATTTAAAAGCACATAAATATGACTAATTGTTCAATAAAATATAAAAGATGTAACGCCGTTGTAAATGGATACCAAAATTGCGCATGCCAGTGCAACGGCACCAAATAACGCACATTTTTAATTCCCATAGGCAATGCTTTAAAAGCCTTTACAGGTCACCACTTTAGATTTACAGGTCTAGTGCTAGAATCATTGCCCTCGGACGTTCGCAGTGATATTTCACATGCACGGTGCAATCTGTTTACATACTGCCATGGAGCGACGCTTGCTTTTTGCCTTTGCGCGCGAGCACGGGGCTCATCTCATGGAAAGGGGTGAATTTGTTTTAAATTTTGCTTTTTTTCCCCTCCCTGATCACTTATTGTTATCACAGAGAATGTAAATATCCCATGATAGCAATAAGCAGCAACAGGTACTCTCTTCTGTGAAATATGGGGTCTACTAGACTCTAGATCAGCAATAGGCAAACTACGGCCCGCGGGCCATATATGGCCCGCCGGACCTTTTAATCCGGCCCGCGGAGCTAGGCTCCCGCTAGGCTCCTCTCACAGCCCGCCCTGAAGACCGGTGTAGCATGATAATCTATCTCCTATGAGGATCTGTCCCCCTAGACGTATCTGTGCATGTGCCGGAGATCGCCGATCGGCTGCTAATGCCTGAAACTGGCACATGCGCAGATACGTCGAGGGGGACAGATCCTCATAGGAGACAGATTTTCATGCTACACCGGAACGGCGCGGGAACACGGCGAGAGGAACGCGCGGAGCACAGGTACGTGAATTGACACGGGGGACTTGGGCACTTAATATGGGGGATGAATTACTATATGGGGGATGAATTACTATATGGGGGATGAATTACTATGCTTACTATGGGGGAATATTACTATACTTACTATGGATAACACACACATCATTCATCTACTCTTGGTCCGCCCCCCGGGTCCAATATATGAACGCATTGCGGCCCTCAAGTCAAAAAGTTTGCCCACCCCTGCTCTAGATCTCACCTCTGCCCTTAAAGCATCTGATCACACCAAAATCAGTGTGATCAGATGCTTTCCCAGTTTTAAAATAGCGCTGTTTATATCCTGCAAAAGGGAAATAAAATGCTTGTAGCTTCTGATTTCTTAGAGGAAAAGGACAAGGGCGCACTCTCATCGTGCATTACTGTGGTAAAACACGTATTTATTGAATAAAAAGAGGATATATACACTCACAAACCAACGTGATTAAAAGCAGTATAAGTGGTCCACAAAGACAGTCACAATACATCTGTGTCTAATGATGCGAATGAGCTGACACGTTTCGGGAGCTGAACCCCCTTCCTCAGACTAGGTCTTATTTTTTAAGTGTCCAGGTTGCAACCTCTGCACCCCCCAGCTGCAGCTCGCCTATGCACCGTCTGCAACTCACCTGACTCAATTTACCTCTAACACCTGACTGCAGCTCACCGTTGCACATCCCCTCCCCCTCCACTGGCCTCATATGGTTAGCTAGTTTTGCAAAACACAGCTGTCAGCAGCCGGCCCCTCTCTATAGTAACTCCCGCTTCGGGTCCTACCTACCTACACAGTGCACCAAGCGCACTTACCGCTCCGGCTCTTCCCCACTGACCGGCGATCACCCCTGGGGCATCGGCTTCCATACATTAGGCTGCAGAAGGAGATGCCCCGCCCCTAAACACTGCATATTGCGCCCGCAGATATCTGTTCCTTCCCTGTCCCACAGTGACTACAAAAGGTAGGGAGGTTCTGTGGGAGCGGATGGTGCTGTCACTTCAGCTGCGCTTCTGCATTTATAAGAGACAGTAGATATGGGTGTGCACAGGGGCAGTGCCGGAATGGCGTTCCGCCATGTTCGGTGAAAAAAAAAAAAGCCCTGATTACAACTAGGTCTTATTTTCGGGGTAGGTCTTATTTTAGGGGAAACAGGGTATGGGTACATCTCTGGTCCAGTGGCTACCACCTGTCCACAGTACATGGAGGGAGACCCGAAAGTGGTTAAACACCCAATCCCATGGTTAATCTCCACAAGCGCAAACTTTACTTTTAAGTCGGCGACAGGGAAGAAAAAAAAAAAAAAAAACATCTGTGGGTCTGTTATCGCAACTATTCACCTCCCTAGCGGTATGATTATGTCAATATTTATGTGCTCAAAGTGGTACTTTTTTTGCATGGAAATTTTTATTGTAGGCCTGTAATTTTTAGGAATAACTCACTGAAATCTGTCCGAAAAAGTCTAGTAAACATCCCGGGTATGATAAAATTTGAAACACGAAATAATAAATTATAATATAAATCATAAAAAATTATATAATACATTTAATTCAATAATATAATCAAACCAAAAACACTGAAATTTGAAATAGAGCGCCAAGTTCGCACATCACTAATCTTAGTCACAAAATCATTTTCAGTGTCTGATGATTAATTTCCCCACAAATCATTATCACTCAATTCTGCAAGTAGTTCTAATTTACGATCGCTGTTTTCTAGCTGGTTTAAAACCGCTTTTGACATAAAAAAGGGACGTTTTTTGGACGCCATGGACGTTTCTCAGTTTCAAAGCAGAAAGAACAGTAAAATGCAGGCAGGGCACAGGACAAAGCACTAGGGACAAAATGTATGTGAAATGCTTTGATACAGTAATATTTTACTATGTGATTTTAGTGTATTTAGTGAATGTCACTTTTTCACATTTTTTAATTTCCTGCCGGTTCCGGCCCCTGTACGCCCCGCCGCTTGCAGGGACCAGAACCCGGATGCCGGCACCGGCCGGGGATGCTGCAGGGGGGGACATTGCAGGAGCGCAGGACAAGGCAAGTGAAACACGGAATCCCTGAGCAACGCTGCAGGGTAATCCCGAGTGTAGCTCGGGGTTACCGCTTTTGGTACTGAACGTTTACCCCGAGCTACACTTGGGAATACCGCCAGGGAGGTTAAGGCAATCTAAGAAAAACATCTCACCTCTGCTTATGGTGATCCGACAAGTTAAGAAATGGCAATGGCCTACGCATTCAGTTGTGTTCAAAATAATAGCAGTCCAACATCACTAACCAGATCAAATTACTGTTTTTGGTACAAATTAAATTTCTACATGGCAAACAATTTACTAGTAGGTGTAGCAGAGTAATAGAAAACCAACAGACTCAACAGACATGATATGCATGCTGCGGATTCTGTGTAACTGAATCATTAATTGCAAGGGGCATGTTAAACATAGCAGTGTGGAGTTCAATTAGTGAAGTCAGTCTGAAAAAACAGGTGTCAAACAGTGGGCCATTATTTAAGTTTCCCATCCGCCCTATAGCAGAAATAGTGCTACAGGGCGGCACGGGTGCGCAAAATTCACGCATACACGATTTTGCATTTCCGGGGTTGGGGGCGCGCGCACACACACACTACCCGCGTCGCCATTTGCGTCCACGGCTGTCAATCACCGAGTCCCAGCCAGTAATTACTCACTGGCACCCGCTGATTTCTGAAGATCCCAGATGGGGAGGACGACTGTTTTGTTTACTGACAGACAGTCATCCTCCTTGTCAGATTGGGCACACTGCTCTGGATGGTTGTGCGCAGCACAGCCATCCAGGGCAGTGTGGTTACAACGAAGAACACTGACACGGCCCCCCTAGTACAACACTCCCTGCACAGTTAAGCCTTTGATCACCCCTCATGTTAACCCCTTCCTGCCCAGTGCCATTAGTACAGTGTCAGTGCTTTTTTTTTTTCTTTTTTAGAACTGATCACTGTATTGGTGCTACTGGGGATGTCAGTGACACCAAGTCAGCTCCCCCCTAGTGTCAGAATGTCCGCCGCAGTCCCTCTAACTCGCTGATCAACGCCATTATTAGTAAAAATGTAAAAAAAAAAAATCTAGTATCTATACATCGCCATTTGTAAAAGCTACAACTTTCACGTAAACAAAATTTACACGAATTGGGATTTTTTTTTTTTTTTTTTTAAAGCAAAGACATGTAGCAGAATACATTTTGGTGTAAATTTATGACGAAATTAGATTAACTTTTTTTTGCTTGACATGTTTAATAGTCAAAAATATTGTTTCTCAAAATTGTTTTTTTTTTTTTTTATAGTGCAAAAAATAACCATACAGGCGATCAAATACCACCGAAAGAAAGTTCAAAAAAAGGATGTAAATTTAATTTGGGTGCAGCGTTGCATGACCATGCAATTGTCAGTTAAAGAAATGCATCGCCATAATGCAAAAAATGGTCTGGTCAGGAAGGGAGGGGGGGGGGGGGGGGGGATCCTCTGGAGGGCAAGTGGTTAAGGACAAAGGCAGCAAATGTACATGCCAAGTATAGTGCATTTGTCTGAAAATCTGGGTAAAATGGGTCATTCAAGATATTGTTCAGAAGAAAAGCCTTTGTTGATTAAAAAGTTGAAGAGAACACAGTGCAGGAGGCTGCTCAGCTAAAATGATTTCAAATGCTTTTAAAAAAAAAAAAAAAAAAAAAAAAAAAAAAAAAAAAAAAAAAAAAAAAAATCGCAAATAAAACGAGAAACACGACGAAACACGACGAAACACACACACACACACACACACACACACACACACACACACACACACACACACACACACACACACAAAAACTACCATTTGAATGGATAAAAGAACAGCCAGATTGGCAAAGACTCAGCTAATGATTAGCTCCAGGATGATCAAAGGAGGTCTAAAGTTAGTACTGTAACAATTAGAAGACCCAATGGGGACTTTGCAGGGGGGCCATCGGCCCCACTGTTGGGAAAAAAAATGCAGCAGGGTGAAGGGGGGGGGGATTTTTTTATTATGAAAGAACATTGCTAATGCACTGCATCATAAGCAATTGCAAACTAAATAATGTCCAGTTAGACTTTTGATCTAATTTTAATAAGTTTAGCAAAGGCTTGCACCTTTAAGATCATTCACATATCTGAAACCAGCAACGCTATTATGGGAGACACGGGTCAAACTTTACCACAAATGTGAGATAAGAATGATTAGACTTAATCACACTCAGATGCAGTAAGGGAAGAAGAGAAAAAAAAACAAAAAAAAAAAAAAAAACAAATTCACCTCACATTTTGTTGACAAAATGCTTGGGAATTCTAAATGTGATGCAGCAGACTTGGAAGCTCTTTCCTAGAGCATCTTTGGACATCCATACAGAAACTAGGTGGCCTGCCTGGGATTGGAGATACTGGTATGAAGTTTGATCAAAATATTTTTCCTTTTAACAGTATGGAGGTATCTCAATATTTCCTATGCATTAGCATCACCAAAATACTTGGTTATTTTGGCATGATATTTCAATCCTATGGCAAGACAGTGATGTCCTGGGTCTTCCCACAAGTCAGTCATCTTTCTTATATGGCCAGGTGAGGAGGAGATACTTACAGTTGTGCTCAAAAGTTTACATACCCTGGCAGAAATTGTGAAATTTTGGCACGGATATTGAAAATATGACTGACAATGCCAAAAAATGCTCTTTTATTGAAGGATGAGGATCCTATGAAGCCATTATCAAAGAGTTGTTTGGCTCCTTTTTAAAACCATAATAACAGAAATCACCCAAAATGGCCCTGATCAAAAGTTTACATACCCTGGAATGTTTGGCCTTGGTACAGACACACAAGGTGACACACGGGTTAAAATGCCAATTAGAGGTTAATGTCCCACATCTGTGGTTTTTTAAATTGCAATTAGTGTCAGTGTATAAATAGTCAATGAGTTTGTTAGCTCTTACATGGAAGCACTGACTAGGCTGGATACTGAGCCATGGGGATCAGAAAAGAACTGTCAACAAGGTAATGGAACTTTATAAAGATGGAAAAAGGACATAAGACAAGCCAGTGCTTCCATGTAAGAGCTAACAAACTCATTGACTATTTATACACTGACACTAATTGCAATTTAAAAAAACACATGTGGGACATTAACCCGTGTGTGTCACCTTGTGTGTCTGTACCAAGGCCAAACATTCCAGGGTATGTTAACTTTTGATCATGGCCATTTGAGTGATTTCTGTTATGATTTAAAAAAGGAGCCAAAACAACTATTTGATAATAAATGGCTTCATATGATCAATAAAAGCATTTTTGGCATGATCAGACATTCTCAATATCAATGCCAAAATTTCACATTTTCTGCCAGGGTATGTAAACTTTTGAGCACAACTGTGACTGAAAGGATTCTGAACCTGTGATTCATTTCAATCACTGAAACTTGCCAGGTGCACAGTAAAGTTCTCCATCCTAAAGAGGTCTTCCATCTGGCTGGTTAAGTTCAATGTCCAAACAGGCTTTCACCCATTTACATGGACCATATTTTTCAGAAGTTTTGCTTCCTGAAAACTTTTGGTGATTATGATAGACCCCTTCAGATTGAACACAAATAGAAAGACTTATCACATAGAAATCTTAAGTTAATGTTTCCAACATGGCAGGAGTTTAACTGGAATCAAAGTGTTTTGCTGCAGATTTTCATTTGTACCCCAGTGCATCTCACTGCAGTGTCTAAAAATTTGCCAGCATTCATGGACAGCAGTTTCCGCAATACTGTGTTTTTGCTTTTCCCCAATTGTGGCAATGTCCAGGTGAAACCTTTCACCATGTTTTTCCACTGACTGCACCTAAAAACCCAAACTCCAAAAAAAGTTGGGATGCTGTGTAAAATCTACAAAACAGAACGCAGTAATTTGCAAATCTCATTTTATTCACAATAGAAAATAAAAAAAATTAAAAAAAAGTTTAAACTGAGAAAATAAAACCATTTGAAGAAAAAGTAAGTAATTTGGAAATTGATGGCAGCAAATCATCATAAGATGTAACAAGGCAACAAAAGCTGGCAAAGTAGGTGATACCGACAAGGAACTGAAAGAATATTTTGCAACTAATTTGGCCAATTTGCAACAGGTCAGCAACATGATTGGGTACAGAGCACCTTACAGAGGTAGTATCTCAGAAGTAAATATGGGCAGAGGTTCAGTAATCTGAAAAGACGCATCTAAAAATTGTAAAAATTCCAGAATTATGTTCTTCAAAGTAAAACTGCAAAGATTGTAAAATATATATTTCATAATATCAAAAGATTGAGAATCCAGAGAAATCTGAGTGCACAAGGGTCAAAGCTGAAATGCATTACTGCACGCCCATGATCTTCAGGCCCTGAATTAAAAACAGGCATGATTCTGGACATCACTACATGGGCTCAGGATTACTTCCAAAAATTACGGTTTGTGAATACAGTTCCCCATGCCACCCAAAAATGGCAAGTAAAGCTCTATCATGCAAAGAAGCCATATGTGAACATGGTCCAGTAACACCACCATCTTTTCTGGTCCAAAGTGCATTTAAACTGGTTTGCTGCAAAGTGGAAAATTGTCCTGTGGTCAGACGAAATTTAACCATGGGTGCAGCATCATCTAAAGAGGAAAAGGGA